>NC_084470.1:126964465-127564465 GCF_027409185.1 Cynocephalus volans | reverse complement strand
AATTTCCATGTATTTATACTGTTTCTGCTGTGCCTTTTGTTGTTGATTTCTAGTTCTATTCCATTGTGGTCAGAGAAGGTAGTTGATATAATTTCAATTTTTAAAAATTTGTTGAAATTTGTTTTGTGCCTTACATATGGTCTATTCTAGAGAGTGTTCCATGTGCTGCTAAGAAGAATGTGTATTCTGCAGCTGTTGGATGAAATATTCTATATGTGTCCATTAGGTCCAATTGGCCTAGAGTAGAGACTAAGTCTGATGTTTTCTGGTTCATTTTCTGTCTGGACAATCTGTCCTTTAGTGAAAGCTGGGTGTTAAAGTCCCCAACTATTATTGTGTTGGAGTCTATTTCTCCCTTTAAGTGTACAGGTAATTGCTTTATATAACTGGGTGCTCAGTAGTTGGGTGCATATATATTTAGAATTGTTATATTCTCTTATTGAATATATATTTATCATTATATAATGACATTTTTATCTTTTTTTTTTTTTTTTACTTTCCTTGGCTTGAAGTCTATTTTATATGATGTAGGTATAGCTACTCTTGCTCTTTTTTCATTTCCATTTGCATAAAATATCTCTTTCCATCTCTTCACTTTCAGACAGTGTGTGTCTTTATCATTTATGTGAGTTTCTTGTGGCAGTATTTTGTTGGTTCTTGTTTTATAAGCTATTGAGCCACTCTGTGTCTTTTAATTGGAGCATTTAATACATTTACATTTAAGGTTATTACTGATATATAGAGACTTGATACTACCACTTTTTCCTTTTATTTCTGGTTGTTTTGTTGATCTTTTTTTTTTTTCCATTTTTACTGTCTTTCTTTGTAATTCAGTAGTTTTCTCTAGCTTTACATTTTGATTTCTCATTATTCATTTTTAGTATGTCTCATAAGTTTGTGTTATGGTTATCATGAGGCTTACACTAAACACGTTATATTTATAACATTATTTTAGACTAATAACTTAACTTTGATATCTAAGAGAAAAGAAAAAAACAAAACAAAACAAAGCCAACTCTATGCTTTGGTGTCATTCTGCTCTACTCTCTGACAACCTGTTGCTTCAAGTTGCATATTTTAATATTTACTATATCTTATATGGTTGTTGCATATATTAGTGTCCTGTTAGGTTTGTACTTTAGACTTCATACTAAGCATTTAAGCATTTTATTCACCACCCTTATGACATTGTACTATTCTGAGGCTGTCTGTGAGCTTACCTTACTAATGAATTATGTACCTTCAAATGTTTTCATGTTACTCCTTATTGCCCTCTTCTTTCAGATTGAAGCACTCCCTTTAGTATTTCCTGTAAGGCAGGTCTAGTGTTGATGAATTCGCTTAGGTTTTGTTTGTCTGGGAAAAACTTTATTTCTCCTTCATATTTGAAGGTTAGTTTTGACAGATACAGAATTCTTGGCTGACAGTCTTTTTTCTTCAGCACCCTGAACATACCATCCCATTCTCTTTTGGCCTGTTGGGTTTCTACTGAGAAATCCACTGAGAGATGTGTTGGGGCTCCACTGAATCTTATGTGTTTCTTTTCTCTTGCTGCTTTCAGTATCCTTGACCTTCTTCTTTGGTTTTTGATAATTTGCTTATAATGTTGCCTTGGGGTGTTCCTCCTTGGATTGAATTTGAGTGGTGACCTCTGAGCTTCTTGTACCTGGATGCTGTCATCTTCCTCCATATTGTGAAATTTTCAGCCATTGTTTTCTTGAATTTGCTTTCTGCATCCCTTTCTTTTTCCTCTCCTTTTGGTATGCCAATTATGCAGAGGGTATTTTGCTTGAGAGAGCCCCCTATTTGCTGTATTTCGGTTTCACTATTTTTTTTCCTTTTGCTCCTCTTATTTGATAATTTTATATGTTCTATCTTCAAGTTCACTGGTTCTTTCCTCTGTTTAAGTCTGCTGTTGGAGCTTTTATTGAGTTTTTCAATTCAGATGTGTTCTTTATTTCCAGAATTTCTTTTTTTTTTAATTGAATCAATTTCTTTGTCAAGTTTTCATTCTGCTCCTGGATTGTTTTCCAGATATCACTTAATTTTCTGTCTGTATTTTCTTGTGACTCTCTGAACATCTTAAGAGTGTTATTCTGTGTTCTCTGTCAGACATTTCATAAATTTGCTGTTCTTCTGGGTTTGTTGCTGGTGCTTTGTTTCTTTCTTTTGTTGGTGTCATATTTTGCTGTTCTTTCTTGATCTATTTGTGTTTATGCTGATGCCTGGACATTTGAGGGGACTTGTACCTCTTCCAGGATTTATAGGTGTTTTGGGTGGCATTAGACCTTTACTGGTTAATAGCAGAGCCTTGTCTCTGGTCTGTGGTTTTGTTTAATTCCAAAATTGGGACAACTTCCTGTATGGACCAGCACTTGACTTCTGGTTGCGTAAACTTCTGCTTTGTTGCTGATTTTCTAGGGACAGACTTTTGAATGAACTGGATTTTAATTTTTGGTCATTTAATCACTTCTGGGTCTTATGAGGTCAGGTACATCTGGGCTATGTCGAAATTTTAGCCTGAGATTGAGTCTTTCCTACAAACTGCACCATCTGCAGTTCTCTCACCCAGACCAATCTCCACTGAGCAGGCCTGTGCAGATAGAAAGGCAGATCAGCTGCCCCCTCTGCACCCCAATGTTCTCCCAGTGGACCAGCCTCCCCCTGCACTCCAAATGCTTCCCATAGGGCAGGCCATGTGCTGGTCCATCATGATGATTCACTGGCCTCTGGGTGGTTCCCTTCTTTAGTTGTCAGCTGTGGCTCCTTACTTTTATGGGGGTCCACAGGAAACCTGTCAGTGGTCTCACTGGCCTGGGGGTTGGTATGGTGCACTCCGAGGCCCTCTTCTCCCTTGCAGACTCCAGACCACTTCACACAAAGGGCTCAGCTCTTGCTTTTGCTGACTCCAGCTCCATGTTCTGCAGTTTCTTCCTACTTCTCACAAGGCCATCCCTGAAGCAGTTGGGGCTTGAAATGGTTGGAGTGGTTTCTTCCTCCACCTTCATGAGCTCTGCAGGTCTCTCCTCCTTTTCCCCAGAGCTCCAGCAGTCCCAGGTTGGCAGTCTTTTGCTTTTTAATAGTTGTAAGTTGGTTGATTCTGGGAAAGGGTAATGTTGGGGACATATCATTTTGCCATCTTGATGACATCCAATCGCAGCATTCCTGTTTCTGACTCAGGAACCTCATACTTGCTCTTCCCCAGGTCTTCACCTGCTGGATCCTTCTTCCATTCAGTCTGTCGATCCAAACTCACCTCTTCGGAGGCTCCTCTTGTGACCACCAGAGCTCCTGTTGCTCCTCCTCACCTCTCACTTATACTTTTTCCTGTTTCACAGTCTCCATAGGTCTTATCCGTAGCTACAGTTACCCTGTTTATTTGTTCACCCTCCCTCTACTAGAATGTAAGCTCTGGGAGATCTGGGATGGACTTACCTCCAGTGCCCTGAACGGTGACTGCCTCAGTTCTTCATGTGCTTACATTGAATAGGTGCTCAAAAACATGTGTTAAAAGAATAAATGAAGCTAAAACCTAGCCTTGTTACTGTGGCTGAAATGGGGTGGGAAAGATAAGAAATTATAGGCGTTCTTTATCCTTCAACAAAAACATTATTGATAATAGAGATAAAAAGGGGTTGTGAAGGATAAGAGAAGAATAATCTGTTACTAATATCATGGTTAAAAGCACTATCCTTGGCTACATGGACTGGCCGAAAAATATCCTAGCTGCATTTTGGGAAGTGTAAGTGCCATGTATAGTCCACTATCATGGATTTTTTTTTGCTCTGCCTTTGTCTCTGTCATCCAAATGACGTAGGATCTCCCTCCTGGGAGGCCCCATCGTCTTTGACTTGGTTTATATCAACAGTATTGGTTTGTTGTAAGAATTACATAGAATAATATATATTGCCTGGAGCATACTAGCTACCTAATGGGGTTAGGTTTTGGTTTTTGTTTATTTCTTTTACTCTCATATAAGGCTGTCTATGTATGTTGCTTAAATATGTTGGAAATGCTTTTTTGATTTGCAGCTGTCTCTACTCACCACATTGGCCCAGTCTCTATTCTGACTTGGTTTCTTTTCTAATATTTCCTATGATATAATGGAATGATCACAAACTTTGAAGTTAGACAAACCTGATTTTTAATTTCAATGTCACCAATTACTAGCCTCATAAACTTCGTTGCTGAAATCTTCACTTAATTACCTGTAAAATGAGATACATAATACCTATTTTTTTCAAATTGATCTTTACTTTATTTTATTTTATTTTTGGAGGCTGGCTAGTACAAGGATCAAACCTTGGACAATGATGTTATCAGCATTATGGTCTAACCACCTGCGCTAACTGGTCAGCCCTGATATATACTTCTAAATAGTGAACAAAGAAGTTAAGGTGGTACTGGGGACACACTAGACATTTGTCTCTCACTCACCTCCTGCCCAGGCTGGGTTAAATGCTACTCATTTGTTGTACCACAATGGAAATATTTCTATGGTTCTACTTTCTACATTGTACTACACAATAATTGTTTTCTCTGCTGCATCCACCCTCGACACTCAGCTCTGTTTCTTACACACATTTGCTTTTCTAGAGTCAAACACGGGGCCTGAACAAAGCAGACAACTGGCAATTGTTTCTTGATCACTTCTTTGTGCAATAGAATGAGAAACTTCTATGTATGAGAGATTGCAGCAATCGAAGAGAATGAAACTGTAGGAAGATAAACATTGTTCCTGCACTCACAGAATGAACAAAACACATGCATAAACACAAGCTAAATCTCCTTAACAGTTACGGCAATGATAACACTATGGATAAAGGCAATGTTAATTTCCATTTGTCAGATACTAACAAGTATTTTGGCAAAAGACTTGGAAGAGGATGAGAAGGACCTTTATTTAATTGCAGAGGTTGGTGTCACGCTAGATGATACACTCATTTCTAATTGATTTTGACTAATCATTAGTATCAAACATTCTCACTAGGAATTTAAAGTCATAGGGTTATGCTTCTTACAACTAACTATGTAGCATCTGTGCAGTATTATAGGAAAATTATTCTCTTTAAATATTAAATTTTACATTGCTATCTTTTGAAATTTAAAAATATCTAAATATTTCCAGTGAAAGAATTGACTTAGAGAAACAATCCCCCCAGAAACAAAAATTAAGCCACAGTGTAATTTGATATCCCTTTAAACCCTCCCTGACCCTTATATATCATTCCCACATTTTCCGAGGAACAGACTTTTCTACTATTAGCCTGAGTTGAACATAGGACCTGAATTATACATAGGTCTTTGGACTCATTTATCTATTAATTCACTCAACAAGTATTTAATAAGAGCCTACTATGTGCCTGGCACAGTTTTATACTCTGGGAATAGCAGTAACAGTGGAGATGAATGCAAGTGGATCCTTATATTATGACTACTCAAGTGCTTTACTTGAATAGGCAATTCAAGTAAGCAGAGAAGTGACTAAGAAGATCTTAAATAATGAAACAATATGGGAAAAATACCACGAGGTTGTTGATGATTTGATGGGGTGATCTCCCTGGCAAGGTGATTCAGGAAAGGAATAGCCTGTGTGGTTGAGTAATGGAGAAAATAGGTGATATTTATATGTATATGAAAAATAAAAATAGACATGTAAAAGTAGAGCCACATATGGTAAGATGCTTACCATGAGAAAAGGTCAGCATAGATCTCCATAAGTGAATCTTAAGGCATCACTGACAAGAAAGAATGGGATTTCCCAAAATATAATAAGTGAACAAGTACGCATGGAAGTTTGCATGTGATCGTGTCTTATAAGTGCTACACGAGTGTCATATTTACTAGACTTTTGCAGTAATAATGTTTGGGTCATGTATTCACAGCCAGCATTACCATTCCTTAGGGAAATTTCCTATGGTTTGAGTTGCCTCTACTATTGTAAACTGAAGGTCAGTACAAGGAATAAAGCAAAAGCAACCGAGACACTAGTTAAATAATATGACTGCTGTCTTGTGTGCAAGGAAGTCTCTTAATTTTGTATAAATAGAAAATACTGAACAGGTACTGAAACACATAAAGAGCCAATGTCTACTGAACAAAAGTCTGAACAAGTGCATAAGAGCAAACTCATTATTTAGGAAGCATGAGGTTGATTTCACATTCAAAGGGAAAAGAAATTAAAACAGACTAGTCTTATGAAATTCATTGACCTCAAAAATAAATCTGATCATTAAAATCTCAGAATTGAATTGAATTCACAATACCTTTCTTTCTAGTAATGATATCAAATTTAATTGCCAGGCACACTATAAAAATTTTTAATAGAATTAAATTAGGATGAGGAAAGGTTCATAGCAGTTTTGGGCAGTCCAGCTTCTGGGACATTGCTCTTGAAAGAACATAGATTTTGAGAAAGACAATAAAAAAAAAAAAAGTTCACCTACATTATAAGTTCTTTGTAGACAAGGATTCTGCCTTTTATTTCATTTGAAATTCATATACTTCCTGATAAGCACATGTCAAAAATATTTGGTGATAGGTCAAGAAATCAACCTCTCAAAAAATGTTTATTGGCCCCATCTTATAGGTAAGGCACTATGCTATCTACTGGGAGTAGAAGTCACCTTTCAAGGATTTTACCCTCTAATTGGAGGACAGAACACACATGCTCATGCACACACACACACATGCATGCACACGGGCATGCACATATACACACGCCTTGCAAGGTGATACTGTATAATATGCTAAGGCACCAGCAACACCTCCAGCAATTGAATAATTTACTCAGACATGGATTCATATTGTCAAGG
Organism: Cynocephalus volans; assembly: GCF_027409185.1. Taxonomy (NCBI): domain Eukaryota; kingdom Metazoa; phylum Chordata; class Mammalia; order Dermoptera; family Cynocephalidae; genus Cynocephalus; species Cynocephalus volans. The sequence continues at coordinate 127,557,650 of NC_084470.1, read as the reverse complement.
CACCAGTGTGTGAGGAGTATTTCTTTTTAGGTTTTCCTATTCTGTGGATTATTCTTTTGTGTAAAATTGTGGTGGATGAGGTCCATCTATGAGGATACTTCGAAAAGTTCATGGAAAATTGAAGTGAAATATAATGCAAATCTTTCCACGAACTTTTTGAAGACCCATTGTATTTCAGGGACTTATTGTAAAGACAATCAAAAAGATTAGAGTCCCATACTGTGAAATTAAATTTACCATATACTTTACCAAACAACTAACAGGCAAAAAAAATAAATTTATACCATGTAATCCTGATGTGGACAAGAAGTATCTCCTCACTTAAAAGCTGGTGCAGCCTATAGCCAGCTGTGGTCAAGGGACATTTTCTCCATCCTGATATTAGTAGCACCATATTTTTTTGGACCTATGATTCTGGATATTATTCCACAGCATTTCACTTCATGTGCTTGTGAATCACACCACAATGTAGTGGTTTAGATTATGGGCAATGGAATTAGACAACCCAGGCTTGAATACAGCTCTATTCTCACTCTATAGTTTTGAGACCGTGGGCAAGTTGCTAAACCTCGTCAGGCTTTAGTTTACTTTCTATATAATGAAGATGACTGTAATTCTGTAGGGGGCTGAATTGTGGTCTTCAAAAGATACTTCTTGGTCCTAATTCCTGGCAGCGGTAGGAGTCATGTGGCCATAAGCCCGTGGAATGCCAACAGCCACCAGAAGCTGGAAAAAGGCAAGAGGATTTTTCCCTATACCTTCCAGTCCTTCTGGGAGAACGAGCCTGATGAAACCTTGATTTTGACTCCCGGCCTCCAGAACTGAGAAAGAATAAATATCTGTTGTTTAAAGCCACCTAGTTTGTGACAATTTGTGAAAGCAGCCTCAGGAAACTAACTGTAAGTACCCTCATCAGAAATTTGTTGTGAGGATGTAAATCTATCTGTACAATTCCTGGCACAGAGTAAACACTCAGAATTTAGCTGTTATTGGTCCTGGAGCAATTGTCCTCTGTAGTGACGTCTGTTGCTCTTGGCCTGGCACTCTCTCCTTCATCTTCTCCAACATCACTTTGATTTTCCCTTGGGGAAACTACTGATTTTTAATCTTGTATAATACATAGATACAAAATGATGGGTCCCAATTTATCTAGGCATCAAGTCTTAAAGTGACTGTCCATTTCTTCTGCCATCAGACCCAGAGATGCCCCATTTCATGGCCTTTTGTTCCATTTCTTGGGCTTTACCATAGACTGTTTTCCTCATAAGTTATACCAAGTACTGAAACAGCAATTGGCATAGAGTATAAGCTAAATAAAATAATAGCTATTAATATTATTTCCAGTCTTCCCCTCCAACTAAGCTTTAGTCTAGATTTTTCATTGCTTATTGGATATTTCCACTTGATTGTTTTGAGATGGTTTCACTCTCAGTATTTTTAAACAAAAACAGTTAATGTTTCTTAGAAGCTCTGTTTTTAGACTCTCCCTTTACCTGATAATTACATTTTTTTTCCAGGCCCCAAATTTTAGTTATCTTTAACTTATTTCTACCTGTTCTGACAAATAACCTAGTAATACCATGTAATAGTTTTTGAAATTTCTCAATATTTTTTCCTTTTTCACTCAATACTCAGCTGAGTTCTGATTCACAATCTTTCATACTTGGATTATTAAGATAAACATTTAGCTGAATGCAAGATCCTTCTCCACCTTTAATTAGAATGCAGACTGCTGAAGATAAATTTTTCTAATTTTTTAAAAATTTATAATATTTCTGTACCAAAAATTATTTGCTCCACTTATCAAACAATGGGAAATTATGAAATAATTGATCCAATGGTTATATAGTGGAATATTCATAGTAATTAACAATATGCAGATATACTAGATAAGAAAGCAAGATACAAAACTGTGTAGGCAATGCAACCTTAATTTTGTTAAATACAAGCACTCATATACAAAAAAGTTGAAGAAATATGTTCAAATAAAAATAGCAATTATCTTTCATTGGTGGTATCAGGAATAATTCTCTTTTCTTTGTGTATGGCATTTTTTTTCTGATTTTTCTACAATGAGTACATAAACCTTCTATGATTAGAAACAGTAAATGTTCCAAATTTAAAACACATGTCTAGTCGCTTCTCATGCTCTGTCATAACATTTGGATCTCCTTGGATGACCTTCAAGACCTTCTATAATCTGACCCAGTCAACCTTATTTGCCTCTATCCTGAGCACAGATCTCTGTGCTTTAGTCATAGCTGCCCTGACCCACAGCTACCCTGTGGCCGTTCCTGCCCCGGTGCACTCATCCTGTTCATTTCACGTGGTCCGTCTTATATCCAATTTCACCCATCTCTTAAGGCCTGGACCTGCCAAGGTACTTCATCCATTCTTGATGAGACAGCTCCATCCATCCTTGACCTCTTTTCCACTGAATGTCTTTGTACCTTCTTCATTACTGAACAGACTAACTCTGAATTCTATAGCACTTTGATGTTATAGCTACCGTTTTACAAAACATAACCCTTCAAGGACAGTGCAAACTTCCTGAGAGTGTGCAGCAGTGTAACCCCTGTAGTCTCCCTAGGAGAATTCTGAGCACATCGGAGATGTCTCAGGTAAACATGTTTAGGCTGTGTATAAGAAAAATCAAGCTCAAACCAGTTTTTTAAAAAGAGGCACATAAATGGCAATCCATAGGTAGGGTGAGCCTCCTGGTGATTTTGACCTGTTTCTCTGAGGTTCTCTAGGTTTTGCTCCGTTCCATGTGGTTCAGTCTCAGGTGGGCTCACCTCCTGGTAGCCAAGCACTTGCAGTGATTTTACGCATCATGTCTGCTGCAAAGTGCACTGTTGAAAAATCACAAGATTCACTCTGATGGGACATGTCACATGACCATGTCATGCCAATAACTGTGGCAAAGGATTGAAAGCACTGATTGGCTGTTTTGGGTCAAATTCTCCATATATAGAGTTGGGTCTAGAAAGGTTTCCCATAATCACATAAATCTACAGAAATCAGGAGATGGGGGGATGGTAGAGGGAGGTTAAATAGGGAGACACTACGTGGCACAGTGATAGGAATTCTGTAAATTCTAGCTGTTTGAAAAATATTATGTCCCCCCAAAAAATTGGTTAGTGCCATCAGTTAATGCCTACATGAGGCCATGACATTCAATGAAAATGTGGCATTTATATCACTAAAGGAAAGTTTAGAGGACTGAAATGTTTCATATATCAAACACAGTGCCTAATTAATAAATCTTCAGAAGATGTGTTTCAGTAAGAGTTTCAGAGTAAGACTGACTATAACTAAATACCTGCTTGCTAAACAAACTAACAACTTTTAGAGAATAATCCCTTTAATGTGTTGTTTATTAGATTATCATGACTTATAAGTTTTTATTAACTATAACGGGGCATCTAGTAAGAAACAATCCTGTGCTCAGGAGTGTTCCAAAATAATAATCTGCCAGAATCCTATCTTAAAGATTTAATAGATATTTTTATTAAAAAAAAAAAATCACAAAAGCACCTGTAAAATAATTGTCAAAATTATGGCACAAATTAGAAAAATAGTTTACATTTCATGTAATTCTAATATTTTTAAATTTTGATGCCAGCATTTTATATAAGCTTTAAAGTAGTTGCTGCCACGTTCATTGAAACTATCATTAAATGATAAATGCTAGAAAACATTTTTGTTCAATTTTTGTTTTTTAATATGTAGTCTCTTTAAATGATTATTTTATTAAAAATTACTATATTGTCACAGAATAATGTATTTTGCTGGTCATATTTGCATCACTGCAAATCACCATAACATCAAGAAACATTTTGGGATAAAATAAAAAAAATCAGAAATTTTTTCTCTAAAATGAATTTCTCAAAAAAGAATTTGCCTCTCATAAACAGTAAAGATCCATTTCAACCTGAAAAAGTTGGACTTCTGTCTTTCAACTTCTATGCTATCACCATCCCTCCCAAACTATAGTAGAGATTCCATATTTAATGAGTCATAATTCTTGGTCCAAATCTCCTTATTTTTCATGCCAGTCAAGTCCTGAGGGATATAGAGTAGATGGCACAAAGAAGAAAAGAGCCCGTGGACGGTGTAGCACCACTGCCTGGCAGAGCAGGTACCGAGACAGGAAGCCCCGAGAGAAATGTGCCAGTCCCTAAAGCATGGCTGAGTAATTGCTCAAACAAGACAGTTCTTATTCTGGATTGGAGAGAGAATCTGGCCAACCAGTTCTTCTTCCAGACTTCAAAAACCCCCTAGATGGACTAAGTCCAATTAACATGCAGCTATTACCAGCTGTAACCAAGAAATGTGAAGGAAATTCTGCAGGAGGAGAGGAAGTCCGAGAATGTAGAGAAATTTCCTAAGGTACGTGGACTGTTGGGGACCAGAAAGAGAAAACATCAAGTGAGCCAAAGTCTTAAGAAAGAGAAGAGAAAGTAGCAATAGGCAAGGGAGAGGAAATGGTGCAGACAACTGAGCAACTAATCGCAAGTAGCTTGACAGTTTCATATGTAAATATTGTTAGAAATTTGAAAAAAAAATACAAGAGCTCTGTCTCTTATAGGATAAAATCAAAAATCTCCTTTCGCATGAGTGAGGTTATTATCATATGAGTTGCTGTGCTGTCAAGAAGTGACGTGGGTGTGGAGAGTAAGGACTTAGTAGTGTTCCTTGTCAGAGTGATACTGTCTGTAATCTTCCTGGTGAAATAGCTTGTTATAATAAAAGGGATTCAGAAGCAGCTGTGCCCTCTTCAAATCTTGCAATGAAAGGATCTGATAGAAAAGACTGGAGCAAGTCATATCAACCCACCTGCATGCAGTGAGGATCCGGGGCTGGGAAGAAGGAAAGAGAAAGCAGGAAGAAGAGGCTTTTTGAAGTGTGGGAGAAAAATAAAGAGTATAGAATTCTGGTTATGGTGGGAAAACAAAGGAAAACAGATACAATAGCTGAGGGTAAATAAGAGATTGTACCAAGAGAGCAGCAGCAAGAAGATGGCTAATGAAGACAGAGAGCACTTCATGAGAGGCAGCTTTGTCTGAGTCCCAGGATGAAAGGCCAAGAGGAGGGACAGCGTCACAGAATTGAATGGAGAGAGAGGCAAAGGAAATGAGAATAATGGGTCTTCTGTAGATGGCACCCGTGCCCGAGACAGACAGAGGGAGGGCTCTCCAGCCTGAGCCGAGGCTAAAGCTTCACTAAGAAGTAGGAAAGGAAATGAGCCTTCGAAGAATGGAACCTAAAATTTCACAAATATGGAGCCAGTACAGCTTCAAGTAAAAATACATTCTAATCCTTAAGCACGTAGCAACTAGAGAAGCACCCTATGAAATTCAGAAAGCAGAAAAACATGATCTTAACTTTATATGCATTAAAAGACTGGACACGAAAAGGAAAATTTATCTTAGACTTAGGTCCTGAATTAAGAAGTTCTAAGAGGCCAGAAATAAAAGGTGCCTTCTGGGCAGGATCGTCATCAGCACAGGATTTTAAAAATATGCACATCCAAGGCATTTAAGGGATGACAGAATGGGATATATTAACTCCTAGATATGTCGAATACTGAATCTTCCCATCTGTAGGGAGTAGGCAGGAAGCTCCTTCGGTGGTTGCCAGTTTTCCAAATTAGGAAAAGGAAATTGCAAGGTCACATAGCAAATGAAGCAAGTTAGACCTTATTCTTTGGAATTACACACACTTAGGTCTGAGCGCCTGTTTTACAAGTTATTGGCTCTGTGACTTTGAACAAATTACTCGACCTCTCCAGGCTTTAATTTTGTCACCTCTAAAATGGGGGGAATGTCACTTTCTCTATATGGTTGTTGGGAAGACTGAAACAAAGAAGGTACATAAAGAACTTACTCCTGTGTCTGGCAGATAGTAAGTGCTCTAAAGTGTAGGCTGATCGTATTGTTCTCGATTTATGAATATTGTTGAAAATGTGGAGTCCGACCAGGACCTGGAACCTCAGACTCCTACTCCAGAATTTTTCTAAATCAAACTATGATTGAAAATATGTTTATGGATGTGATGTAAAGATGAGAGAACATCAGAAAAGAAATGTAAGAAATAGTTTCAACTGGGGCACAGGAAAACATGATAGGAATAGTCCTAAAAGTAATCAGAATGGGATCTGTGGATTTAAATATTTCCACATATATGAAATAGGGTTGATCACTACTTATTTACATGCGTACATGAAAAACCTGATGCTACAATTTGTTACAAATTACTCAGCCTATTTCATGTTTGTGTTTATTGAAACAAGCCAAATGTTTTGGGGTGTGTGTGTGTGTGTGTGTGTGTGCGTGTGTGTGTTGATGGGGACATCTGCAAAATGCACTGTGAGGGTTACAAATAGACAATGCAGTTTTGCCCAATTTCCCAAAATTTTAAGAAGAAAGCAATTAGAAGACAATTGTTATTTAAATATGAGCAGTTATGGCAAAGTAGTTGTAGATTTTTAACATCTGAACACCTCTGCTTATTAGAAAGTTAATAATATTCATTTCGTTTTAACACTTGGAGCACTTAAAGCCTCTGTATCCTTTTGATCTTTCTCAACCTTCTTGACAAGCTTCACTTTTTCAAAGTGTGCTTTAAAATCCCTAATCCAAGCATCGCTAATTCATCTTTTTAATTGTGTCTGTCATAAGACATAAAGGACAAGATAACCACCAACATTCCTGGTATCTCGGATCATATAAATCACAGTTGAAAACTCAAAGCCATTAGCTGTGCACTGTACCATCCATGTCTTTAGTTTCATTAGAATTTACTAAAGATATTAAGAGAATGCTTTGGTTGAGTTAGTACACAAAAAAGAAACTCAATATTTTGGAACATTTTGAATAAAACACTGTAACGTTTTGAAGTGAAATGTTCTGAGTACAGGAAAACTTGATGATTTGGTTCCTGAAGAAATGTTAAGAATGAGTTGGACAATGCGAGCCTGAGACCTAGTCCTACCAGAGAGAAAAAGAGAGCCCTTTAATTGACAGAAGTAGCGGCCCCAAGGAGAAGAGATGGTGAACACAGTGGGAGATTCTTTCTTCTCTAAAATTAATGTCTTAAAAACTTGGCAGAAATCTATGGAAGATGAGAGAATTACTGTTCAAAGGGAATGATATTAGGAATAATATTAAAAATAAATAATCCCGAAATCTGAAGTCCTGACCATTTTCCGGTGATACTGGAGAGTAGTGGTAGAGAGCGCTATGCTGTAAAATGTGAAGATGGAAAGTGTCCTGGAAAGGAGAATAGCTAATGACTATTAAGAACAAAATAAACACGAAGAGCTGCTGAAGCGATTAATAGAATGCGCTGGTTTAAAAACACTGAAGGTATAGATTGTATCAGAAATACACACTTGTAAGACAAGTTTAAGGTGACATATGGGGACAAAGACTTACTCTAGGCACCTGGGAGTATTTGAGATGGTCAGTCTAGAGGACCAACACTGAGACGGAGAAAGAGAAATTGTGCATAATGGGGAAATTCTTTAGAACCTTGTTTAAGAGCAAGAAAACAGTGCTCAGAGAGAGGACAGAGTATGGGTTAATGCCACCTGAAAGCCCGGAGGAGCAAATGCCTCAACCGCAACCACGGGTCAGGAAGGGAGGACTATGACAGGATTGCTGGAGAGTGGATGTCTCTGGCCCAACGTTCTTACTGTGGGTTCTATGCACTTTTGAATGCCAATGGAGAAAGCTTTTGGCTACATTTTCCAGTGGCAGATAAAAGGGGAAAGATGAAATGATTCATACAATTGATAAAGACAATGATACTTCCAAAAGGAAATACAGAGAATATAAAAATTGGATGTCAATGATGTGATAAAACATTGATTTTCGGTTTTCTGTTGGATCTTGCTGATACAATTTCTGCAAAGAAAAGATAACATGATGACAAGGTGTACTCGGCACATTTTTTCTGGTTTCTGGTTTGACATATCTTTCCTACCTTTTAGGAGCAAATTCCTTCTTAACCTTTGAGGGTGCTCAATTGCTACCTTCCTTGAGATGCCTTTCCTTCCCTGCTGGGTGTCCCCACCTCTGCACTGCTACAGCACTGTGCCCGTAGCTCTCCTATACTTCCATCACACTGTGCCTTCATTTTCTGTTCCCATGCTGGTTACATATTTGATGCAAAATTTCTCTAAATAGGTAGACAGGATTTTTTTCTTGATTATGTTTTTATTCTCAACTCTTAGACTGGCAAACTAAGTATAGCTAGTGCTTAACGCTTGTTAATTGAAGAAGTAATCTTAAGAGAAATCATGAGCTTTCTAAAGAAGGATGTTTGGATGGACATTTTTTCTGTTTGAGGTTAGTCAACCAAGGACAAGTCATACCAAGTCAGCTTTGACACTCAAACTGCTGCCATAGGTGCAAACAATTTACATGGTCCAGAACAGCAGAGATACAATCTAAAGCTCTCAGAGCATCTCAGTATCCTATGGAATGGGTGACTACTGGCAGGTGAAGGTAAGTCCTGGTGGCTGTAGATGAGTCTTTGGGTGTAAGGTGAGTCCTGGTGCAACAGGAGACTTCTGTGTATGGCACTCCCTTAGCTCTCAAACTATGTGACAGTTCAACTCCTAGACATTCACTCTGGTTTCTGATTAAAATTTTGGTTTGTGTTTGTACCCACAGTGCTGCTCTGAGTCCTGGGCCACCTTTCTTATCCTTGTCATCTCTTCACTGTGTTCACATACTCTAAGTGAGGCACTGCTTTATTCAGCCCTGATAGACAGACCCCTCTGGAACATGACGGCTATTGCCCAGAATCTCGGGCTTCCAGCCTCCTCTGAGTAGATTAGATTTTTAAAACCCAACTACTTCTCTTCATGATCCCTGCTACTGCTGCTACTCTGAGGCAAGCCACCACCTTTATCTCTTTCCAATTGCCTTCTAAGAGTTCTCCCTACAACGACCATCATCTTGCTTTATTTTCAATATAGCAGTCAAAGTGATTCTTTGAACACTGAAGTTGGATCATTCTACTCAAATTTGACAATGACTCACCAGTTCATTTAGAGTAAAAGCCAAGTTCCCTAACACGGCCTACAAGGCCCTACGTGAGGTGGCCTCCTTTCTAAATGCTTCTCTGACTAGTCTCCTCGTTCTCACTCTGCTACTTTTCTGACCTCTTTCTGTCCCTCGATCACGCGAGGCATGCTCCTGCCTCAGCCCTTTGCTTAAGTTTTTTCTTCTTCCCAAAGCTCTTTCCTATGTATCATTCAGGTTAGGAGAATCCCTGATCTCCATGGCATATAAAAATCTCCTGGACATTTCCAGTCTCATAGCAGACAAAAAGAAAAGAGTGGAAAATATGAAAAAACATGGCTCTAGAAGCTTCTTAGACATGTACACATCATTTCACTCACATTTCTTTAGCTAAAACATGTTGTGGCCAATCCTGATGTCAATTGATCAAGGATATATAATCTCAAAAAGAGAGGCAAGATATGTTTTGGGCAAAAATACAATCTGTCACACTCTGCATATCACCTTGACCAACTCCCTCATCCTCTTTAGATTTTTCTTGAATCTCACCTACACAAGTAGGATCACCATATTTAATAACACAACCTGCTCCACAACTTACAGGAATTCTCATAGCATTCATCGCCTTCTAATTTTAAAAAATAATTTAGTTATTTATTATGCTTTTTAAAATATTGTTTTCTCTCCTTGCTAGAATATAAACTCAATTAGGTGACAGATCTGGCCCTGTTCTCCACTAATGCATTTCAAGTAATGGTGATTGTACCTGGCAGTATCTGTTGAACAAATAAAACCATGGATTTAAATATGAATTTGACTACTAAACTTAGATCGTATTTGACTTTGTGAAATTTCTTGGGATATGAACATTTATACTTCTGGCTGAATTTCTAAACGATATCCTACAGAAATGGGAAGATTGCAAGAAATAAATTTTATCTAAGTCAAAAGGAAGTGAGGATTTTTCCTGATGATAAGATTCTAGAAGCCAGGTTTTATGTGCCTAGAATCATGAGTAATCTAAGGTTCACAGTAGGTTGACTAGAACCATATTTTCTATCTTTTCTACTGTTTACAGTACTTACTCTTTTTGGTTAAAATGTCTCTAGCTGTTTCTCAGAAGTATCAAAAAGATGCTGATATACTGGTCATCGGGCCTGACCTGAACTCAGTAAATGAATGATCTCTAAGATAAGGTGGTGACCATTTTTCTTTGTGCTGCAGATGCTTTAGGAATCCTGCTGGGAAGAGCATTCCTCTTTCCCTGCATCCCAGGCTTGCTTCAGGTGGAATTCAGTGTCTGAGGCTTTCTAGCACAGTGATTTTAAGGTTATAAAATCAACAGACATGATTTTAAATTCCAGCTATGCAGATTTAACAGTTGTGTGACTTTGGGAAAGTTATTTAACCTTTTGAAGCCTCAATATTTTTAATCTTTAAAACATGGAAAATAATAACTTCCTAAATAAAGAGTAGCATTTCTTCAGCAAAAATAAGAGATCAGTAGCAAACATGTAAAGATGTTAAGAGGGAATAACAAAATCTAGTAAATGTATAAAGCCAAATAAATGATGAAAAATGAAATATCATTAAAGTCACACTTGGCTACTAAAATTATATATTGTACTATTAAATGCATGAAAATGGGGACCATGGACATATTCTCCTAAAAATATCTGTGGAGATCAAGATGGTGGAACAGACAATTCTCAGTATGAGAGGCCACAGTGAGAGGGCTTAGGGATGGCACCTATCATTCTGAGCCCTGGCCACTTCTGAGCCATCCTGATATGGAGATGTGGAGTAGCTACTGCACATGAATCAAAGCTAGAAAAAGCCCTAGTGGGACCCTTCCTATGAACCTGCTTGGAGTATGCAGGGAGAAGAGGACTCTGGAACACACCATACCAGCCCTCAGGCACTAAAGAGCACTGGCAGGATTAATCTGGGCCTGCATAGAGCAAGCAGCTGAAGCCAACTGGAGAAAGTTACCGCCCAAAGGCCAGTGAGAGGGTTGCTTACATGGCCTGTCCCATGGGAAGTAGCTGGAATGCAGGGGAAAGGCAGGCCTGCCATGGGAACACTGAGTGCAGCATGGACAGTTGGTCACATGGAAATTTGTCAGGGTGATAGAATTTCAGGAGGCATAACCTTCAGGAAAGACTCAGATTCAGACCAGAATTCCCACACAGTCCCCAGACCTGGAAGGGACTAATGATCTACGTCAAAAGTCTTCCCCAGAGAATCAGCAGCAAAGCAGCAATTTAGTTCAACCACAGACCTCAAGATCTGGTGACCACAGGAAGTTCTGCCAACTTGGGAACTAACCACAGGACAGCACAATAATTCCAGAGAAGAATCTATGTGGTAATGGTAACTATTAATCCACCTCAGTATGGAAAAAAAAAAAAATCCACAGACCAACCACAGACCAAAGACAAAGCTCTGATATTAACCAGTGATGATCTAACACAAACCAAGAACACCTATAAAACTTAGAAGAGGGAGCAGTCTCCTCAAATGCCCAGGCATCATGTAAGGGCTTAAAGATTGAGAAAGAACAGAAATGTCACCACCATGAAAAGAAACAAAGCACCAGCATTGTACATACAGGAACAGCATATCTATGAAATGTCAGACAGAGAATTAAGAATAAACCTCTTAAGAATGTTCGGAGGGTGAGGAAATGCTCAAGATGGCGGTGGCTGTGGTGGTTGGCGCGGAGTAGCTGAGGTGGAAAAGGCGGCCACTGGGCCTCAGGCAGCCGGGAAACTTGTGGACCTTCCTCTCGCCAACTCTTAAGGGAGGACCGCTGCTGGTGGCCGGTCATGGGGGCTGACCACCACTTTGCCCTCGGCAGGAGAGGCTGCCTCATTTACAGGCAACAGCTTTGAAGTATGGAACAGGAAAAGAACTGTTTCTTAGCTGCAAAAGCGAGTCTCTAAACAGGGAACAGCGCCAGGGCTGCTGTGGATGCAGACAGGATCCCGGAGGCTGGGGCTGCGCAGAAGGTGGCCAGCTGCCCTATACAGGATTCAAGGTTTCAGGCCGGCATTAAAGAAGATTCCTGGGAGCGCCCGAGCCGCGCCGCGGGACAGAGAAAGCAGTCCGAGGCGGCGGGAACCAAGAATGGGGAAGGTGACAAACCAGAGGCAGAGAGTGAGCGCCCAACCTGGCACAGCCCTGTGAGTGACCCCTGGCCCGACCCTGCTCAGGGGGCTGACACCCACCCGGCTTCCGCCTGTATCACCGGGCCACTCACCGCCCCGGGGCTGCCCCCATTTGCTCAGGTGGTGGCAGCTCTGGCCCGGCCCGGCTCCTCACTGAGCCTTCCCACTTGCTTGCCCCAGGGTGGGGCTTCATGGGGCCTGTGGGCTGGCCTCCCCTCCCACTCCCTCCGCGGTTCTCTGGCGGGGCTGGTGGCATGGGGCATCCCCGGCCAGTGTCGGGAGGGCAAGGAAGTACGGGCGGGGCTGACTGTCACTCCACCACACCCTGGACTCCGGCCCCTGGTAAACTTCCTGTTACTGGGAGGCAGATACCATCTCTGCGGCCACCAGTTCGGAAAAACGCCTAACCAATTTCTGGTTGGGAATAGTGTGGTAGGAGAGTTCCCAAGTCCGCTTAAACCTGCCGGAGAGCTGTCTGCAGGCAGGCACTGGACTCGTCTGGGCTGGGGGGATACAAAGGTGAACCATGTGCTGCGGGCTCCTCCCCTGAGGAGCTCATGCTCTGGTGTGGGAGATAAGACAAGTACACAAATAACCGCAATACCAGGAGGAAGGTGATAAGTCCCGAGAAAGATCTACACAGTGCTACAAAGGCACCCAGACCGACTGGTCGTCTGTGCCTACCAGAAACCTGGTAGACTTCCTGGGTGAGGCAGTGCCGAGCAGGGTCTTGAGGGCAGAGCTGATAGACGAGGGTTGCAGAAGACACATCCCAGCCCAGCCCAATGTGCACAGAGAGGGGAGACGTGCGGCTAGGGAGGCGGAGACTCGACAGAAACCACACACCCTGTGGGGTCGCCACTGCACGATCCAACAGCCTGGGCCAGAACACACGGAACAGGGAGAAGTCCTGCATGGGAAGTGAAAGCTCAACAGAGATCACACACCCTGTGGTACGTGATCCAGCAGCCCAGCAGAGTCCAAGCTGACCAGAAAGGTGGCTCCCCGGAGAGGCCCAAGACCCGAGGCAACCATACACACAAGGCACTAAAGGCCAACTGAGCAGTCACAGAGGTAAGCATATGAAATTGGCAACCACAGCAACATCTTAGTTAGTCATTAGTCTCAAACTGGTGGACTGTGAAACCCCCTGCCACAATGAACAAACATCAAAAAAAAAGATACCAGAAATACAAAAAATCAAGAAAGTACACCACCAAAAGTTAATAAATCTCAAACTCTAGATCCTATAGAACAAGAAGCCCTTGAAATGACTGACAAGGAATTTCGAGTGATAATTCTAAGGAAACTGAATGAGATACAAGAAAACTCAGCTAGACATCATGATGTAATGAGGAAAAGTATACAGGACCTGAAAGAGGAAATGTACAAGGAAATCAATGTCCTGAAAAATAATGTAGCAGAACTTGCTGAACTGAAGAAGTTATTCAGCGAAACAAAAAACACAATGGAGAGTTTAACCAGCAGGCTTGTCGAAGTTGAAGAGAGAACCTCTGAACTTGAAGATGGGCTGTTTGAAATAACACAAGCAGACAAAAAGAAAGAAATATCCAAGTCATGGGTATTCCAGAAGGGGAGGAAAATGGAGATTCCATTGAAAACATATTCAACAAAATAGCGGCAGAAAACTTCCCAGGTACAGGAAAAATCACAGATCTTCAGATCCAGGAAGCTCAACGATCTCCAAACGTATTCAACCCAAAAAGGCCTTCTCCAAGACACGTTATAGTCAAATTGGCAAAACTCAGAGACAAAGTGAGAATCTTAAAAGCTGCAAGAGAGAAGTGTCAAATCACCTGTAAGGGAGCCCCAATCAGGCTAACATCAGCCTTTTCATCACAAACCCTAAAAGCTAGAAAGGAATGGGATGATAAATTCAAAATACTAAAAGAGATTGCCAGCCAAGAATACTCTACCCTGCAAGGCTATCCTTCCGAAATGAAGGGCAAATAGTATATTTCTCAGACAAACAAAAACTGCGGGAGTTCACTACCACACGACCACCCTTACAAGAAATCCTCAAGGGAGTACTGGGTTTGGTTCCTGAAAAATAACTACCACTGCCATAAAAACCCAAGAAAAATCAAAACCCACTAGTATAACATAAATGGCATTCATGAAGAGAAAACAAACAAACAAAAATGCTATCTACAACCTAAGGAACCAACAAACACAGAAACCAAACAGTAAATCAGAAAGCAAGGAACAAAAGACACCTAAGACAACCAAACAACCAATAAAATGCTAGGAATAAATCAACACCTTTCAATAACAACTCTTAATGTAAAAGGCTTAAATTCCCCAATCAAAAGACACAGACTGGCTGACGGGATCAAAAAGCAGGACCCAACTATATGCTGCCTACAAGAGACCCACCTCACCCATAAAGATTCACACAGACTAAGAGTGAAAGGATGGAAAAAGATTTACCATGCAAACAAAAAAGAAAAACGAGCTGGAGTAGCTATTCTTATATCAGACAAAATAAACTTTAAACTAAAAACCATAAAAAGAGACAATGAGGGACACTACTTAATGATAAAAGGACTGATCCATCAAGAAGACATAACAATCATAAATATGTACGCACCCAATGTTGGAGCAGCCAGATTTATAAAACAAACTCTATTAGACCTAAAGAAGGAAATAGACACTAATACCATAATAGCAGGGGACCTGAACACCCCACTGTCAATATTAGACAGATCATCTAGGCAAAGAATCAGTAGAGAAACACAAGATCTAAACAACACTCTAGACCAATTGGAATTGGCAGATATCTACAGAACATTCCATCCAACAACCTCAGAATATTCATTCTTCTCATCAGCACATGGATCATTCTCCAGGACAGATCACATGTTAGGTCACAAATCAAGTCTCAATAAATTCAAAAAAATTCGAATTATCCCATGTATCTTCTCAGACCACAATGGATTAAAACTAGAAATTAATAACAAATGAAACTCTGGAAACTATACAACCACATGGAAATTAAACAGCATTCTACTTAATGACATATGGGTCCAAGAAGAAATCAAGCAGGAAATCAAAAAAATTTATTGAAACTAATGAAAATAATGATACATCATGCCAAAACCTGTGGGATACCGCAAAAGCAGTATTGAGGGGGAAATTTATTGCATTAAATGCTCACTTCAGAAGAATGGAAAGATGGCAAGTGAACAACCTAACACTTCACCTTTAAGAACTAGAAAAACAAGAACAATCCAAACCTAAAGTTAGCAGACGGAAAGAAATCATTAAGATCAGAGCAGAACTGAATGAAATTGAGACCCAAAAAACAATTCAAAAGATCAATGAATCAAAAAGTTGGTTTTTTGAAAAGATAAATGAAATTGACACACCATTAGCATGGCTAACAAAAAAAAAAAAGGAGAAGACTCATTTAACAAAAATTAGAAATGAAAAAGGCGATATTACAACTGATTCATCTGAAATACAAGGAATCATTCGAGACTACTATAAACAACTATACGACAATAAATTTGAAAATCTGGTGGAAATGGATAAATTTCTGGACACACATGAGCTCCCAAAACTGAACCATGAAGACATAGAAAATTTGAACAGACCAATAACAATAAAGGAGATTGAAGCTGTTATCAGAAGGCTCCCAACAAAGAAAAGCCCAGGACCAGATGGATTCACAGCAGAATTTTACCAAACATTGAAAGAGGAATTGACACCGATTCTTTACAAACTATTCCAAAAGATTGAAACAGACACAAATCTCCCAAACTCATTCTATGAAGCAATCATCATCCTGATACCAAAACCAGGTAAAGATATAACCAAAAAAGAAAACTACAGGCCGATATCCTTGATGAATATAGATGCAAAAGTCATCAATAAAATACTAGCAAACAGAATACAGCAACACATACGTAAAATTATTCACCACAATCAAGTGGGATTCATCCCAGGGATGCAAGGCTGGTTCAACATATGCAAATCAATAAATGTGATACACCATATTAATAAAGTCAAACACAAGGACCATATGATCATCTCTGTAGATGCTGAAAAAGCATTTGATAAAGTTCAGCACTCATTCATGACAAAGACCCTCTATAAGTTAGGTATAGAGGGAAAGTATCTCAACATAATTAAAGCCATATATGATAAACCCATCACCAATATCATCCTGAATGGGGAAAAGCTGAAAGCTTTTCCTTTAAGAACAGGAACTAGACAAGGATGCCCACTCTCACCACTCCTATTCAACATAGTGTTGGAAGTATTAGCCAGAGCAGTCAGTGAGAGAAGGAAATAAAGGGCATCCAGATTGGAAAAGATGAAGTCAAACTGTCCCTGTTTGCAGATGACATGATCCTATATATCGTACAGCCTAAAACCTCTACAAAAAAACTCTTGGAATTGATAAATGATTTCAGCACAGTAGCAGGATACAAAAGCCACACACAAAAATCAGTAGCATTTCTTTTCTCCAATAGTGAACATGCAGAACAAGAAATCAAGAAAGCCTGCCCATTTACAATAGCCACCAAAAAATAAAATACTTAGGAATTGAGTTAACCAAGGAGGTGAAAAATCTCTATAATGAGAACTACAAACCACTGCTGAGAGAAATTAGAGAGGATACAAGAAGATGGAAAGATATCCCATGCTCTTGGATTGGAAGAATGAACATAGTGAAAATGTCCATACTACCCAAAGTGATATACAAATTCAATGCAATCCCCATCAAAATTCCAAAGACATTTTTCTCAGAAATGGAAAAAATTATCCAGACATTTATGTGGAATAATAAAAGACCACGCATAGCCAAAGCAATGCTGAGCAAAAAAAAATAAAGCTGGAGGCATAACACTACCTGACTTTAAGCTATACTACAAAGCTATAACAACCAAAACAGTATGGTACCAGCATAAAAACAGAAACACTGATCAATGGAATAGAATGGAGAATCCAGAAATCAACCCACACACTTACTGCCATCTGATCTTTGACAAAGGCATCAAGCCTATTCACTGGGGAAGAGACTGCATCTTCAGCAAATGGTTCTGGGATAAATGGATATCCATATGCAGGAGAATGAAACTATACCCATACCTTTCACCATATACTAAAATCAACTCAAAATGGATTAAGGATTTAAATATACACCCTGAAACAATAAAACTTCTTAAAGAAAACATAGGAGAAAAACTTCAGGTAATAGGACTGGACATAGACCTCATGAATACAACCCCAAAAGCACGGGCAACCAAAGGAAAAATAAACAAATGGGATTATATCAAACTTAAAAGCTTCTGCACAGCAAAAGAAACAATTAACAGAGTTAAGAGACAACCAACAGAGTGGGAGAAAATATTTGTAAAATATACATCTGACAAAGGATTAATATCCATAATATATAAGGAACTCAAACAACTTTACAAGAAGAAAACAAGCAACCCAATTAAAAAATGGGCAAAAGAGCTAAGTAGGCATTTCTCTAAGGAAGATATACAAATGGCCAACAGACATATGAAAAAATGCTCAACATCACTCAGCATCCGGGAAATGCAAATCAAAACCACACTGAGATACCATCTAACCCCAGTTAGGATGGCTAAAATCCAATCGACTCTGAACGATAAATGCTGGCGAGGTTGCAGAGAAAAAGGAACTTTCATTCATTGTTGGTGGGACTGCAAAATGGTGCAGCCTCTATGGAAAATGGTATGGAGGTTCCTCAAACAATTGCAGATAGATCTACCATATGACCCAGCTATCCCACTGTTGGGAATATACCCAGTGGCATGGAAATCATCCGGAAGTCGAAGGTATACCTGTTCCCCAGTGTTCATCGCAGCACTCTTTACAATAGGTAAGAGTTGGAACCAGCCCAAATGTCCATCATCAGATGAGTGGATATGGAAAATGTGGTACATCTACACAATGGAATACTACTCAGCTATAAAAACGAATGAAATACTGCCATTTGCAACAACATGGATGGACCTTGAGAGAATTCTATTTAGTGAAACAAGTCAGGCACAGAAAGAGAAATACCACATGTTCTCACTTATTGGTGGGAGCTAAAAATTAATATATAAATTCACACACACACACACACACACACACACACACACACACACACACACACACACACACACACACACATACACACACACACACACAAAAACAAACCAACAAAAAACCAGGGCGGGGGCAAGAAGATATAACAACCACAATTACTTGAAGTTGATATGACAAGCAAATAGAAAGGACATTGTTGGGGGTGAGGGGGGAGGGAGGAGTGAGGGAGGTTTTGATGATGGGCAATAATAATCAGCCAAAATGTATATCGACATAATAAAATTAAAAAAAAAACCCAAAATTATAATAATAATTTTGGTGGCCCCAACATTGATAATTTGTAAAAGGAGGAGTAAAAAAATAAAGTGTATATATCAATAAAATAAAAAAAGAATGTTCAGAGGGTAACAAGAAACTGCAGGTAGAAAATTAAATGGTATCTAGGAAAAAATTCAGGAGCAGAATGAGAAACTTGACAATGAAATTAAATAAGTTAAAAAAACAAATAGAAATCCTAGAAATAAAGAATATCTTTTCTGAATTGAAATGCTCAATAGAAATTTCCAACAGCAGACTTAATCAAACAGAGAAAAGAACCAGTGAGCTCAAAAATAGAACATACAAAACTATCAAATAAGAGGAGCAAAAAGAAAAAAGAATATAAAAAAATGAAACAAAAATACGGCCAATATGGGACCGCCTCAAGGAAAATAATCGCTGCATAATTGGCATACTCGAAGGAGAAGAATAAGAAAAAGATGTAGAAAGCAACTCAAAAATAAAGGCTGAAATTTTCTCAAGAGAAAGATGACAGCATCCAGGTACAAGAAGCTCAGAGGTCATCACTCAGATTCAATCCAAGGAGGAACACCCCAAGGCAACATTATAATCAAATCATCAAGAACCAAAGATAAACAAAGAATACCGAAAGCAGCAAGAGAAAAGAAACACATAAGGTTCAAAGGAGCCCCGATACATCTTTCAGCAGATTTTTCAGTAGAAACCCCACAGCTGGAAGAGAATGAGATGTTATATTCAGAGTGCTGATGGAAAAAGATTGCTAGCCAAGAATTCTTTATCTGGCAAAACTAACCTTCAAATATGAAGGAGAAATAAAGTATTTCCAAGACAAACAAAATCTAAAGGATTTCGTGAATATTAGGTATGTCTTACAAGAAATGCTAAAGGGATTTCTTTAGTCTGAAGGAAGATGAAGCTAAGAAGTAACAAGAAAAAACTTGAAGGTGCATAACTTATTAGTAAAGTAAGTTCGCAGATGTGGGGAAAATAGAATAATTTAGTTAGGCTCCCTGGCTCAGGTCTGGTTGGCAGTCAAGCAGCACATTTCCTGTAAACAAGCTGTGTGTGGGTGGAGTTAGTGCGCATGTGCACCAATGTATCCTTTTAGTTTTGTTGCTAATGTGTGCTCTGCAGTTTGTGAAGCAGAAGCTGGCCAGCAGAGCTCGTGTCTAAAAATAGAGCATGTTTACTCTGCTGGCAGCTGCTCAGTTTCAGTTTTTCTTTGGACTTTGCCTGTAGCAGTTGAGTTTTGGAGTTTCTCCTTTGGACTGTTTAGCTCCTAGGCATGTGTGTGCTGAAAAAAGACTATTCCTTCTTCAACCAAGGCTCCAAGGACCTTTTTGCCAGTTACCTAGCTCATAGACCTGCATGTGAAGGGTTTGTGAATGGGCTCGAGGGGTCTGGAAGCTCCAGACCCTAGCCCTAGCTGGACAACAGACAATCTTAGAATAGTACAATGTCATATGGTGGTGAATGAACTGCTGCCATCTTTACTATGAAGACTCAAGGACAAACCTAACAAGATGCTAATGTATACAACAACTGTATAAGAGATAGGCAATATTAAAAGATGTAATGTGAAGCAACAAACTATCAAGTAGTGGGGAGGAATGAAGCCAAAGTGCGGAGTTGGCTTTGGTTTTTTCTTTTTTCTTTGATATCAAAGTTAAGTTGTTTTTTAGTCTAACATAATTTGTTATAACTATAACATTTTTTGTAAGCCTTATGGTAACCATAACACAAAAACTTAAAAGAGACATACTAAAAAAAAAAAGTGAGAAATCAAAATGTAAAGCAAGAGAAAACTACTCAACCACAAAGAAAGACAGTAAAATCAGAAAAAAGGGAATGAAATCTATAAAACAACTAGAAAAAAAACAAAACAAAACAGTGAAATGGCAATAATGAATCCCTATATATCAACAATAAGCATAAGTGTAAATGGATTAAATACCCCAACTGAAAGACACAGAATGGATTTATAATAGCTAAGTTAGAACCAACCTAAGTGTCCATCAATGGACAACTGTATAAGGAAAATGAGGTATATATACACAATGGAATACTACTGTCCCATATAAAGGAATGAAATTCTACCATTTTCAGAAAAATGGATGAACTTAGAGAAAATTATGTTAAGTGAAATAAGCCAAGTACAGAAAGAGAAATACTACTTGTCTTCACTCAGAAGTGGAAGCAGGAGAAAAAAAAAAAAAAAAAGAAACAAAGAAAGAAACAAAGAAACAATAATCACAATAGTTCCTTGAACTCTCAAATGGAGGGAATGGAACAGAGGAGACCAGAGGTGGGAAAGGAGGAGGGGGAGGTTCAAAAAAAAGTTTACATTGTGCAATGATTAAAAAAAGAACAATTTAGTAATAATAATAAAAAAAGAACAATAATATACTGCCTACAAGAAACTCACTTAAATGATAAAAACACACACTGGCTGAAAATGAAGGAATGGAAGAAGGTATTTTCATGTAAGTGGAAACCAAAAGAAGAACAGGAGTAGCTATACTTACATCAGGTAAAACAGACTTCAAGCCAAGGAAAGTATTAAAGATAAGGAATGTCATTATATAATGATAAAGGTATCAATTCAACAAGAGGATATAACAATTCTATGCATTCTATATATATGCACCCAACTCCAGAGCACCCAGTTATACAAAGCAATTACTATTAGACCTAATGGGAGAAATAGGCTCCAAAACAATAATAGCTAGAGATTTTAACATCCTACTTTTATCCAAGGAAAGATTATTCACACAGAAAATTAACCAGGAAACAACAGAATTAACCTATATTCTAGGATGATTGGACCTAACAGACATTTATAGAGTATTTCACCCAACACCTGCAGAATACACATTCTTCTCAGTAGCACATGGAACATTCTTTAGAACAGACCATAAGTTAGGACACAAAACAAGTCTCAACAAGTTTTAAGAAATGAAAATCATATCAACTCCTTGTTTGACCATAATGGAGTAGAACTAGAAATCAACAACAAAAGGGAAAGTAGAAACCATATTATATGTGAAAATTAAACAGCATGCTCCTCCTAAGCAGTGAATGATTCAAAGAAGAAACCAAGAAGGAAATTAAAACATTCCTGGGGACAGATGAAAATGGAAACACAACATACAAGAATGCATGGGATATAGCAAAAGCAGTCCTGAAAGGGAAGCTTAAAGCAATAAACACCTAAGTCAAAAATAAATAAATAAATAAATAAGTAAATAAGTAAATAAGTAAATAAATAAAAGAAAAAAAGAAAAAGACGTCAAATAAACAACCTAACATTACACCTCAAGGAGATAGAAAAACAAGACAAACCAAACCCAAAATCAGTAGGAGAGAAATAGCAAAGATCAGAGCAGAAATAAATGAATTAGAGATTAAGAAAAAAAAATACAAAAGATTGATGGAACAAAGTTTTTTTAAACATAAACAAAATGAATTAACTTTTAGCTAGATGAAGAAAAAGAGAGAGAAGACTCAAATAAATAAAATCAGAAATGAAAAAGAAGACATTACAACTGATACCACAGAAATAAAATGGATCATAACGGACTACTATGAACAACTATATGTGAACAAACTGGAAAACCTAGCAGAAATGGATAAATTCCTCGACACAAACAACTTACCAAGGTTGAATCATGAAGAACTAAAAAATCTAAGCAGACCAATAACAAGTAGTGAGATTGAAGCAGTAATAAAAAGTCTCCCAATAGAGAAAATCTGAGGACCACACACCTTCACTGCAGAATTCTACAAAAACTTTAAAGAACATTTAATATCAGTTCTCAAAATCTTCTATAAAATCGAAGAGGAAAGAATACTTCCAAACTCATCCTATGAGACCATCATTACCCTCATACCAAAACAAGAAAAGGACACCTAAAAATGAAAACTATAGACCAACATTCATAATGAACACAGACATATGAAAATCTTCAACAAAATACTAACAGACAGAATCTAGCAAAATGTTAAAAAGATCATACACCACGATCAAGTGGGATTCATCCAGGGATGCAAGGATCATTCAACATACACAAATTTATAAATGTCATACATCACATCAGCAGAATGAAGGGAAAAAACCATATAACCATTTCAACAGGTGCAGAAAAAAGCATTTGATAAAATCCAACACTTCTTCATGATAAAAACACTCAACAAATTAGATAGAGAAGGAATGTACCTGAATGCAATAAAGGCCATATATGACAAACCCACAGTTAATATCATACTAAATGGACAAAAATTGGAGGCTTCTCTTTAAGACCTAGAACAAGACAAGGATGTCCACTTTCTCTACTCTTATTCAACTTCATTCTGGACACTCTAGGCAGCACAATAATGCAAGAGAAAGCAATAAAGGACATTGAAATCACAAAGTAGGGAGTCAAACTAACCCTATTTGCAGATGACATAGAAAACTCCAAAGATTCCACCAAAAATTACTAATAATGAATTCAGTATAGTGGCAGGATAAAAAATCAACACACAAAGATTATTAGCCTTCCTGTACTCTAGTAATGAAATAGCCAAGGAAGAAGTCAAGAAACTAATCCCATTCACAATTGGTACCAAAAAAATGAAAAACCTTGGAGTAAGTTCAACCAAGGAGGTGAAAGACCTCTACAACGAAAACTGTAAATTATTGGTGAAAGAAATTGAAGAGGACAAAAATAAGACTACTGAAATATCACCCTTCATAAAAGTGTCTTAAACTTTTTTATTATTATTGTGGTAGAAAACCACATAGCGTAATAACTACCCTCCTAAGAAATTAAGTATTCAGTACAGACTTGTTAAGTATAAGCCTATCTTTGTACAGCAGATCTCTAGACCTGTTTCCATGGCTGAAACTCTGTACCCATTGAAAAGCAACTTTCCATTTCCACCTCGCCCACAACCTGGCAACCACCATTACGCTTTCTGCTTCTATGAGTTTGACTACTTCAGTTACCTCACATAAGTGGAATCACGCAGTATTTGTACATGTGACTGACTTATTTCACTGAGCATAATGTCCTCAAGTTTCATCTGTGTTGTCACATATGACAGCATTTCCTTCTTTGTTAAGACAAAATAATATTCCATCATATGTATAATACCATATTTTCTTGAGCCATTTATCCACCAATGAACATTTACGTTGTTTCCACCTCTTGGTTATTGTGAAGGATGCTGCAATGAACATGGGAATGCAAATATCTCTTCAAAACTCTATTTTCATTTTTTTGGATAAATACTCAGAAGTGGGGTGGCCAGATCATATGGTAGTGCTATTTTTAGTTTTTTTGAGGACCTGTCATACAGTTTTCCATAGCAGCTGCGCCATTTTGTATTCCCCCAACAGTGCACAAGTTTTCCAATTTCTTCACATCCTTGCCAAGACTTGTTTTTTTCTGTTTTGTTTTGTTTTGGTGGTGGCCATCCTAACAGATGTGAGAGGATATATCACTGTGGTTTTGTTTGTCTTTCCAGTGTGATTGATTAGTGATGCTGAGCACCTTTTTAAATATACTTATTGGTCATTTGTATGTCTTCTTTTGAAAAATGTCTATTTTTTTGCTATTTAATTATAGGCATTTCTTTTATAGATAGGATATTAACCCCTTATTAGAAATGTGGTGTGATGGTTAGTTTTGGGTGTGGACTTGACTGGATTAAGAGATAGCCATACAGATGGTAAAGCATTATTTCCGGGTATGTTTGTGAAGGTGTTTCTGAGAAAGACTGGCATTTGAATCAGTGGATTAAATAAGGGCGATCCACCCTCACCCCATGTGAGCAGGTACCATCCTGAGATGGCTGAGGGTCAGGATGGAACAAAAGGGTAGAGCAAAGACAGATTTGCTCTCTCTCTCTTCTGGAGCTGTAATAGTCATCTCCTGCCCAGGGACATCAGAACTCCAGGTCTCAGGCTTTCAGACTCTGGGGCTTGTTCCAGAATCTTCCCCAAATTCCCAGACCTTTGGCCTCCGACAGAGTTACAATGTCAGCTTGTCTGGTTCTCAGGCCTCTGACTTAGACTGAGCCATGCTACTGGCTTCCCCAGTTCTCCAGCTTGCAGATGGCATGTCATGTGACTTCTCATAATCATGTGAGACAATTCCCCTAATAAATCCATTCTCATCTCTCTCTGTCTGTCACTCTGTCTCTCTCTTTCTTTCTGTCTCTCTCTGTATGTGTATCTCCTATTGGTTCTGTTCCTCTGGAGAACCAGATACACATAATTGGCAAATATTTTCTACCGTTCCATAGGTTGCCTTTTCACTCTGTTGATTGTTTCTTTTGCTGAGCAGAAGCTTTTTAGTCTGATGTAGTACCACTTATTTATTTTTGCTTTTGTTGTTTGTGCTTTTGGTGTTATAGTTAAGAAATTCTTGCCAAGGCCAACGTTATACAGCTTTTCTCCCACGTTTTCTTCTAGGAGTTTTATAGTTTCAGCTCTTACATTTAAGTCTAATCCATTTTGAGTTGATTTTTTGTGGATTGTAGAAGATAAGGATCCAATTTCATTCTTTGCACATGGATATCCAGTTCTCCTAGCACCATTTGCTGAAGAAAATATCCTTTCCCCATTGTGTAGCTTTGGCACCCTTGTCAATGATCACGTGACTATATATGTGTGAGTTTATTTCTTTTTATTCTGTTCTATTGGTCTACATGTCTGTATTTCTACCAATGCCATACTGCTTTAATTAATGCAGCTTCATAACGAGTTCTGACATAAGGATATGTGAGTCTGCTAGCTTTGTTTTTCTTTCTCAAGATTGTTTTGGCTATTCTAGAGTCCAGTGTGGTTGCATATGAATTTTAAGACTGGCTTTTCTATTTCAAAAAATTCCACTGGAATTTAGATTAAGATTACATTCAATGTGTAGATCACTTTGGGTAGTATGGGCATTTTAACAATATTAAGTCTTTCAATCCTTGAACACGGGATATCTTTTCATTTACCTGTGTCTTTAATTTTTCTGCAATGTTATGCAAATCTCAGTATACAAGTCTTTTGCCTCCTTGACTAAGTTTATTCCTAAGTATTTTATTTTATTTTGATGCTATTGTAAGTGGGATTGTTTTCTTAATTTACTCTTTGGATTGTTGATTATTGATGTATGGAAATGCAATTGATTTTTGTGTATTAATTTTGTACCTTGCAACTTTGCTGAATTTTTTATTAGTTCTAACAGTTGTTTGGGGGGGTGGATTTTTATGGTTTTCTACATTTAAGACCATGTCACTTAAATGTCTTCCTTTTTGATTTGGATGCCTTTTATTTCTTTGTCTTGCCCAGTTGATCTAGCTAGAACTACCTGTACTATGATGAATAGAAATAGTGAGATGGGCATCCTTGCCTTGTTCCTTACCTTAAAGAAAAAGTTTCAGTTTTTTACCATTGAGTTTGATGTTAACTGTGCGTTTCTCATATATGGCCATCATTATGTCGAGATAATTTCCTTGCTTCCTAGTTTATTCAGTGTTTTTATCTTGAAAGGGTGTTAAATTTTGTCAAATGCTTTTTCTGCATCAGTTGAAGTAATCATGTGATTTTTATCCTTTGTGGTGTTAATATGGTGCATAACATCGATTTTTATATGTTGGACCATCCCTGAATCCCAGGAATGAATCTACTTGGCCATGATGTACTATCCTTTTAATGTGCTTTTGAATTTGATTTGCTAGTATTTTTTGTTGAGGATTATTGCATCTATATTTATCAGTGATATTGGCCTGCAGTTTTCTTTTCTTGTATAGGATTTCTCTGGCATTGGTATCAGGGTAATGCTGATCTTATAAAACAAGTTTGGAAGTGTTCCCTCCTTTTTAACTTTTTGAAAGAGTTTGAGAAGGATAGACATTAATTCGATCATTAAATGTTTGGTAGAATTCTCTAGTAAAGCCATACGGTCCTACGATTTTCTTTTTTGTGAGGTTTTTGATTACTTATTCAATCTTCTCACTAGTAATAGGTCTGTTTATATTTTCCATTCCTTTATCATTCAGCCTTGGTGGTTTATATGTTTCTAGGAATTGATCCATTTCTTTTAGGTTATCTAATTTGTTAGCATGTTGTTTATAGTATTCTCTAATAACCCTTTTTATTTCTATGGCATCAGTTGCGATGTCTACTATTTAATTTCTGATGATATTTGAGTGTTCTCTCTTTTATTCTCAGTCTAAATAAACGTTTGACAATTTCATTGATCTATAAAAAAATCAACTCTTCGTGATTAATTTTTTTGGTTTTAATTTTCTCTATTTCACTTATTTCTACTCTAATCTTTATCATTCCCTCACTCTGTTAACTTTGGTGCTAGTTTGCTTTTCTTCTTCTAGTTCTTTGAGATGTAAAGTTTGATTGTTTATTTGAGATCTTTTTTTCTTTTTTAACATAGGCATTTACTGCTATAAACTTTCCTTTTAGTACTGCCTTTACTGCTTTCCATAAGTTTTGGTATGCTGTGTTTTTATTTTTATTTGTATGTATATTCTAATATCCCTTTTTATTTTTTCTGTAACTCATTGATTATTCAAGAGTGTGTTATTTAATTTCCACATCTGTGTGAGTTTTACAGTTTCATTTGATTGTGGTTGGAAAAGATACTTGGCATGATTTCAGTCTTAAACTTGTTAGGACATGTTTTACAATCTAACATGTGATTTGCCCTGGAGAATTCTCCAAATGTACTTGAGAAAAATGTGCATTCTGCTGAATGTTCTGGAATGTTGTGTATATATCTGTTAAGTGCATTGGGGCTATAGTGTTGTTCAAGTCCTATGTTTCTTTACTGTTATCCTTTCTCCTTATTCTATTCATTATTGAAAGTGGGGTATTGGAATCTCCTACTGTTATTGTGCTGCTACCTATTTCTCCCTTCAACTCTCTCAATGTTTTCTTCATATATTTGAGTGCTCTAATGTTAAGTGTATACATATATAATATATGTAATTGTTCTACCTTCCTGGTTAATTGACCCTCTTATCATTATATAATGTCCTTATTTGCCCTTTATGAAAGTTTTTGACTTAAAGTCTAGTTTGTCTGATATGAACATGGAGACTTCTGCTTTCTTTCTGTTCCCATTTGCATGGAATCTTTTTTCATCCTTTAACTTTCAGCCTATATGTGTCATTAAATCTGAAGTGAGTCTCTTGTAGACAGTATAGCTGGAGCTTGTATTTTTATTTTATTCATTTAGTCACTCTATAAGAGTGCTTCAAAAAGTTCACAGAAAGATTTGTATTGTCTCTCAATTCTATTTTTCCACAAAGTTTTTGAAGTATCCCTGCATATCTTTTGATTGGAGAGTTTAATATATTTACATCTAAAGTAATTGCTCATAGGGAAGGACTTACTAATACCATTTTGTTAATTGTTTTCTCTCTGCCTTATACATTTTTTGTACCTCTTCTTCTTTTTTGCTGTCTTCCTTTGTGTTTCACACACACAAAAATTTTTTTTGTAGTGGCATCCTTTGATCTCTTTCTTGTTTTCTTTTGTATGTCTTCTACAGATATTTTCTTTCTGGTAACCAGAGAGCTTACATGAAATCTTAGAACAATCTATTTTAAGCTGATAACAACTTAACTAAAATTTCATACAAAACTTTACTCTTTACTTCTCTCCCCCCAACAAATTCCATGTAAATATGTATTCATCAACTTATTTTTGTTATAATTATTTTTACAGTTTTTTTCTTTTAACTTCTATACCAGAATTAAATGTTATTTATACACTTCAGAGAGAGTGTTACAGTGTTCTGTGTTCATTTATGTTTTTACCTTTACCAGTAAACTTTATATTTTTATATTGTTTTCTGTTGCTGTCTAGCATCCTTTTGTTTCACATTGAAGGACACCCTTTAGCATTTCTTATAAGGCCAGTGTAGTGGTGATGAACTCCCTCAGCTTTTGTTTATCTGAGAAAGTCTTTCTTTGTCTTTTGTTTTTGAAAGACAGGTTTGTCTTTAAAAATATATAGATAGTATTGCTGCTTGGAAGTCTTTTTCTTTCAGTTATTTGAATATATCATTCCACTCTCTTCTGGCCTGCAATATTTCTGCTGAAAAATCTTCTGACAGTTGTATGAAGACTTCCTTGTATATGATGAGTTGCTATTATTTTTCTGCTTTCACAATTTTCTTTTGTCTTTGACTTTTGGCAGTTTGATTATAGCATGTCTCAGTGTAAACTTCTTTGTGTTCATTCTAGCGGAAATCTGAATGTCCATTTCCTTCTCCAGATCTAGAAGGTGTTCAGACATATTTCTTCAAATAAATTTTGGCCTTTTCTCTTTCACTTCTCTTTCTAAGAATCCAAAACATTTATATGAAGGTACTTCAGAAAGTTCATGCAAGTATTCATATTATCTTTTAATTCTGTTTTCTGTGAACTTTTTGAAATACCCTTGTATTGGTTCTTTTGATGATGTCTCACAAGTCCCTTAGTCTTTTTTTTTTTTTTTTAACTCTTTTAAATTCTTTTTTCTTCTTGCTTCTCTGACTGGAGAAATGCAAATGTCTTTGAGTTGACTGGTTTTTATTCTTCTGCTTGTTCAAGTCTATTATTGAACCTCTGTAGTAAATTTTTCAATTCATTATTATATTCTTTAGCTCCAAAATTTCTGTTTGGTTCTGTTTTTGTATTTTCTACCTCTTTGTTGATATTCTTATTTTGTTCTTGAATTATTTTCCTGAGCTCATTGACCATCTTTATAATGGTTATGTTGAATTCCTTATTAGGTAATTAATATACTTTCATTTTTTTAGGGTCAGTTTCTGGAGATTTGTTTCTTTTGTTTGACCATGATTCTCTGTTTCTTCACATGCCTTTTAATTTTGTGTTGGGACCTGAACATTTGAAGGAACAGACACTTCTTCCAGTCTTTATAAGTTGGCTTCAAACAGGGAAAGGCTTTTGCCAAACAGCTTGCTTAGAGATTCTGGAGGCCTCCCAAACTTATTCTGAGGCTGCATCTTCTCTGGACTTGTGCATGCAAATTCCCAATTAGAGGGATTTACTAATTTCTTTTTTCAGGAGCTCTTCTCTGGATTCTGTCTGCAGTAGTATGGCAGGTTCTCTGAAGCACCACAAGCCAGCAAGCTTTCTTCTGTTCTTAGCAGCCCCCAGGCATCTAGAGTATGCGAATCAGAACCCCAAGGCAGGTGAGACAGAAACTAGTCTTGGACAGTCCGTAAAAAACTGGTTTGTTGGTTACATACTCTAACTCTTTCCCTTTCAGAAAGAAGCTAGGAATCAGAAGTTTTCTCTCTCTGATTCCATACTGAGCCAGGGGAACTAATTACGTGACTAAGTGCAGGCTAGTCCAAGTCATTTCTTATGTTCTCAACATCCCCCAACTTGATGCTCTTTCCTGTCACACTTAGATTTAGGCAAGACAGAAGCTAGTCTCTTGGGCAGCACACTTGGAAAGTCAAAATGTTGGATGTACAGTCCAGCATTCTCTTTCTCTCCAGGGTGAAGCTGGGGGCTGGGAGTTTTTTTTCCCAATTGTGCTGCACTGTGCTGAGAGGAGAGACTACAGCAAGTAAGGGCCATAGACTTTCTTACTGGTTTCAATGTGGCTGGTTTCATATTTGCATAGGGTCCATAAGAGTTTTAACTAGCTCTGGATTTCTCACAAAAGAAATTGGTGTGTGTATTTTTGTTGAGTCGGTGTCTTTATTGGAGGAAGGAAGACCTGGGGCTTCATATTCTGCCATCTTGTTGATGTCACCCTTCTTTATCATGCTTTTTTAAAGATTAGATTAAGAAAGTTGCAATAAATGTCAAAGCCAGTAATTAAAAATAAATATTTTCCTATTCAACATTTGTACTTTTTAGCGACTTGTTAGAACTGATAGCTATAGTTGTGTCCTTATTTTAAACTTTTATTTTATGTTTACTTTAAAAGATATTATTTTAGATGTTTCTAAAATCTTCTATCATCTGTTTAATAAGATTTTAAGTATCTTCTTTCTAAATTAATGTAAATAATTTGGTAAAGACACTTCAATTACCGTCATTGATTGATTTTTTTCCTGCACCATCCATTGTCCTAAGTAAAACGTAGTAGAGCAATGTTACGAAAATCTTTTGTCTTTGCAATATCTTTGTTTAAAAGATCTTCTGTGGACTGAATTGTGTCCTTCCAAACATCATATATTGAAACCCTAACACCCAAAGTGACTTTATTTGGAGATAAGGCCTGAATGGAGGTAAGGGTGGCTCCCTGATGCAGTAAGATTAGCATTCTTATCAAAAGAGACACCAGAGAACTTGCTCTCTTTCTCCCTGCTTGCAGAAAAAAGAGATCACATGAACTCACAGCTGAAGAGCAGCTGCCTGCAAGCCAAGAGAAGAGGTCTAGAATGAAAGCTACCTCGCTAGCATCTTAATGTTGGACTTCTTGGCTTCCAGACCTCTAAGAAATAAATTTCTGTTGCTTAAGCCACCCACTCTATGGTGCTTTGTTATGTCAGCCTGAGCAGATGGAGACAGGATCCGTTTGTAAATAGTGAATGTTCAAGACATATTTTATGTTATGCATGTATATTTGAAATTTCCTTTTTTTCCCTACTGCTGTACCATTTGCCACTTCTTCAAGCCATGACTCAACCAGAGAGAGTTTTTCTGTTGTTAAGACTGAGAAACAAAAGTTCAGAGTGAAGAGACCTCCCCCATGTCCAATACCGATTGGCCAAGAGCCAAAGTACACTTTTCTTGCTACATAAGTTAAATGTATGTCTATTTTACAGCTTATTTGAACATGAAATTCATTTTTCTGGCATCCATATTTTTTACATTAAAAATACCTCAAAGGCAGTTTTATAGATTAATGTCGGCCTTCACATGTCTTTTTGGAAAATTTGTGACCTGGTAAAGCTATGTTTGTTTGCACTGGTTAAGTACATAAAAAGCAGGCTATCTGAATATTTTATTAGCTTCACTGTTTTTTTTTTTTTTTTTCTTGCCCCAACAATCTGGTCAAGCAAGTCAAATTATGTGTATTTAGAAGCATTTTGTTCATTCATTTAGTCATTTGTTCATTCAACAAATGTTTATTGAGTGCCTACTGTATTCAGGCACTGCTCTGAGGGATACTAGATACTAGTGATAAGGGCTAATTTTTACTGCATGCGTAAAGTGAGGCACTTTGCTGAGTGTATTATGTTTGTTGTTTATCCTTTGCAATAAATTTATGAGGTAGGTACTATTTTCTATATTTTTATAAGGAGAAGGAGAGTTAGAAATTGTGTCAAAATAGAAAATGTTAAATCTAGATCTCTCTGTGTCTAAGCTCTTGGTTTTTATAATAGCTGTACCTTGGTTGCTTTTCCAGCATTCATTCCCCCTCTCACTTTCTGACATGCCCAGATTTCTACGCAGTTTGGAGAATGACATAACCTGGCTATGCTAATCAGTATATTCCATTTCTCTGACCTCAGTTATCAGACATGTGACCTAAGTCAGTCCAGAGTGAAGCTCTGGAAATTTGCTAAAATGCTGAGTAAAATGTATATGTATTTTTTCTGGGTATGAGCCAAGACAGCAACCAGCATTAGGATAAAATTCTTACCACAATGGCAGAGCAGAGGAAAATAAACTAGGTCTTGGTGATATGCCTAGAAATTATGTACTGATGTCATTACTGGAGAAAGCTTCATGTGAATTAAATTCCATTGTTGGAAGTTTTAGTTATCATTTGCCAAAATGTCCCCTTTATTATTTGAACCACTGTGAACAAGGCTTACTGCTACCCAAAACAAAAGCATCACTGATCTACTTTAAACTCTATGTTGTACTGCCTAGCTATAACAAAGGCTATGTTATACTGCTTCAACCTTAACCAAGCTTGGCATAGCTCATGTCTTCATGGAACTTGTAGTCGATTGAAGAAAAACTGACAATTAAATAAGAGAAAAATTTTGCTTAAGATTAGGATTATAAAAGAGCAAGATAATGCATATGGTGGCACATATACAAAATATATCTGAATCAAGGTGAAATGAGGTAGCCCACAATGAGGTAAACAAGAACAGCCAAGCACAGATTGTGCACATCTCCAACTTTTATCATCACTTCTTGCCTCTTTTTCATCCTCCTTATCTTGTCATTTCATTGAAAATTTCAATTTATGAATTTGATTTAAATAAAAAACTTAAAGGGAAAGCAAATCTTCCTAGTTTTCCAAATTTCAAAGCATTCTTGTCTGATCCTTATTGAAGGAGCCCTTTATGTATTATGCACAATTCTTTAAAAATGAAGGGAAAAAAACGAAAAAACTTTTTCATACTTCTGCTAAATAGATTAACACTAATCTTCTGACTTTGGAAGCTCTGTGAGGAGTAAAACACCGAAGTATACAAGGAAACAGTGAAATATTTCCTGTAGATTCTCACAGTAGGCTAACACTACATTCTGGAGATGCTCACGTTATTCATGACTTTCCCTTCCAATTCCATAATCTCCACCCCCTTTAATTTTTTTGTTTGTTTGTTTTGCTACACTCTTTTCCCTCACATCAAACAAACAAAAATCTAATCCCCAAGCATACCCACGTTTTTAATAATAATAGATATTTATTTTAATAAAATGCATTTTTTTACATGCACTATCTAAGCATTTTAAGTGTATTCACTCTTCATGACAGTCTTATAAGGTGCATTATACTTAGCTCCGTTTTATAAAACAAAAACAAAACAAACCCAAAGCCTTAAGTTCTCATAGTGTATAAATGTTGGATCTGAGAGCTGAACTCAGAGTCTAGCTCCAGAGTCTACATTCCAAGCATTATTCCATACTGCTTTTATTTAGATATCATATATTTAGATATTAAGAAAATTCGGTCTTACCCAATTTAAACAAGCTCAACAAAACTTGATGTGTTCATTTTCAGTATGCTTTCATAAGAGCTTGCATCTGACCTGTGATATCCTTTCATTATTTACTCCAATATTATGTACTGTCCATTTTTCCTTTAAACCTATTCACCCTTTTAGTATGACAATTCCTACTGTCATGAAGTAAAAATTTAATCTTGAAATACCTATTTCCTGAATTAAGATTGCTCAGTGTATTAGTCCATTTTCTGTTGCTTAGAACAGAATACCTGAAGCTGGGTAATTTATAAAGACGTGAAATTTATTTCTTACAGTTTCAGAGTCTGTGAAGTCCACAGCTCAGGGGGTGCATCTGGTGAGGGTCTTCTTCTGGGTGGGGACTCTCTACAGGGTCCCATGTTGATGCAGGCAATCACATGGTGAGCATGCATGAGCTTGAGAGCTAACATGCTCACTCTCTCTCCTTATAAAGCCATCAGAACCACTCCCTGATGACCCATTAAATCATTAACCCATTATTCCATGAATGGATTAATTCATTCATGGGGCACAATCCTCACAATCC
Organism: Cynocephalus volans; assembly: GCF_027409185.1. Classification (NCBI taxonomy): domain Eukaryota; kingdom Metazoa; phylum Chordata; class Mammalia; order Dermoptera; family Cynocephalidae; genus Cynocephalus; species Cynocephalus volans. The sequence goes on along the minus strand of NC_084470.1, from coordinate 127,523,617 downwards.
AATCACCTCTTAAAGGCCCCACCTCTTAAAGGGTTTGCCACCCTGTTAACACTGGTACAATGGGGATCAAATTTCCAACACATGAACTTTTGAGGGATGTATTTGGTCCGTAGCACTCAGTATATGGACATCTGGGAACAACTTCCCTTTCTGCCACTGAAGGTGTTTATTCTCTTTGTACTGGTCCTTCTAGTATTCCTTGTTTTTAACCCTGAACCCTCTCCACAGAAATGAGAAATGTTTCTAGCCTTTTTATTTCTCTCCCTGCTTCCTCTGATGCACAGAAATCCTGCTGCTACTGCTCTGGCCTAATGCAGGAAAAGAAAATAACTCATTGCCACACGTATGAGGCTGGACTTGTAGAATCTTTTCCTGGTGTTTAGGGTTGGAACTCAAAATTTTTACTTAAATTGTAGCTACATTATTGTGTCTTACAATCATTTTTCAATCACAAACTCCTGCATCAGGATCAACAACGGTGCTTGTTAAACTTGCAGATTCATAGGCCTCATCCCATACCACTGAATTAAAATCTTTATGACGGTCCAAATTGCATTTTTATGTGGGTAAATGTAAAACCAGTGTTCCTGTTTCTTTCTGTAATTTAAGAATAGCTTCAGCACAAGGGGAGTTTTGTGGATTATTCTGAGAACTTGTGTAGTGTAAGTAGTTTAAGCTTGGGGGATTGTTCTTTAAAACTCCCCACTGCTTCGATAGAAGTTGGCTCCTGGTGGCTGGATGATACTTTGTTTGCTGAGCAAAGTGATGAATGTGGGAATGCTAGTTTGAAGACAGAAGTTGGGGATGTATTTAATTATCCTTCTTATAAAGGGGATATATGCTCAGGGAATGGGCAGAGAGGGAGGGAAAGACAGACAATTTAAGAGAGGAAACTCCAGGAAGAAATAGACTAGGTGTCTGGTCTCTGTGCTCTCGAGGGTAGCAAAGCATGACTGCTCCAAGGAGTGATTGGAGAGGCCTGGGAGAAGAGGCAGGTACAAAAGAGACTTTTCAAGTGAAATGCTGCATGCTATGGTATGAACAATCCCTTTGACCCCATTGATATTGAGGAAAGGTATAAAATCCATAATATGCTAGGAGAGATGAGCTCTCTTGAAAAAGCTGATGATGGTATAAGACTTGCCTCCAGGCTGTCACAGAAGAACAGAGTCCACCTGTGTGTGTGAGATGGCAGCTGTACACCTTGTGGCAGGATGAGCATATATAAACTGCAAGGATACGAGGGTATTTCAAAAAGTTCATGAAAAGATTTATATTACCTTTAATTCTATTTTTCCATGAACTTTTAAAATACCTTTGCATTTCACACATCTGCCTTCCCTCCTAGATCTTCAAACTCTCTGTGTTGTTTTGCATTGTTTTTTGGGGAGCAGAGAAGGAGATAATGGTCTCGGCTGGAAGGTGTAAGGGAACGGAGATGGAGAGACCTGGACAGAAACTGGGAGCTGTGGTCAAGATTCTGGTGGGAAGAAGGGGTGTTAATTTTGATAGGCAGAAACAGAGGTGAAGGTGAATTCAAACAGGATTTCATATACGTTAAGTTAGAAGCATCTCCATTTAGTCTTAGCTTCTACATAGGATGACAAGTGTGAGAGTGGAAGTGGGAACTGATAGTCGTTCCACCTAAGGAATGGGAATGAACTGGGTCTGCCTGCTGGTGTGAGCCAAGCAGGATGTGTGCTCAGCCCAGCTCTGCAGGGCTGCCAACTGCTGGTTCTCCACTTTGTCCTCAAGGACTGTCTCTTCTCAGTGCCCACAATCTATTCGGCCTCCTGATTCTCCCTAAAATTTCGTGTTTTTCAGCATTCTATCATGTGCCTTTTTCTTTTCACTTCCAGTCGGTTCTCAGTGAGGTAAGTTCTACCTCTTTATTATCTCTCTATATATCCTCTTATCTGCATTCTTGCTGTAGGTAAGGGCCTACTTACCACCCACCTGGATTACTGCAATAGTCTCGTAACTGATGCCCTTGTCTTCAGTCTTGTCCACGTTGCTAATCCACTAGATGCTGTAGGATCACTGAATGTACCATTGCTATTATGTTATTTCGCTGCCTAAAGCTGTTCAATGGTTCCCTGTCAATTTCAAATAAAAAAAAAAATACCCTTCTTACTTAGCATGGCATAAAAGGCCCTTCAAAGGCCACTCTCCTAACCTCTTCAATTTTATCCTTCTCCTTAAATGCAGTTCTCTAGCTTTCTACATCTGCGTCATATTCTCTCTGCCTCTGGGCCTTTTTGCATGTTTTTTCCCTCTGGTTGTAAACAGACTCCTTCCCCCACCGTTCACCAGACTAACTCCTACTCAGCCTCCTATTTTGGGGTTCCTTTGTCTTTCTGGCAGAGCAATAGGAGATTCTAAGAAGTAGGTTAAGCTGTAACTCTTTGGGATGCTTGTTGGTATGCTCATGAGAAGCTATTCTCACATCACAACAATAACTATTGATTATTATTAACATTATATTTGTTAGTTAATCACTAACTAATACAATGTGCTATGCATTGAGTTAAGACTTAGGAGAAAAAGATGAGCAAGAGATCTCTTGTGGAAGTCACAGTTTGGGGGGGGGCATGACAAATATGACTAACACCATGCAACATGGTAAGTGCTATGACAGAGCCATAAAATCACCCAGGAGGTGACTGCCACCTTTCCAAGGGAGTTGAACAAGACTTCACAACTTAGACACACTTTTAAATTCTACTTTGAAGGACTAGCAGGGCATGTCAGACAGAGAAGAAAAGAAGAGAAACTGTAGGAAAAGGGAACTAACATATTATTGTAATAAGTGTCCTTAATATTACTATTTCATTTGCTAATGTTGCTGCTAACACTGATGTTTTGACTTTCTCGCCATTAGCAAGGCCTTAACTTGAGTTAATGGGAGTGGTATAGGTCAATTTTTACTGGACACATTTACTCATTTCATGGCTGGGGTGGGGCGTGGTGTGTTGGTTTATATTCATTGCCTGTTGATTCCTTTTTCCTTTCTGTGTGGCCACACGCAATTTTGAAAGTCTTCATAAGTGGTGATCTAGGCAAGTTTCAATCAGTACAATCACAGTTTTTTAAAGCGTTGCTGATTCTGGTATCGTCATCATGAGAAACTTCTTGCTTCTGAGTAGTCTTAAATGTACATAATGTTTGGTATGGTGGTTTTATTTGGGGTGTTTAGATATATTTACATCTTTTGCTTAGGAAAGCAACTTTCTAAACTGTGACTACAAACTGTGAATTCCACTAGGAAACCAGTCTTCAGAATACTGGCAAGGTTCTCACGTTCACTGTAATCTCTATTATGTAAATATCTTCGGGATTTGTCTGTGAAACACATATGTTCATATTAATTGATTACACATTAAATGATAACAAGTTAACAGTTATAGACACTTTTTAATGGAAGTGCTAGCACAATAGAACAAGCTCAGTTAAGCTTCTGTTCCATTGGATTCTTAGTAACAGAAAAAGTCTAGAATTACTCTACTTTAAAAAGGAGCTAATTGCACAATGTTCTATTTACACTGGATGCAAAAGTAAATTACAGTGAATTTTCTGCCATTCCCCACCTGATAACCACCTTTCACACTCATTTTATCTTTAGACCAGCCTATTTGGCTTAGTTCTTTTTCAACTGTAATAATACTAGTTGTCATTATTATAGTGAACACTTATATATGAATGCTGGCAGTCTAGTCCTAGTGATGGTTCTTTTAACTACTGTGTGATTTTACCTCTTTAGTAACAGTCATAGTAAATATGCTTTCTGTTCACAGTACCGATAGCAGGAGTTTATTGATTTGAAGACACCAGAAATCCTAATGCACTCAAAGTGCAATGCACCTTAAGCTGGTATTGAGAAGTTGAGCAATTGGAGATGGACAGAGTAAGAATTAATGGGACTTGTCAATTTCCAATTACCAGTTTCCAATTACTGATCTCAAATGTGTGATGTAATGGAATTCAACAATTTTGGTTGAATAAATGAATGAGTGAATGAATGATTAATATTGCACAGGGTGAAAGATCTCTCAAATGTGTGTGGCATTAGTAAGTAGCGCTTTCATGCCACTTTTCAAAGTAAGGAGACTCACTACACCATAACTCCTTGTAGTGACATCACCAAGCAGTCCCAAGAGAGTGGAGAGAACAGAATAGGAAATAGAATCATGTGGAATTAGCAGCACTTATATTTCTTCAATGTGTTAAGATAGAATCATGTTTTTAATGACCCTTGTGCTTAGATTCTTATCTTTCTTTTTAGTGCTTTACTTCCAACCATCTTATTCTCTTTAAATTTAGGGCTATAGAAGCCCTTTTGAGAAGAATTATTCGAGTTTGACTTTAAAGCTGGAGGAAGCAGGACATGAGAGCTGATGTCAGGTCTTCATTGAGGAAGTTAGAGGTGGCACCAGACCACCTGCCTGCTCCCTGCCTTCATCTGAGCGGCTCCCCATCACCAGAGGGAAAAACACACCTGACTTCATCTCATTTTAATAGTATGACAATAAGTTTCATTTAGACATTCAACAATGCTTGGCAATCCTATTGTATGTTCCTAATATAGTCGTCTTACTTTCTAAGTGACCATTTTACCCCTTCTCTTGTATTGGTACATCTCCTAAAACTTCTAGTCATTCTTAGCTTATCATTTTCTCCATATTTAATGTGAAAACAACAGTAATCAGACAGAACCGTTCTCACCTTCCTACCACTAAATCTACCTACCCACTTGTACCTCAACGCATACCCACTGTCAGCTTCCTGTTTGTATGTGTCCCTGTGTGTATCTAAGGCCCACTCTTCTACTTGTGGTCTGAACCCTGTGCTACTTACCTTCTTGAGAACTTGGCTTCTGCAATAGCTCCCCTCTCTACTTTTCGTAGAATTTTTTTCTTCTCTAGTGGAATTTCGATCAGCATATGACTATGCTCTCACATTTCCTATCTCAGACAAAAAACACATGCTGGATTCACATCTCCCTCCAGCTGTAGCCCCATTTCTCTGATCATGTTTGTAGTTTAATAGTTATCTATAACTGCTATCTCTCAGTTTCTCACCACACATTCTCCCTTTGAGCTCCTCCGTCACATATGTGAATCTGACAGTCACATCTCTGCCCTGTTTTGCTTGAACTCTTAGCAGCATGTGAGACAGTTGACCACCCACTTCCTTTTAAAGCCATATCCAATGAGTTAGCTATTGTTTCATAACACATTATCCTAAAACCTCATGGCTTAAAATAACAACTTATTATTGCTCATGAGTCTACGAGTCTTCTGAGTAATTTGCACGATCTCCTCTTAGCTCACTCATAAGTTCATGGTTAGCTGCATTAATGTGGCTCTGCTGATCTAGGCTGGGCTCTTGGCTAGCCTTAGGATGGCCTCAGCTGGGGTATTTCAAATCTGGTAGCTTTGCATACTCTGGCCAACTCCATTCTACAGCTCTGTTCATCAAGAAAGTAAAAGTGATGATGTATTGATGGCAATTATTGACTTTGTGTGTGTGCATTCTAATACAGAGAAAAAATTTGAAAGCTTCATATTTCTCTACAATTCTACAAATTGCTTGGTTTTGTTCAGGTGCATAGGAAATGAGTAAGAACTTGATTGAGTCATTTTTTTATTCTGTACTTTCTGATTGTGCAAAGGATCAAAACAAGGATAGAGAAAAATTTAAAAACATGCTTACATTATTTCATTTCTGTGTGAAGATGTGAATGAACAGAAAAAGTCTTTTAGGATAAGTACATGTACTAAAATAGTCAACTCTTTTGTGTGACAGAGAAAGATCTCATAAATGAGTTATTCAGAAATACGTAAAACCTTTTCATATGTAAATACAGTAAAACCTGGCAGCTCTACCATCTGTAAGAGTGTGAGAGTTCCTGGAACAATGACTCATTCAGTGAGAACAGCACACACTTTTGACAATAAAGTGTTTAGAACAGATGTGGGGTCACTGAGAAATCAACAAATACTATAGTTGTGAGTGGTCTTGTTTAGTATGTGGAGTTAAATGTTAAAGAGCCTGTAGAGATTACTTAGTTCAATACCACTTTGTAGATTAAAGCACTGAAAAAGAATCTGAGGCCCAGAGATATTGAGTGAGTTGCCAGTAAGACATAGAGGGCTCAGGGCACAGGCAAGGTCAGATGCAGTGTGGTGATTCCAGTTCTCACCTTTCTTCTGGGCATGGCGTCCACTTCTTTCTTATCTATCTATCTATCTATCTATCTATCTATCTATCTATCTATCTATCTATCTATCTATCTATCCATCCATTCATTTATTTATTTCAAATATTCATGAGATACAAAGCTGATTGTCCCCCCTCCTGCCCATGATGTGGAAGCCAGATTCATATAGGGGACATACCCATTACCAGAAATTGCTTTTGTAACGTTTGTCCCCTTCCAATTATCCCCCAACCTCCCTCCCCCTCCCCCTCTCCCCTCAACTTCAATTTGTAGCCCTAGGAATGTTCCTTCCCTCTGTTGGATCACGGCACTACTGTGGTCTTTCTTTCCTGCCTTCCTTTCTCTCTTAGCTCACACATATGAGTGAGCACATGTGGTATTTATCCCTCTGTGCTTTGCTTGTTTCACTCAACACAAGTTTCTCCAGGTTCATCCATGTTGTTACAAATGGAAGTATTTCATTCTTTTTTTATGGCAGAGTAGTATTCCATAGAGTATATATACCACATTTTCTTTATCCGGTCATCCACTGATGGACATTTAGGTTGGTTCCATATCTTGGCTATTGTAAACAGAGCTGCAATAAACATGGGAGTGCAGGTATCCCTTAGACATGATGATTTCCATTCCTCAGGATATATACCCAGAAGAGGGATTGCTGGATCATATGGAAGATCTCCCTGCAGTTGTTTGAGAAACCTCCAAATTGTTTACAAAAGTGGTTGTACTAATTTACATTCTCACCAACAGTGCAGTAGTGTTCCCTTCTCTCCACAACCTCACCAGCATTTGTTATTCACCGTCTTTTTGATCATAGCCAGTCTAACTGGAATGAGATGGTATCTTGATGTGGTTTTAATTTGCCTTTCTCTGATGACTAGTGATGTTGAGCATTTTTTCATGTATCTGTTGGCCATTTGTATGTCTTCCTTTGAAAAATGTCTATTCAGCTCCTTTGCCCATTTTTTAATTGGGTCATTTACTTTTTACTGTATAATTGCTTGAGTTCTATGTATATTCTGGATATCCGTCCCTTGTTGGATGCATAGTTGGCAAAAATTTTTTCGCACTCTGTAAGCTGTCTTTTCACTATTGATTGTTTCTTTTGCTGTGCAGAAACTTTTTAGTTTGATGTAGTCCCATTTACTTATTTTTTCTTTTGCTGTTTGTGCTTTTGGGTTCATTTTCATAAAGCCTGTGCCCCGACCTAACTGCTGAGGTGTTTCACCTATATTTTCCCTTAGTAATTTTATAGTTTTGGGTCTTATACATAGGTCTTTAATTCATTTTGAGTTGATTTTAGTGTATGGTGAGAGATGCATATCTAGATTCATTCTTCTGCATATGGATATCCAGTTTCCCCAGCACCACTTGTTGAAGAGGCAATCTTTTCCCCAATGTAGATTTTTGTTGCCTTTGTCTAATATCAGATGGCTATAAGCCTGAGGAGTGATTTCTGGGTTCTCTATTCTATTCTACTGGTCTGAATGTCTATTTTTATACCAGTACCATGCTGTTTTGATTACAACAGCTTTGTAGTATAATTTGAAGTCAGGAAGAGCTATGCCTCCGGCTTTGTTTTTTTTTTGCTCAGGATTGCTTTGGCTATTTGGAGTCTTTTGTTTATCCATATGAAAGGTAAGATTGTTTTTTCCATTTCTGTGAATAATGTCATTGGCATTTTGATGGGGATTGCATTGAATCTATAGATCGCTTTGGGTAGTATAGACATTTTCACAATGTTAATTCTTCCAATCCCAGAACATGGAATATCTATCCATCTTTCTGTGTCTTCTTTAATTTCTTTCAGAAGTGGTTTGTAATTCTCATTGCAGAGGTCTTTAACCTCCTTGGTTAAATTGATCCCCAGGTATCATATTTTTTTTGGCGACAGTTGTAAATGGGCTTACTTTCTTTATTTCTCTTTCTGTTCATTCATTATTTGAGTATATAAATGCTACTGATTTCTGGGCACTTATTTTGTATCCTGCAACATTACTGAAGTCATTAACCACCTCTAGGAGTTTTTTGATAGAGTCTTTAGGTATTTCTATATGTAGTATGATGTCATCTGCAAATAGGGAAAGTTTGACTTCATCTTCTCTGATATGGATTCCCTTTATTTCTTTCTCTTGCCTGATTGCTGTAGCTAGTACCTTCAGCACTATTTGAATAGAAGTGATGAGAGTGGACATCCTTGTCTTATTACTGTCCTTAAGGGGAAGGCCTTCAATTTTTCCCCATTCAGAGTAATACTGGTGGTGGGCTTGTCATAAATGGCTTTTATTGTGTTAAGATATTTTCCTTCTATACCTAATTTAAGAGTCTTTTTTTTTTTTTTTTTTTAAATTTTATTTTGTCGATATACATTGTAGCTGATTAATGCTCCCCATCACCAAAACCTCCCTCCCTTCTCCCTCCCCCCCTCCCCCCCAACCCTGTCCTTTCTGTTTGTTTGTTGTATCAACTTCAAATAATTGTGGTTGTTATATCTTCTTCCCCCCCCCCCCCGGTTTTTGTGTGTATGTGTGTATGTGTGTGTGTGAATTTATATATTAATTTTTAGCTCCCACCAATAAGTGAGAACATGTGGTATTTCTCTTTCTGTGCCTGACTTGTTTCACTTAATATAATTCTCTCGAGGTCCATCCATGTTGTTGCAAATGGCAGTATTTCATTCGTTTTTATAGCTGAGTAGTATTCCATTGTGTAGATGTACCACATTTTCCGTATCCACTCATCTGATGATGGGCATTTGGGCTGGTTCCAACTCTTGGCTATTGTAAAGAGTGCTGCGATGAACATTGGGGAACAGGTATACCTTCGACTTGATGATTTCCATTCCTCTGGGTATATTCCCAACAGTGGGATGGCTGGGTCGTATGGTAGATCTATTTGCAATTGTTTAAGGAACCTCCATACCATTTTCCATAGAGGCTGCACCATTTTGCAGTCCCACCAACAATGTATGAGAGTTCCTTTTTCTCCGCAGCCTCGCCAGCATTTATCGTTCATAGTCTTTTGGATTTTAGCCATCCTAACTGGGGTTAGATGGTATCTCAATGTGGTTTTGATTTGCATTTATCATGAAGGAATGTTGAATTTTGTCAAATGATTTTTCAGTATCTATTGAGATAATTATATGGTCTTTGTCCTTGAGCTTGTTGATGTGATGTATCACATTTATTGACTTTTGTACGTTGAACCATCCTAGCATCCCTGGGATGAATTGCACTTGATCACAGTGTACAATTTTGCTAATATGTTGCTGTATTCTAATTGCTAATATTTTGTTGAGGATTTTAGCATCTAGGTTCATCAAGGATATTGGCCTGTAATTTTCTTTTTTTGTTGTGTCTTTATCTGGTTTTGTTATAAGAGTTATGTTGGCCTCATAGAATGAGTTTGGGAGAGTAGAGTCTGTTTCAATTGTTTGGAACAGTTTCATGAGAATTGGTATTAACTCCTCTTTAAAAGTTTGATAGAATTCAGCTGTGAAGCCATGAGGACTTGGGCTTTTTTTTGTTGGAAGGTTTCTAATTACCACTTCAATCTCCTTGCTTGTTATTTTTCTGTTCAGGATTTCTATCTCTTCTTGGTTCAGTCTTGGAAATTTATATGTGTCTAGAAACTTATCCATATCTTCCAGATTTTCAAATTTGCTGTCATACAGTTGTTTATAATAGTCTCTAATGATTCTTTGTATTTCTGTGGTGTCAGTTGTAATGTCTCCCTTTTCATTTCTGATTTTTGTTATTTGGGTCTTCTCTCTTTCTTCTTCTTCTTCTTCTTCTTCTTCTTCTTCTTCTTCTTCTTCTTCTTCTTCTTCTTCTTCTTCTTCTTCTTTTCTTCTTTTCTTCTTCTTCTTTCTTCTTTTGGGTCTTCTCTCCTTCTTCTTCTTCTTCTTCTTCTTCTTCTTCTTCTTCTTCTTCTTCTTCTTCTTCTTCTTCTTCTTCTTCTTCTTCTTCTTCTTCTTCTTCTTCTTCTCCTTCTCCTCCTCCTCCTCCTCCTCCTCCTCCTCCTCCTCCTCCTCCTCCTCCTCCTCCTCCTCCTCCTCCTCCTCCTCCTCCTCCTCCTCCTCCTTCTTCTTCTTTTCTTCTTTTCTTCTTCTTCTTCTTCTTTCTTCTTTTTTTGTTAACCTAACTAATGGTTTGCCTATTTTATTCATCTTCTCCAAAAACCAATTTTTTTGTTTAATTGATCTTTTCTACTGTTTTTGGGTCTCTGTTTCATTTAGTTCTGCTCTGATCTTAATTATTTCTTTCTGTCTACTGCCTTTAGGTTTGGATTGTTGTTGTTTTTCAAGTTCTTTGAGGCATAGACTTAGGTCATTTATTTGGAGTGTTTCCAATTTTTTGATATAAGTATTTACTGCAATAAATTTCCCTCTTAGTACTGCTTCTGTGGTATCTCACAAGTTTTGGTATGATGTACCTTTATTTTCATTAGTTTCTAAAAATTTTTTGATTTCCTGTTTAATTTATTCTGGGACCCATAGGTCATTCAGGAGCCTGTTATTTATTTTCCATGTATTTGTATATCTTCCAGTGATTTGCTTATTGTTTATCTCCTGTTTTAGTCCCTTGTAGTCTGAAAAGATTGTTGGAATAATTTCAATTTTTAAAAATTTGCTGAGACTAGTTCTGTGACCTAATATGTGGTCTATCCTGGAGAATGTACCATGAGCTGATGAGAAGAAAGAGTATTCTTTAGCTGTTGAGTGAAATATTCTGAATATACCTGCCAAGTCCAGTTGGTATCGGGTGTAGATTAAATTGTGTGTCTCTTTGTTGACTTGTTGTCTGGAAGTCCTGTCCCATACTGAGAGAGGGGTGCTCAGATCACCCACTATTAATGTATTAGGATGAATCTCTTTCTTTAGGTCTAAGAGTGTTTGCTTGATATATCTGGGTGCTCTGGTATTGGGTGCATAATGTTTATGATTGTTATGTCTTCTAGCTGGATATAGTTCCTTTATCATTATATAACGGCCTTCTTTGTCTTTTTTAATGTTTTGTGGTTTAAAGCCTATTTTGTCCAATATAAGAATAGCTATTTCTGTTCGTTTTTGGTTCCCATTTCCATGGTATATCTTTTTCCATCCCTCCACTTTTAGTCTGTGAGTGTCTTTACAGCTGAAGTGGGTCTCTTGAAGACAGCATATACTTGGGTCTATCTTTTTAATCCAGTCAGTTATTCTGTGTCTTTTGAATGGGGACTTTAGTCCATTCACATTTAGAGTAGTTATTGAGAAGTGTTGTTTAATTACTGTCATTTAATTGCTATTTAGGAGGTTTAAATATCTTTTGATCATTATTTCCCCTTTTATTTCTCTTCAATGTGAATTGGGGGTTTAAGATGGAATGGTTTAGCTTCTTTCTCTTTCTTGCCAGCATTTTTGTTTTAACTGTGGGTTTGCACTTTCTTGTGTATTCGTGATGATGGTCACCATTATTCAGAATCCAGATGAATGACTCCCTTGAGAATTTCTTGCAGGGCTGGTCAGGTGGTGGTGAACTCCCACAACTTTTGTTTGTCTGGGAAATACACTATTTCTCCCTCATTTCTGAAGGAGAGCCTTACTGGGTAAAGAATTCTTGGCTGGCAGTTTTTTTCTTTTAGCATGTTGAATATATCGTTCCACTTTCTTCTGGCCTGTAGGGTTTTGGTTGAGAAGTCTGCTGTTAGTTTGATTTGATGCTTTTCTCCTGCTGCTTGTAGAATTCTCTCTTTGTTTTTGAGCTTTGCAAATTTAACTATAATATGTCTTGGGGAGGATCTTTTTGGGTTGAATCTGTTTGGGGACCTTTGAGCTTCTTGGATCTGAAGGTCTGTATCTCAACCTACACCTGGGAAGTTTTCTGTTACTATGTCCTTGAGTAGGTTTTCGATACCTTTTCCCTTCTCCTGCCCTTCAGGAATACCCACAATTTGGATGTTAGAGCACTTGAGATTCTCTGCTATCTCTCTTAGGTTTTCCTCATTGTTTTTAATTCTTTTTTCCTTTTTTTGTCTGCCTGAGTTATTTCAAGAAGACCATCTTCAAGCTCTGAAATTCTTTCTTCTGCTTGCTCTACCCTGCTGCTCAAGCTCTCAGTCATGTTTTTTTATTTCATTGAGTGAGCCTTTCATTTCCAGAAGTTCTGCTATACTCTTTTATATGGTATTAATCTCTCTGTAGATTTCCTCCTTCATATTCTGGATGTTTTTTCTTGTTTCATTGTGTTCTCTAATTGAATCTTCCTTTGTTTTTTCAAGTTTTCTTAAGATCATTACTCAAAATTCTTTTTCAGACATTTCAAGGATTCCCTGTTCCATGGAGTCTGACTTTGGGGCATTACTGTATCTTTTCGGTGGTGTCATTTCTTCTTTATTGTTTGCACTTCTAGTGTTTTTCTGCTAATGCTTGGTCATTTGTTAGGGGGTTTGCTTCTTCTATTACACTGAAGTTGGCTGTGGAGTGGCCTTGGTTGCTACTGCAGGAGGTGAACTGTCTCACTTGACAGTAGGTGTGGTAGTAGTTATGTTAAACCAACTTGGCTCCAATTCTAGACTCTGTGGCTATAGAATGAGCCCCTAACGTGTGGAGTTCTGCTGGGCCAAACTTGGTGGGTTAGATCCGTAGGCTGCTGCTCCCCCCTGGGTCTGAGGTGGGATGAGGGGCCACATGGAGCCGTGTGGTTCCGCTAGCTGGCTGGCACTGGCGGGCTCACCTGCATGCCAGTTCAGGGCAGCAAGGCAGGACATGGAGCTCCCCCCCTGCCTGGGTCCAAGGCAGTGGGGTGGGAGGGCTGCGTGGAACCACATGGTTCTGCTGGCTGGCTGGCTGGCACCCGTGGACTTACCTCAAGACCTGTAACTTTAAACTCCAATTCTAGGACTATCTGCTGAAAGTGTATTCTGAGTCTGTGTTCAGGCCAATGATCTTCTATTGCTAGCTCTTGATTCTGGGACAGCTGCATCTGGCACGGGGCCTCAGGCTGCTTCTACTCATGACAGAAAAGTGGCAGACAGCTGGCAGGTACAGCAGGTCACATGGCCAGAGGAAACAAGAGAGCGGTGTCCACTTCTAAGAAAAATCTTGTACTGACTTCAATGGATTTCTATAGTGTTTAAGGCCTAAACCATTATCCTATCTCCTGTGCAGACTCAGGAATTTATTGAGAAGTCTGCTGTTAGTTTGATTTGATGCATATTCCAGATAATAAATTCAAACTTTCACAACCAGAAATTTGACATCTTGATGGTTTTGATGAGGTTAGACAGAAAACCAAATCTTAGGATATGAAAATCACAAGGCTATGTTTTAGAATTACCTTTGCACATGATAATTGCTATGATTTCAATATGTCCCGCAAAGTTTATGTGTTAAAAATTTAATTGCCATTGTAAAAGTATTAAGAGGTAGGAACTTTAAGAGGTGAATAGGTCAGGACAGCTGTGTCCTCATGAATAGATTAATGCTATTGTTGTGGCTGTGGGTTAGTTATTGCGGGAATGGGCTCCTGATAAAAGGATGGAGTTTGACCCGATTTCTTCTCTCTGTCTAGTGTTCTCACTTTTGCCTTCCACCACGGTATGACTCTGTCCAGATGCTGGCACCCTGCTCTTGGACTTCTCAGCCTCCAGAACTGTGAGCCAAATAAACTTGTATTGTTTATAAGTTACCCAGTATGTAGTATTCCGCTATAGTTGCAGAAAACAGACTTAGGCAATAACTTGTCAAACGTGCCATTTTTCTCATTGTTTTATGTATCAGCTGTGTAAGATAGAGTAATTGAATTCTCCAGATATGTGCTGAGGTGCAAGTCCTCCATGCCTGTCCATATTTTGGGAAGGCAACTTTACTTAATACTTCCCCACTCCCTGCCCTGCACCCCAAATCTGGGGACAGTGTTCTTCGGAAAGTTTCATATCCTTCTTTTCATTAACTGGGGAACCAGTTGTCTTTCTAGTAAAGGGAGAAATCTGCCACACAAAACCAGTAACCTAACTTGGTTGGTTTTCCTTGCCCCTAAAGTTGGGAAAGGAGAGAAACAAATGCAATTCAAATTTTCTTCTGCTCACCTAATGTGAATATAAGATTGACTATTTCTGAGGTATTAAAAGTATGTGGTAAAATTTTAACTTTGTCTACTAAAGGGAAACAATGATTTTAGTAGTCTAAAACAGTGACCAATGAAAATCATTTCAGTTTATGTTTGAAATTGATTATATAGTTTGGTAACAATTAAAATTTATGAGTTAACTTTTGTTTGTATTGGAATTAAAATTTGTCTGCATATATTATTTGAAATCAAACACCTTTGAGCATACATGATTCTTGATGATGGAAATACAGTATTTTTCTCGGGAAGCAGTTTGGTGGGAAGTGAAGAGTGTGGACCTTGGAGTCACGTTGTCCAGTTTGAAGCCCAGTACTGCCACTGTTGCCTAAGCACTCCAGGCAAGTTCATTCGCCTCGGTTTCCAGTTTCTAAAGTGGGGACACTCATACTACTTACACGATAGGACCGAGATCATTTATTCATTGCACCTACAAAGTACTTAGGACTTAAGAATTTAACTCAGCTCTTACTGGGAGACGGAGCTAATGGCATGCTAACCTACTATATCTCTTGGGAGTTTTCATTTGCTCTTTTTAAAGTCCAAACACTTATGTTATCAGTTTATTTATCATTTGCTTTTTAAAATTAAAGTTTTACTTGAAAGGGATATTGGATTGGTTGAGGTTAAGCAGATAGAATGGCTCTAGAACCCATTTCTCTTAATGAGTAGAAAATGGAAAGATGGAAAACCGTCTTAACAGATGAGTATGGAACCCATCATTTTCTCTGTCAGTTCTTAAAATTCTTCTTTAAACTAGCGATAACATCTTACTGGTTTCCTCTCTGATTAATGAATTAAATAAAATCCTTGATATGTGTTCATTTTATATTCGTATGAGAGTCCCAATTACATCCTCCTTCAAAAATTATCTTTTAACAACCACAAGTAAGAGCACATTCCCTAAACTGATAAAAAGAAGAAAGAAGAAAAAAACACACTCACTAAAAAGCTGTCATGATCATGTTTTTCTTACAAGTGTCAGAAAACATGCTCCTCTGCATTTTTGACTTACTCCGAGTTAAATTACAAGGTCGTAACTATTAGCAGGGAAGACATAGCAATGGTTTTGTTTTAATTCAGTGTCCATGTGTGAATTATGTCACATTGAAATCTGTAGATGTCCAGTAAATTTAAGATTACGTTTCAAATTCTTTAATATAAACATGAAACCATAAACAACTAGGAAGCACCCACACACGTTTTATCGAACAGTATGATGCACGTTCAGTTGGTGGCTCTGTAGTTCACGTGGATTTCTGGTTTCATGTCACAGACCATGCTCAAAAGCTGTGTTATCACACTTTCCATATACTTGTTGTAGCTTCCGTTCAGTGCTTGTATCTTCTCTAGTATTTTCTCTTCTATTTCATCTGAGAGATTACTCTGAGAGCCCATTATCTACCAAAACAAAACAGAATCCACTACACCATATGTCATGTTAAAATTTATTGTTTTATAAATTAAATTTGTCTTGACTGTTTATTAATTGCTCTACAGTGTACACATTACGTATTCGTTTCCCCCAAGTTTTTCAGAGATCATATAAGATCACCAATATCGTGAGTGGGAAAGGATGAAATTTCCTACCGAATGGAAACTGGCCGTAGTAGGTTACTTTCATTTTTTGCTTTTTTCCTTTGGCAGCGAGCTGGTAAGGAGGTCCAAACCCTTGACCTTGGTGTTACAATAGTGCTCCAATCAGCTGAGCTAACCAGCCAGCCCCTACTTTCACTTTTAAGCTGACCTCCACATGATACAAATTGAATACAAGTTTGCAATCGTTATACCGTGCTCTGAAGCTTTTTCCATTACATTTTAAATGTATTTGTAATAGTTTCCATTCATTTCCCGTATCTTCCCTATTGTTTACTTTCTAAATTACAAGTTTGAAAAAATGAAGCTGAAAGACTCCATTAAGCACATTTTTGTTGGTTTTTAAAGAACAGATAACTTTTAAAGAAAATTTAAATGCATCATTTGATCTGATTAAATCTTATTTTTCCAGAAGACACAGGCCCAATGTGCCCTGTAAGATATTTTTACATACACTGATATATTTTGGGGGGTAACAGATATAATCTTGAAAATTTTAGTGCAAATTGAATGTCTTTCAGATTGAGATGTATTTGTTCATTTAAGTATATTATAATTTTACACACATTTAATATGTCTTTCTGATTGCTCTTTAATTGGCAGTGATTCCCTGATTCTCAGTATTTTCTAGTATTTCCTCTATCCTTCTAGCTTCCCTATCAAGTAATGATTTGACCAAAGTATAATTTCACTAGGTGAGTTAACAACTTAAAGGAATTCCACCGTTAAACCTTTCGAAAGTTATTCTTTAAAAACATTTTTTTTATTGGTTATATATATCTTGGGATACAGAATCAAATATCAATACATGTGTATAATATGTGGTGATCAAATCAGGATAATTAGTATACTCATGTCTACAAAATGTGGCCCTGCTAGCAGGATAAAGAGACAAGCTACAGACTAGGAGAAAATATTTGCAAAACGTAACTGTCAAAAAACCTAGAATATATAAAAAGAATTCTCAAAACTCAAAAGCAAAAAACAATTCATTTAGAAAATTGGCAAAAAAAGAAAAGAAAAAGAAAGTTATTCTTTGATAAAGCAAACAGTCAACTCTTAATTTATCTCCTTTGTAAACTCAACATTTCTTAAACCTGACATTGTTAAGGCAAAAGAGCTGTTTTTTGCTTGTTTGTTTTTCTCTTTTGTGAGGAAGGTATGCGTTTAATTTTATCAAAGAGACTCCACTAATGATTGACTTCTACTTCAGTGTGATCAGACTACTCTAAATTCTAGAATCTACATGATCTTTCTGGGACTTAAGCTTGAAGTTAAATGCAATTGAAGCTATTGGGTGCAAGTTCTTTTCCGTTTATATTGTCCAGGCAATAGGGGTTTTCTAGTTCAAAGAAAATAATTTTGAGAAGATATAGCTTCTAAGACATCAAGTAACTTTAAAAAATAACACTTTGATAAGTGAGTATACAAGAAGCAGAAGCATATGGACCAAATTTCTCTTGCTAAGAAGTTTACAAATAGGAAAAAGCTACTTATTAAAATAGTTCTACCAAAAAAAAAAAAATTCACTCTGAATCCAGTGTCTTAAGTGGTGAAAAGTTGAGACAAACTGTTGTGAAACTATTACCTATTTTTCTTTGGAGCAACATGAAAAATAATTATCAAGCTAGTTTCATACTACGTGTTTGGAATCTAGTATGTTTTTTACATTTACAGCAAATCTCAACATGTACTAGCTACATTTCAAGTGCTCAATAGCCACATGTGAAGGCCTCCATATTTGACAGTAGCTTTAGTGCGATAGATAGCAGGTATTAGTATTAGCTGCATGATTAATGTGGTTTGCTAAGACAACATGATAATTTTCTGAAGAAAGTTATCGTAAAGGTGGTACTTAGCCCAGAAGTCTAGCACTGAGCAAGTAATCAATACATGTTAGTGGTTATTATTATGATATTTTACTGATTGCCCTTCTTGCACTATTATAATTTTTCCAATCCATCTTGCAGTTTTAGAAACATTGTAATACACTTGTGAATATCTCATAATCCTATGTTTCATCCTGCACAATTAAATACAATATTATTTCTGAGGTTGTCTGATGCTCAGTAGTTTGAGTTTCTACAGTGTTTCCTAGACAATACTGTAAAGACGACTAACCGCACACTATTTTAAATGGACTTCCTAGGAAAGAATTTCATACTCTGTATCTGCAGGTAGAGTGTTGATTTAAAACCATGTAGGAGTTTAAATGAATGAGTATAAGCTCTGCAAAGTCAAGTGTCATCTTGCTCACTGATGTAAATGCCTCAAACACTGTCTGGCTCATATGTCTGGTTCATAGTGATAGGTGCACAATACAAATTTGTTGAAGTGAATAAAATTATCAGATCTCCAGGTATTATAAAGAACTCATTACCTGTGCTCTGGTACTCATGCTGATGGAAGCCTGTTGCCTGAATGTTTGGAACACTATATAATTAGAAGTTGGTAAGTCTTTCACATGAAATGATACATTTGGTCAAAGGGTACCATTGAGACTGACGTGTGTAGCTTTTTACAGCATACTGACTGATGGTGTTGGTGATATCTCTCAACATTCAATAAGTTTCCTTATAAGCTGTTTAAATGTTCCAGTTTAAGGTAAACCAGATCTTCAGGTCCCACTGTCATAAGCAAAATAGAGTTTTGTGCCCTCAATCTGTGATTGCTTCAAGGAAAAAAAGGCTCTTGTGATATAAATTTAGGAAGAAAGATTAAAAACATAAAAGTCATCAATATGCCCAAGGCAACGATTTTCAGGTCTTCTGTTTAGATTCATGGTCCATCTAACTTTTACTTGTCTTAAAAATAGATTTAATTTTTCCACTGTAGTACAGATTTCTTTTTACTTTGTAGTATCTTCTTCAGTAGAAGGGGTTATACTGGGTAGTAATGATAAGCAAGGGGTAAATAAATCTTTGACAAAACAATAGTTGTTGATATACAGCCCACATTGGGATGCCTGCTTCTGTTGATAGTCAGGATTTAGGAAAAAACAAAACAAAACAAAACAAAAAACCCCTACAAATTAACAAGTGCTACAAAGCAACAAAATAGTAACATTGAGGTACAACACCCACAAAAGGTAGAAAACTGGTTTCTTGGGTCTCCTCCCAGACCTCCTAATTGCCCTGGGTTAATGATGATGAGATTTAACTGGGATAGCAATATGCCTGACATATGGAGGTCATGCCAAGGAAAGAAGGTCCATGCTAATGATTTTACAATATGCTTGAAGTAGCCGAGGCTTAAACATGTTGACCTTTCTATGTGAGCTTTTGATTAACTAGCTGTAAAATTGGCTCGGAGCTCTAATTATGAGAGTGATGAGGAGTTTTAATTATTGTTCGAAGCAGAGAACAAATATCCTGAACCAGATATGTATCTATAAGATTCTTCTGGAGCAATAATATTTCAAGAGATTTAATCCAGCTGCTTTCTAGAATTATGGTCAGTTTTGTTATTGCCTAAAAAATAGAAATGACTGTCATATCAGAAATATTCTACATAGGAAAATCAAAGCTGGTTGGTGCTAAGGACTATTTTCTCAGGTTCTAATATGTCATGGTTATGACAGGATTCAATAGGAAAGATAAAGGCACAGAAGAAATGTTAGCTATTCGTGCTTTCCAGAAATATTTATTGCATACCTACTGTGGGGCAGACACTATTCTAATGTCTAGGAAAACAATAGAGAACAAAAATTTAAAAGAAAAAAAAAAAAAAAAACAGAAAGAAGAAAAAGAAACTGTTGTGTTGGTTTTACAGTCCAGAGGTAAAAATAGGCAATAAATAAAAATAAATGTAAATACATGATATATCAGATAGTGATAAGTTCTATAAAAAAAAGAATAAACTATAATGCAGTATTACTTTACTCATGAGAGACAATTTTAGATAAGGTGATCAAAAATAGGAGTCAACAGCTGAACAGAGATCAAAGATAAATGTGTCTAAAAGAAAAGGATTGCAGGGAGTGAGACTGGTGTGTGCAAAGGCCCCGTGGCAGTGACATGGTCTGTCTGTTTGAGAAAAACAAGACTAGTATGGGTACAACAGAACAGGTAGAGACAAGGGTGGTAGAAAATGTGATTGGAGAGATAGGTGAGGGCCAATCATGGAGGGCTGTGTGGACTAAGGAGTTTAGAATTTCTTTTTCTAAATATTGCTAAAAAGCATTTATTTTTGCTGAGTGAGCCAATTTATTCTAGGAAGGAATTTTATTTGAAGACAGAGCCCACTGGAATAGTTTTTCCTACCATGGCGTCCAATTTATCTGATCCTACCTGAGCTCACCTTTTACCACTAAAATAAAAGTTGTAAATAATGAGGATTTCCAAACTGCTCGTAATTTATTTGCAAAGTCAGTCTTCTGCATAGGAATTTATTTATATTTTTGATGAGACAAAAAGAAAATATATAAACTTCAGTTACGACACATGGAGTTTAGCATTTTCTTTTGGTTCATGTTGCAACATGGAAAGGAGGATATTGGCTCTGAAAATTTCATGCACTTATTTTTTATAGTAAACTATAGGTATTTAGAAAATGCCAGTGTAGGAGAAAGCATTTCTTTATATGCAAATGAAAGATGTATTGAATGAGCTATTTAGTTGCAAAAGAAATCATAAGGAAATAACAGAAGGCTTTTCAGCAATTTGCAACAATATCTACTTTGGTCGTTTGTGAGTCTTGGATACATCAAAGGAAACTTGGCCTAACAAATTCATCCTATTTGTTAGCATGCAATACTTTTCATTGATTCTACTAGTAAACATTAATAGATTAAAAAAACATGTTTTCTGAAGTTTTTTCTTGCTAAACTGTTAGTCAATAATTTGTGGTAGGAATGATACTTTAAGTAATCCCTGCAACTTGTGTACTTGAGAATATGATTTTTAGTATACACTATATATTTTGTAATAACTATGAATTAACTCTGTGTATGACAAATTAAAAATGCCTTGAAAGTAAAAATGTAAAATCAGTAATTCTGTTATGTTGAAGATTTAGTTTGGTATTCAGCCTCGGTTGAACTGTATCTGCTCAATCCCAGTATATTTTTCCCTCCTGATATCCTACATTACACCTAATGAACATTAATATCTTACAATCTAGGCTGCATAAAAATCAGTGCTGACTTTCTTACCTTAGATTGCTTCAGCCGAAACTCCTTATCTTTCTGCATTCTGTATTGGTCAATTTCTGCCATTGCTTCTTCCTTAGCTTGCTTCAGTCGCTTTACTTTTCCTGAAAATTAACAGTGGCATCAAAGAAATAATATTTCCTTTTAATATACATGAAATTTCAAAACTATTTTTTAAAAAATAGGTGAGGTTTTAAAAATTATTTTATAGATAATTTTTTCTAGAATGACAAACTTCTTTGAAAAATGATAGATGAAAAAAAATCCTTTTTTTTCCTATTGGACTCTTTACAACATGGAAATGACAACTTTCTTTCACACTTAGATGTTTAAATAAAATATCTGCCCATTTGCTCTCAGCAGTAGCAGCCAGAGAACAGATTTTAGCTGTCACTTACTCAAAAAGACATTATTTGGTCAGATTTTCTGTCCTGATTTGCTGCCAGGAATCCTTCAGTCCACACCAACTGGATCCTATTTAACAACTGGCAGATCTCCAAAATCTCTACAAACATGGAACTCAGACTCTATCAAAACGACTTACAATTTTTTTAAAACATTTTATTGAGATCCCATTTTATTGGGATTTTTTTCTTACCATTTGTTGACTCTAGAATGTCTGATTAAGCCCCACAACACATCAAAGTAGATGTTTTTTGTGGTAGCTTTCTCTGAGGGGGACTTGAAAGTGGCTGTAAAACCAATTGTTTTTAATGGTTAGGAGGCTTAGTTAAGCAGCCCCTTTTCGTCTATTAAGAGCAAAAGTGTAAGCCTTAAGCTACAGACAACGTAGATGAAAGTTTTAGACAAATACAATGTTGCGAGGATCATTAGCTAAGCACATGAATTTTTTGACATGCAGAATAAGTTTTTGTGGTTATAGACTTATATTAATTGCTGCTACGCCCCCACTGTTTACTACCTTGGGAGTTAGGTACTAACACTTTGTGATCATTAAAACTTTAAAGAAACTCTGAACTATGTTAAAATTATTTTTTCTCTGAATCAATTGTCCTTCAATTGCAGTAAAATGTCCTCATTCTTTTGCTTACTTAATATAGTTTTATTCTCTGATAGTGTCTCAAGTTTATGTTTACAATTTTTGTCAATTATTTGTTATATTGTGTAGATTTTGAATAAAATGTGTTCTCATAAAGTAGCATAAAAGAAAATCTTAATATAAACTTTTAGCTCTCTGTCATCTCCCTATGTATTGTTATGCCTTTGCAGCATTTGAGTGTAGGTTGTTTCTGAATTTCTTTCTCTCCTAGGTATGAGTTGCTTCTCCAGTCACTGTATATATGGAATAAAGATAAATTCACTGATTTACAGTTTGAAATGTGTCTCTTTTAATGTCTATCACCCTTGAATGAGACCGGGTAGACTTCATTCAGAACAGATATTTAGCTCTGTATTCTTTTCAGAATCCAAGGTCTGATGAAAACGAATGCTCTCCTGATACTTGAGGCTTAAAATGGAACTTTAACAGCAATGCTTACCTTTTTTTGTACTTAATTCACACTCATTAACATTTTGTATATAAGTACTGATTTCTTCATTCTTTATAGGTCTGAATATTTTGTGATAACCAACCTCAAACTACTCACAGAGATTCTCTGTTAATATGGAAAATTCCTTGATCCCAGCCGACTTTCTTATCGCTGCTTGTCATTAACATCAGGATAAAAATATAAAATGTTAACACTAACATATTGTTAGTAATAGTGGATTGGAGGATATATAATTATTTTATAAAATAAACCACACAAAACATTATTACTCTCCATCTTCATTGTATAATATGTAAAGACATTGGTTTCAAATCACAACTCTCTAGCACATAAAAAAAAAGCAAGAATAATAGGAAAAGCTCCGTGTGCCCTAGCCCTGAGCAGAATCCAGCACTCCACTAAGAGGCTGTATGTTAGCTCCATCACACGGTGACAGGCTTAGAGTGTGTCTGTGATTCCCCTGTCATGGCACCAGTCACCTGCTGATTCTCATTCAATTAAATAGGAGAGCCACAGGGAAATCGCTGCTGGCACTGCAATTTTCTGGATAGACTCAGCAGCTGCCGCTGTGTGAGACCCTGCATATGGTACACCTGATTTAATCCAGTGGAAGAAACTGGAGCCTAAATCTACTGTTCAGTCAGAGGTGAAGCAAAATGCACGAGTCAGATCCACTCATATTAACCTCTAGCTTGCTTCTCTCTCTGCTTAGGGAGATTATCAAATTTAAAAATTATACCTATTTCTTCTTAAGCATTTAAAACATGACCGCTATGAACCAAAGGGAGTTCATATTCTTATTCTCAATACACTCTCTTTCAAACATAGGAGTGACCGTACGGGACAGTTTAGATTTTTGATATGACAATCAAATATAAGGTCTCAAAATTCCTACAAAGACACATTTGGCTTATCAGGCCAAATGTTTGATTTTGGGTTCAGAAAACATGTTCATTTTATGCCTCATGATATTAAATAATGCTAAAACAGGTGCTGCAGAGCGGTGCAGGCAAAGATGGTTTTACTTTATTCTGCAATTATTCATTCAATATTTATTGAACAGCTACTAAATGAGGGTAGAGCTGGAAACAGAGGATAGAGGAATACAGATAATGTGGTCCTTGCCTTCAGCTGGCATAAATTTGGTATACCTGGAAATGTGTACGTGCTGCCAAGCTTCTAAGAGGAAAATTATAAAATACATGAAATTGCGAAGAGTACACAAAATCAACTGTGAAAATGAAGGAATGTATAGCTTGGCTCTACTTGTTCTGTGACAGTTAAAAATCATAACATTCATGGAGACTTCTGCAAGTAAAATTCTAGAGAATCCGTGCTTCTCCTCCACTCCAATAGTCTTGTTATGTCTTGTGTGAACAGTGTAAGCAAAAAATATAAACCAGTAGGCCCAGATATATACCATGGGGGCTCAGAGAAGGCGGGTGGGGGAGGACAGGAAAGACTTCTGAGGAGGAAACCATTGAGCTGAATTGTCCTACTAGCCAGGACAGCGGTGGGGACCGACAGTCCATTTCGGAGACTGAAAAAGCACAAGAAGATGCTTTCTAAGGTACTTTTGGGGACTTTGTAAACAGTTCCATCTTAATAAAGCCATGTTCATTCTTTAGACACTTGGCTTGTTATGTAGACATGGCCTACATTCGGCAAATCGTTACTGACATTTATTACATAGGACTTTTGTGAGGAGGAAAAGAGGGGAAAAAAAGATGTTTGGTCTGATTTTCTTGTGATTTGTGGAGAAAGGATTAAAAAAATCAATTTGGGGCAGGTTAAAACAGAACCTGGTGTAGGAGACATAGGGTAGTCCTCAAAGGTAGAATCTTCCTGGTTTCCTGGTTAGGATAGGCCAAGTGAACTGAGTGTTCCAAGAAGCAGATAAGACCTTGAGACACAGAAAAACCTGTTCTGTTGCTTGGATTACTAAATTTGTTCTGGAATATTTTTATAATGGAGAAGATGAGATTTTAGTTATCATCTCAAAGCAAATTAGAATTTTACACTAGGCACCACTACAGTAAGACATTAGAAGCTTTGTAACTTTGAGCAAGTTACTTAGAAGTTCTGAGACTGAGTTGTCTCATATATAAAACAGAGTTAATCTATTGCAAAGAGTCATTGGAAGGATTAGGAAAAAATGTACGGGAAAGGCTTGACATAGAATAGTTGTTTAATTATTTTAAATCGTCATTAAGAAGGCAGGCCCAAATCCTGGGGGCCTTTTGCTAAGAAAGTAGACAGTGAGTAAAGCAGGATCTTGAGGAAAAGTCCTTAGGCTGCCAGTAGAGAAGCCTCTGCAGACTTCCCTGGACATATCCAAGTGGAGGCATTCAGAGGGCAGCGGGACAAATTTGTAGTCTAGGAGGAAGGTCTGGAATGAAGACAGAGATTTGCATGTCATCTTGGGTTGTGTATGTGTTAGTCACAGCCGTGGGGTTTGGACACAAATCAAGGAGAGTGTACAGAATGAGAAGAAAAGAGGGCTAAGGTTCCAATCTGGGGGAGTATCAGCATTCAGCACTCAACATTTGAGAAAAGGAAGAGGAGCCTCAGGAAGAGCCTGAGAGTACTAGTTAGAGAAGTAGGAGAAACCAAAAGAGAGAAGAGAACATCTCAAGAAAGATGTGGCCAGCAGTATAAAGATGAGACCAGAAATAAGAGACATTTGATCAATCAACTTGATTGGATGTCTACCCACTATGCATCACACACTATTCTAGATCTATGCAGCAGTGAAGACCACACACTTTTTGTTCTCTTGGAGTCTACCTCCTGAGTTGGGAAAATGCTAATAGAAAAAAGACCATAATTATATAGGGACGATGAGTACTGTGAAGAATAAAGGAGCATAAGGGGCAGAGAGACATGGTGGCGGGTCCTAATTTAGATAGGTCATGCCTTTTGGATGAAATGACATGTGAGCAGAGCCTGAAAGAATGAGGCAGCTGGTCATGTAGACATCTGAAGGAGAAGAGTGTCCCAGGCAGAGGGAACAGCAAGCACAGCGGGTATTTGGTGTGCTCTAGGAACAGCACAAATACCACTATGGCTGGAGCAAAGAGAACAGGATGGTTGAACGTTAGGAGATGATATCAGAGATGCAGCAGTGGAGCCAGGCCACAAATAGCTCACAGGACATGGTAAGAATTTTGGTCTTTGAGATGCTAAATCTAAGAAAGGCTCTTAGCTAAGGTATGACAAAATGGTACTTGTGTTTTAAAAAGATTTCTTTGGCTTCTGTAGTGAAAATAAATAGTAGGGGTAAGGGAGAAGCAGGAAGATTAGTTTGAAATTTATTTCGATAGTTATATTAGTGATTAATACTAATGACTGTTGGAAATAGGAAAGTAGCAGTGGAGTTGGCAAGAAGAGATTATATATACTTTGAAGGTGGAATTGACAGAAAAGCCTGAGACAGATGGGTCACTGATGACTCCAACATTTTATTTTCAGTGTGGAGTCAAGAATGCAATTTAGTTGACATGCCTATTAAACATCCAGTGGCAATGCTGAGAAGACTGATGTTTATATTAAATTTGTAGATCAGGAAACCACCTAGGGCTCGGAATATCAAGTTTGGGAGTCATTGGCATGGAGCCGGTATATAAAGCCATGAGATTAGATGAGATCACCTAGGAAGTATCTGCAGACATACAGGAGAACAGGTCCAAATTGGAGCCCCAACTTTAGAGACTGAGAAGATGACAGAGAGCCAACCATGAGAGTGGTGCCCCCAAGTCAAATGAAGGAAAAGTTTCAAAGATGAACGAGAGATCTAATTGTGAATGAGATATTGAATTAACATTAAGTTTAGCAACATTGGTGATCCTGGCAAGAGGAGTTTTGATGGAGTTGTAGGAATGAGAACACAAGCAAGGAAGTTCTTTGAGAAGTTCTCGCTGACAAAGGAGAACAAAGAAATAAGGGATCAAGTCAAGTGGATTTGACAATTTGAGTGTGCTGTAGGTTTAATTGTGGTCCCCCAAAAGATATATTGAAGTCCTAACCCCTGGTACCTGTGAATGTGACCTCATCTGGAAATAGGGTCTTTGCACGTGTAATCAACTTAAGATGAGGTCATATTGGATTAAGATGGGTCCTAAGTCCAATGACTGGTGTCCTTATAAGGAGACAGTGATTTGGACACAGAGATACAGAGACAGAGCAGACACACAGGGAAGAAGTCCATATGATTATGGAGGTGGAGACCGGAATGATGCAGCTACAAGCTAAGGAGTCCCAAGGATTGCTGGCCACCACCAGCAACTAGGAGAGAGGAATGGGATGGTTTCTTCCTCCATGCCTCCAGAAAGATCCAACCCTACTGGCACCTTGTTTTTGGACTTCTGGCCTCCAGAACTGTGCGATAATAAATTTCTATTGTTTAAATCCACCTGATTTGTGGTAATTTGTTACAGCAGCCCTAGGAAACTAATGCAGAGGATCAGTGGGGAACACAGAGACATCGATGTCAGCTTAGTGTTGAAGGCAAAGCTGTACACCATAGCACGGTGGAAAGAGCCAGTATCCAAATGAATGTGCTATAGGACAAAAATATGCATAAGCAGAACAGAGGCCACCTCGATTTGTTATGAAAACAAAGGGTGCTTTGGGAATGTTTGGAGATTTGTAGATTTCTGTTACTAAATAATTTTTGCTCTTTTTTATCACTCAGGAAAAAAAAAGAACAAAAAAACTTTTTTGGCTTTTAGGGCTTTGTAATATTATGGTAAAACCAACCTAATTCAAAGAATGCTATTATTTTTACCTACTACTGCAAACATTGGAAAAAGAAATAAGTCACCGGGAAAACAAAGAAGCAATCTCTCCTTTTGGTGACTGTGACTACTACAGAGCTTCTCTTTGGACTCTAATCTGTTTCCTTTCACATCTCCACCTCCTTGATGTTTTCCTTTATTCATATTTTTCTTATTAAAAAATATAATAAGTAGTTTTGTGTAGATCCCTGGATTGAATATAATCAAATGCTATTAATAGATGAAAATGTTTTATGGTTCTTATTTTAATATTACCACTCAGAGTAATGAAAGTCCAATTTACTCACAAATACCCTGTTATTCTGTGGACTATAGTTATTCTGTTATTCTGTTAGACTGACCAACTTACTTACAAATACCCTGTTATTTTGTGGACTATAAAGAAAAAGGAAGTATTTTCAGGCCTACAAAATACAAAAGACAGAGCTGTGACATTTTAAAGTCACAACTTTTATTTTGTTAGTTTATTAAGAATCATGTCTTCATGAACCAAAACATCCACTTGCACAGTGAAGAATTTATTAAATCAAGATGCTTGTTTACATAATTCAGAATATCTGCATATTTGGAAACAGGCAATTTTCTGGTTTAAAAAAATTATTGATGGCTGGCATCCTATAGATCCAAAAAAACTAATTCACATTACTGTACTATGCGATGTACTATCTAGAAAACTGAAATGTTTTCTTAGGTATTTATTTTGTACCAAAGTATAATTCAATTAATCACCTCCTAAGAAATCATTGGAACTGTACTATTTTGATGTTCTCTTCAGCAGAATTTTTCTTTTTCTTTTTCTTTTTTTTTTAGGATTGGAAGAATATTAATACCTAACATTTGTTGAGCACCTGCCATGTACCAAGTGGTGTTTCAAGTGTTTTATGTGTTAACTCAGTTAATTATGACAGCAACTCCATCAGGTGGGTACTATTAATATATCCATTTTGAGGTTCAGGAAACAGGCACAGTGAGTTAGGTGTCCTGCCCAAGGTCACACGGCTAGTAAGGAGCAGAAGTTGGATTTGCACCCAGGCAGAGCAGCCTCAGGGAATGAGCACTGAACACACCATCTTGGTAGAAAACTAAAGGAGTATGTTCTTTGAGTTTATTACGATTGTCAATGGCTTTTAGGACATTTTTAATATACCTGCTTGTTTGTTTTTTCTCATATCCAGATTTGAAGATTTACATTTGTTTACCATATCTTTTGATCTGTATCTCCTAATGCAATTCATATTTTTCAGTTGACTGCAAAGGCTATTTTTTGCAGTTTCCAAAGTAGACAGATTTAGTGTTTATTTGTGGTGAGGTTATGGAAATGTTCGGACTAGAGACTATGCGTTTTTATGTGATGTTGACTTATGTGCCTTTGAGCATTTCAAAAGAACAGTGTTAATACCGAGCTGTAGAGTTTTCCAAGTTTGCAGTGGGTGTCCAAGAAATACATACTGCTCTCATAAAATATCTTAACTAAAAGTAAAAATGTTGTCAATTTTAGAGAAACACAAGTCTTTGTTTCTCTTGTTGATGATGGTACCTTGAGTTTCTAATCTAATTCTGATTGAAGGTTCAGCTCAGCATCCTAAGCTGGAGCTCCTAGGGCAGATCTCTGATGTTCCATATTCAAAATGTAACTTGTTTTGGACCAACACACCCACTTTTATGTCTTGATGAATAAACAATTTATTAAGAAAAAAGTGTTAACTCCAAGTAAGATCATTTAAAGTAATGCAAACCTAATGTGATTCCATCTAAATTAAATCAAACAAGAATGCTGTTTTGCACATAAATTATGTGTGAAAACTTTAATTAATACATATAATTTCATCTGTAATCAGTGAGTAGAAGCCAATGTCTGAGACTTTGTAGTCATCTTACCAGAAGTCATCCACATTTCCCTCTTTATGGGAAAGAGCACAATGGCAGGCATAAAAAGAAGTGAAACTAGATTGCTCTATGCTATTCTATTCCATTCTTTCATTGTTTTTACTTGTAGTAATATACAAATATATATATATGTATAATATATATACATTAAAAATAAAAATAACTCTAATTTGTACTCTGCTTTACTACTTACTGATCCTTGAAACATCTTGATCACACACACACACACACACACACACACACACATTTTATTTTTTTAAAAAAAGAAGTCTGAAGCTCAGAGATGCTGCATAACTTATATTAAGAATCAGTTTTTCAATTCAGCCCACTGCTTTTTCTTCTCTGCTGCTGCACATCCTGACTTTTCAACCCCGTCCACAATCCTACCCACCTCTGTTTTGAACATTGTCTCTCTCAGTAGCTGGTGGATGTCTTGAGAGCAGAGACATTTCTACAGACCTCATGGCCTTCAGGAGAGTTCCTGATACATCAGGTCCACAACAGCTTATCTATAGCCCTTAAGGCAAAACATTTATGCCATATACTGTATTATCTAACAACTTCTCCAAAATCTGAGGCAGTCCTCCTTAATGGAATCTATTAATATTTTTACAGCATAATACATAAATACTGCTACCTTACTAATTTTTCAAAAATAATTCACATGTGAATTGCTATTTTCTTTTTTCTCTCTCTCTCTCCCACTTCCTTTCTTTCTTTTTAAAATTTTTGCTCAGTACTCCTGCTCTAGCACTCTATATGCAAGTTTCTGAAAGACTTTTAAATAAATGGACTTAAGGAAGACAAAGTAATCATAGACCTTCTACAATGGTGTTCACTATTGTGACATCTTGGCCCTCATTCTGAACTGAATCTCTATTCTGCTGTAATATGGCAGATTTTCAAATGAATCGTTTTATGGAAAAAATGAAGTGAAAATATATGGGTTTATTAAAATGACAACTATCAGCACTTCCCATGTCATATCATTCCTTTCTCTTTTTTAATGGTCATTTATTCACTTATCTCATCGGGCAGTTCTTTAAGGAAGAGTTTAGGTCTATACCTCAGTGTACCCATCAATGTGACTTGGAACTAGGAGGCATGCAATAAATACTTACTGAATTAAATAAACAAATGAAATAAAAACTACTGAAATATGAGGGAATTTACAACATACCAAGTATAAGGTAAAATTTCTGTTTTGCCACAGAATGCCTAAGAAGTGAGAAGGATAGGATTTTGTTACTATAAACTGCTACCTGCCAATAGCTACTTAAGAAAACAGTTTCTATCCCATGAAAACTGTCCCCAAAGCCTGTGATTTCTCAGGCAAAGAGAACAGGCTGATATTCTTTATAAAACTGAGTGCAGCCATTAGTTGTTGAAAGTCAAAATATTTTCCAAAAATATTTATACAGTCTGGATATTTTTTATTACTGGTTGAATATTCAGCCTGATTATTCATAAACAAAAACATGATAGACTAAGAAAAAGAAAAATATAGTTGCTTTTTGTTATTCGGCAAATAAAATGAACATTTTATACACAATGAATGCAATATTTATTTTTCAATGTTGATTTCTGATGAAAGACTGCCCAAGGACAGCATATTCACTAGAAAAAAGGAAAAGAAGTTTGGTTTTTATCTTTCCTATGAAATTTGAAGCTAGGTTGTCCTTAGTGGCTTTTACTCCCAAACAACTTGCATGGTTAGCAATACTTTTCTTCTCTAGAAACTTTGAAAAAGCAGAAAAAGTTGGCAAAAATCATTGAATCATACACTAATATTGATTATATGTGTGCTCAGTATTGTCATGTTGTTTTTTCTATAATGAGAAAGCAAAGAGAACATAATTATCACATCTTAGAATAATTTGGTCTTCTATGTTAGTTGTAAATGTGGTTAAAGAAATTTGAACAAAAAATAAAGGAGTTTTCTATACTACTTCAACCAGCAGTTCCTGGACTGCTTGTTTTCTGTAAAATTACTCTGCATTCATACCATCTTGCAATCAATTGCGTGGCTTGTTGTAGATAAAGAAGTTGATAAGTAGATAAAGTTTGTCTTTGTTGTCTTCCTCCCTGCTTTTCCTTTCTATCACCTCCATACGGATTCTTTAATTTTTTTTGTTTGTTTGTTTTTGGTGCTCACATTGCTGAGTGTTCAGAAAATCAATTTATCTTAATAAAAGGAAATGGTTTCACCTTTGGCCAAAAACCCCAGGGGACTTAGTAATGCCTGCCTCATCCCCGACGTCCTCTCCTGAATTGTAATACACTACTCCTTCATTTCATTCAATACATTTCAATAAGCTTTTGTCAGTACCTACTCTAATACTGTCACTATATTCACCCAAAGAATTATATAAGCAATATTTTTAAGACATGTCCCCTATCTTGCCAGACTTTAAATCTAATGCAGAGGCAGAACATACAATCATGAAGAAGGTGACTGACTGCAAATTTGTAGATTAAATAATGAGGTGACATGCAATGGAAGAGTTGAAAAACCATACATCTTGGCCTAGGGAATACTGAATTCGAGTTGTAGATCTGTGACATGTAGTTTTTCATTATACAAATTATGTAAATTTTGTATAATGCAGTGACTATGATCTTGGCTTGGGAGTCAGACCTCATTCAAATCCTGTCTCTACCAATTACCCTCTGTGTGACCTTGGGCAAATTGTATAATTTCTCTAAGCATCACTTTCCTTCTTTGCAATAAAGGTTGTTGTGAGGGGTAAATAAGATAAGCATTGGGTATGATGCTTGGCACAATATTTTTTAAATGTAACTGGGCAAATAATGAACTCTCAGTTTCTGCATACATAAAATGGGAATAACATTAACACATTATGCATATGGCTGTTGTGAATATCAAAGAGAATGGAAAGGGTGTACAAGTTTGTTGAGGACATTCTGTGTATAAGTATATAGATGCTTAACTAAATAAAAAGAGTTTGAAAATGAGAACAAAATGAAAATATTTTAAAATATTGGAAATTGAAAGCTATCAAGAGAGAAATGAGAGTGAGCTATTAACTGTCATTATCCCCATTTTTATGGAGATGGGAACTGATACTTACAAAGGGTAAGTGATTTGCTCAAGTTTTCTAATAAGTAGATCAATCTGGAGATTGTCTCTTAACCGTTTCACGGTGTTGAGAAAACCGAGGCGTGGCAGCATTAAGGAAGTTGCTGAGCCAAGGTTTAAGCCCACATCTCCATAACCTTAAGGTCTATGACTTTTTCACTTAAAACACGGCCTCTTCAGAAGGATGGGGATCAGGAAACTTCATTCCCACTAGAGTGATGGGGAACATATTGGCTGGGTAGTTTTAATGAATGGGTCAGGGTCTCACAGGGAGAGGGGTAGAATCAGGTTTGAATTGAGGTCTGCCTGAGCCAGGAGTTCACGCTCATCATACAGCATCCCACGGCCTCATCCACTTTGTGACAGTCCCCTCCCAGGTGACACTTACTCTTCTTGGCTTCCTCCAGCTTGTCCTTGGCCCTTTTTTCTGCCTGAAGGAGCTGGTTGATCCCCTGAGACTGGCTGGTCATGGCAGCCTGCTCCAAGTCAAGTGGCTTCTGTGAAATCTGGGAAGTGACAGGTCCATTTATCCTTTTAGAAATCACCACATACCTGAGATTGTTGTGTCAACAGTGAGTTCTACACACAGCTGCTTATTCCAAACTGGCCTGACTGGGCCCCATAGCTGGGCTCCAAGGGGAGCTCAAGGTGGAATCCAGAAAAACAAGTCAAGTCAGTACGAGGAAGTCGAGAACTTACCATTTCTGCCAACTTCAGCTCTTCTGTATGAAATAAGAAGACTTTAATGGGTCTACTTGTAAAAAAATGGGTAAGGTACCTTTTAAAATGTTAGTTTCCCTCATTTTCCAAGAAATAATCACTTATTTACTGAATTTTTTTTTTTTTTTTTAAGTTACAAGATCTTTCTTTATTCTTTGTTCATACAATACTAGTTTCAGGTCTTTATTTGTTTCTAGTGATTCAATTATCTGCTTATTTGGGGCAAATTTATTATCCCTTTACTAGGAAGGAGGTTTCCTCGCTTTGTGCAAAGAAGATGAGCAAGGGATCTATTCTTTTCCTCTCTTGGGCCTCAGGTGACAGGCATGAAAAGATTTCTTTTGGGCATTGTGTTGCTCTTTAGCAATGCTGTATGAAGTTCCAGGGAGATCTTAGTATGGTGACTAAATACATATTAAAAAGAATTATAACTATAGGCTTAGAGGTTAAATTAAAATAATTAAACATGCATTTTATATTACTTGGTGCTTGTGTTAGGTATTGTCCTAAGATAGTGAAGTAAAACTTACCATATTTGCTTCAATTTGACCCAGAAGTGATTAGACAAGTGACAATGTCGGTCCCAGTAAAGAATCATAAACTATCATTTATATGTATCTAAAATTTTTATTTGAAATGAAAAGCTAATCTTTTCACTTAGGGTGATGGCTTTTCCCCCGAAATGATCTGCAAATTGGAGTTCTACATATTATTGGTTTCATGAGCTTCGCCTCTATTGCCTCATCTACAAATGCAAGGTTCAATTTCTTTAATAAATGTGTGAATTTCAAGACAATTGTAAAACAGTCTGAGAGCTAAACATTTAAGCTTTTCATGGTTATTTTCTCCTAATCTTTTCTAGTTGTCCCATCCGTACCAACATCACTGCACTGTGTGCATCCCCTTTAGCAAATCTGTCCATAAGGAAGCTCCCCCACCACAGTGTCTCTTTTCTTCCTTTTCGCACTCAAATTTAGTCAGCCTATAAAATACTGACTTTTTACCGCATAATTACTATAACTAATTCTACTGGGATAAACGGAGTTTGGACAAACACTGCTTTTGGTAAACATACATTTATTTCAACTCAAGCTCAGCCTGTCTTGGGCAACAGATGGTACTTTTTTACTAACTGAGGGAATGAAGGTTGTCAATTATTTCTACGGCTTGTCAGGTAGACAGCATTATAAGAAACCCACTTTAATCTTGTACCAACAGTATTTGTTGAGTATCTCCTGTGTGCTTTCTCTTCAATAAGGTTCGGTATTGACTTACAGAGCAAGGACAATTCACTTAGGCAGACAGAGTGAGACTGATGCAGAGGAATTGGGTAGGAAGGACTTTGTAAAAATGATTCTTCATATTGGTATAGAAAACACGATGTGTCTTAAAAGGCTGAGGAGGCAGATATGGTTTTGCCATAATTTGAACAAGGTACGTACTTTTGTCCATCTGCAAAGTTTTCCCTGGTTTACTGGCCTAACCTTAATCTTTTCTTGTGTGCTTAATTTTATTCATTGAAATCAATTTGAATAAATAATATAAATGCACCTGTATTTTAAATCATTTTAGGGGACATAATACTTTAAGACATTTACTTAGAACAGAAAAATATATATTATGTGAAATGTAAAAGATGCTTAAGCTCACTTCCTCCCACTGCCACAAGGTAACGGACATCAGTGATTCACTTTGGGGCTGATGGTTCTATAAGCAAATTTGAACAATCAGAACTCTGCAATGTCCTGATTCTATTTTGGCCTAACAAAGTTGTCAAACTTCTCTCAGAGTACTGTGGTTAGACGTTGACAGTAGTAATGGCAACTTTTGAAGAACCAAGATGTTTAATTGGAAAAGAAAATGGTTGTTTAACACCCATTGTTAGTTGTTGCTAGTACTGTTGGGCACTTTAAAAATATCTGTGATTTGTGGTGAACAGTATCAATGACAGAAAATTTTAATCATGTCTCCTTTAAGGTCTCACTCATAATTTTTAATTTTGTGACAGAAGAAGCTTTCTTTCTCTTCATTTATTTAACAGAAGAATCTTCTCATGGCACAAAAACATAGACAGGACATTGCATGATCTCTCTGGACAAAAAACACAAGATGGAATATCTGGGAGAAGTCCCTAGGGAGAAGAAGGTTCTGGGTGTATCTCAAAGTAGGGAGTTGGCATGGATTTCATCCTCTCCTGACCCTCAATGGATTACCCTCTCAGTAGAAAGGAGAGATAGAAAAATACACCCAGAAAGATAGCAAGGAAGCTTCTTATCTCAACTTGGGCTCCGGGTGGAAAAGAAAAAGTGTGTGGCTTGCACTTGTGTGGCTTTGAAATTATACTACCAGGGTCTTCTGCGAGTTAAGATCATACTGAACATGAGCTTATAATCTAAATTGCAAAACAAATGAGAAAGTAAAGTTGAGGAGAGCTGGGCAGTAAAGTGATAGGTAAACTCAAAAGCTTGGCTGGGGAATTTGAATTTTATTATATGTGCAATAGATTGTTATCATCATACAAATGAGTTACCCCCCACTTTTTTTTTTTTTGGTGAAAGCTGATTCCTGATGTGACTTTTCATTTACAAAATCAAACATTTGGGGCTTGCCCTGGGTCCTGAGACATGGAGCTAAGGGCTACCCCCACAGCCCCCAACCAGGCAAGGAGCATGCCAAAAACACCACTACCACACTGAAGGCCTACCACAGCCACCGCAATAGCCATGGCTGCTGCAAAAGTAGCTAGATGACACAGTGGTGGTCACAGCCGCTGTGCAGATGCCCGCTAGACACTTGACTGAATTGACACAAGGAGAGTCACCAGCAGAGACCAAAAAAAGAACAGGACGCCTCTCTCCACAAACCCCACTCCAGAGTAAGAGAAGAAGCATCTGCTCTATGATAATAATGGGGGACCTGAACACCCCTTTCTCAGCACTGGACAGATCATGTAGGCAACAAATCAACAGAGAAATCATCAATGTCTCAGAAGGACAGAACAAATCTATGGTTGTTAGAGGTGGGAGGGGGAAGGGAGAGGGAGATGGGAAGAGATTGCATAAGGGGCATAAAGAATAAGTATGATTTGGGCCTAGCCCGTGGTGCACTCGGGAGAGTGCGGCGCTGGGAGCACGGCGACACTCCCGCCGCGGGTTGGGATCCTATATAGGAATGGCTGGTGCGCTCGCTGGCTGAGTGCCAGTCACGAAAAAGACAAAAAAAAAAAAAAAAAGAATAAGTATGATTTGTAAAGATGAATATGCTAATAATATTTATTTGATCAACATACGTTGAACACAGGTGATGGTAGTCAACATTGTACCCCCAAAATATGTATAATCAGTTATGTTTCAATTAAAAAAAAAATCAAACATTTTAAGGATAATAATACTTGAAAAAATGTTATCTACTTATAACTTAGATTTAGAGTTTGTTCTTTAGATATTTTGTAGTATTGAAACATCAGTAGACAAACATTTCTTTTTCCATTCACTAATGAAATACCAACCATATACCAGAAACTGGGTATGATACTTTGCAACTGATGATGCATAGTTCCATATTTAAACTCATTTGACTCTCACATTAGCTCGGGACGTGGGTATTATTATCACATATCACACCAATTTTGTCAGTAAAGAAACTAAAGTTCCTATAAAATAGGCAAGACTAGTGGTTAGGAAACTGTGGCTCAGAAAACTTGAGTGATGGGCTCAAGGTGGGGGGCTCGCAAGCAGCAGAACTGAACTGGTCTCACGGTCAGAGGTCTTGGTGCTGCACGATGCTCTCTCTCTTCCCAGGAACAATTTCCTTCCATATTTTTTGTCCTGATTAAAAAATATGAAAAGAAAGCAAAGAATTCCAATTGGCACTTCACTACGTATACAACTATTAAAAGTACGGATCAATTGAATCCTACGTGTTTGAATAAATAATAATAAAAATATCAAAACAAAGTGAGATTTGGCTTAACCTAGGTCTTGATTATTGAAGATTACTTCTCAAGAATCATCATTTTAAGCAATTAGAGTTTTTCCTGCTTTATTTATTTTGTACCACCTATTCTGGTTTATTTATTATATTCTATTTTATCTTTTTATATTACACTTATAAATTAAACCAAATAACATTTTTTAAATTTGAGTGGTATAAATTATTTTTGGTTTCTGTGTTAATGGAATGTTAGTGTTGATGGTTTCTATGCTGTCTTAGTAGGTAAAAAATGAGACAGAGTAAGGCTAAGCCTGTGAACCAAACTGACTGCATTTTCCCTGCAGAGAATACTTAGTTACTCCTCAGTCATGAGATCCCCCCGCTCCCCCACCCAGGGCACACATTACCCCGTGGTCCACCCTGATAAATAAACTGAGATGAGAGGGGAACAGGTATTTATTGAGTTGCAAACCCCATCCCCAAGGCTTGTTTACTGTAATTGTAAAAATTAAGTTACAGGTTAATCTTAAGACCCCTTTAGGAATTCCAGAATGTGCACAAAGCTTCAGTGTGACTGTTACAATGATCCTCCTGGGGTGACAATAATGAACACCACCACTATCTTAGACCTACTGAATAGGCGCAAGGACCAAAGACTTAACTGAGCATGCACTCATGACCCAACCAGGAAGAACAGAATGGACCACCTCCAGTGATGCTGGCCTGCACGCCTTAACTCCTTTCCTTATAAAAAAACCCTGAACAGCTAGCTTTACTGTTGCTGTCCCCCTTATGCATAAGTCTTATCTCCTCTTTTAGCAAAGCATTGCTTGCTTTATTGCCAGGTGACTTCGGGACCCAAAAGCGTAATTCGATAGCATTTCTTTGGCAAACCAAGCCAGGAGACAAAGTCACTCTGGGTATTGGGGATGGCCCTGGGATTTTTTCCCGTGTGGTACATGTTCTGTTCTAATATATGCACCAGCGAAAATTGGAAAGCCTTCGGCACCAGAGAAGACCCCAGCTGCAAGAAGCAAGTGGCCACTGGGACTATATCGCTCCCGTGTCTCTGCTGCTCGTAAGTCTCTCCTGGAGCCCTTGTCTAAATTTTGACAAGACAATACTTTGTTCTCTTTTACTCTCCCTTTCCCTCCCCCTTTTCTTCCTCTTTAAAGTGGCTGCCGGACAACTACAGCTTAAACTCCTCTCAACTGGCCAGCAGCAGCTTGCCCTGATGGGTGACCAGGAGAGGCGGGAAGGCCAGCCCTGCACCCTGAAGCTCTTGCTTGAGCAGGTTCCCCCTGAGGGGGGATTCATGAGAGTGGTGGGATTCGTTCCCATGCCACGCAGTGACTGCAAGTCCAGAAGCCTCTAAAATTCTCTTTAGCTTTCTCCGATTTTCTGAGCTTTCTCCTGCTATTTGGTAGCATGTGCTACTATATGGGTGTAGCCTGGAGGGCTCCCAGCTACGCTTTGTTTCTCGTTTTCTGAGCCCCTCTTCTCCTGTTCTGTATGGGTGCACCCTGCAGGGCTCCTGGCTATGCTTTGTTTCTCTGATTTATAAAGTGGACCTCACGGTTCCTCTTTTCTCTTTGTTCTCTTGCTTAGACATTTAGTTGAATACTGGGTAACAGAATAAACTTTTCAATCCTTGCACCAATTTTTGGACTTTCGAGTTATTTGTTTAGTGTGAGAGGGAAAGTCGAGGCTTATCTGCTGGTAACAGAAACACAATTTACTGATATTATTACTTATCGTTTATTACTTACATTATTTATTATGTTTATTAAATAATGTTATTTATTATACTTTTCAGTGATAGATTAGTATTTTCTTATACATTTTTATAAAAAGCCCATGGAGTAGGAGGAATTTGTATTTTCAGATGAGATAGAGAAATGGTTATATATACTAACTTTGTAAAAAGGATGTGTAGCAATCAGTATAGTGGAAATTTAGGTCTCTGCTCTTTGATTCTTTTTAACGTTTTTTTCCTATTTCATTTTTATTAGTGAAAAATGCAAAAAAGAGTTACTAAAAATAATAAAATCTTGAAAACAAAGCTGTACCCTTTGGAAAAGTTTCCATTATTGAATGTTAAAAGATTACAGTGAAATATCCCTTATTTTTGCTTGTCCTTAACTTGAAAACTTAACCTTGAATGTTTTGAATAGATGCAATTATAAATTTAGCAAGTGTTCAGTATTTTTTTTTTCTGGTTTCTCTTTTTTGAAGTTTCATTTCTGCTCAGACTTCCTTTTATTATTAATTCTGTCATCACCCTGTATATTTCAGCTCATCATATGATCCTTTTTCCTTTTGCTCACATTGGTTCGGCTCTCGAATCTGAGTAATAGTGAAAAGTGTATTAATTCCTGGTTTCCAGAAGTCCTGGAGCTTCTAAGCATCTCAAAACTGCAAACTTCAATCTCTATTAAGAACCTAAGACTAGTTCCGAACGCTTCCACAGGACACAGAATGCTTCTTCACTTCACATGCTATAGCTGAGCATCGATATATACAGCAAATGTGTCAAATGCTTTTAGTTTGCATTTTCTTATCTCTGTCACTTGATGGGGACATCACTGTCCTTATTCCTGCCTCCTCTCCTCCCAGCTCATTCACCAGATTACTTATTGTCTCTTCAACACCGGAAACATTCCTCTATGTCTTTATTCAAACTCTTCCTGATGCCTACAATACCTTTCTAACTCTTGGTTGTCGAGAAAGTAAATCATTCAAAGTCTGTTTCCAATGTTTACGTGAAAGGATGAAACTTTCCAGATCCTCTCAGACCTGGTTGAGCCCTTCCTCATTTTATACATCTTATGGCACATTATGTACTCTTTTCACAGGGCATTTCTCAAGCATCACCTGCCCCCTTTCATTCACAAACTATGAGCTCTTTGAGGATAAAGATTGTGCTTTATTTGTGGTTGTCTCTGAAACAGTGCCTTGCACATAGTGGGCACCAAATCATTTTTTTTAAAAATTTTTTCTTGCAGATGAAAGACAACAAAGAACTCTATTTACTGTGAGAAACTTAAATAAAGATTCTGCTGTATCCCAGGCTGTCACTTTGGGAAACAGAGCACTTCTTATATCAAAGGAACAAGCATTGACAGCTTGATAGCCTGATATGTTAATTGATAGCAATTAGCAAAAGGTAATAAAAGTAAAAATATTTTAGTTTAGTATGGTAGCTGCTTAGAGCTGAAAGAAAATGTTCCTAGCTATTATAAAGTTATGCAAATTGTTTCCTAAATAGATTTTACCATTGTCTGCTCCCAGGATTAAATTATACAGACCTTCTTTCTTTCTGGTTTTGTGGAAGAATGCATTCCTTTTTACTTTGATTTTTCTCTCAGTGCCTGCAAAACATGACATGCATTTATGCATTTAACAAAAAGTTATGAATACCTGTGCTGTGCTAAATTACCCAATGATTACAAAGATAGGGATTCTTGCCTTCAACTTAAAGTCTTATAGAAATAACTGTAGTAGAAGATAGATTACAGGTATTAATGAGAGTTGCTCCCAATGTAGTAGAAACATTGGATGGTGCGAGTGATAGAAGGATTCCACTTTAATTGACATTATTTCCTCATTATTTCCATACAAGTGAGAGAACGCTGTTGCTTTAGTCGCGGTTTTGCACTTCTTTGCAGTAATTAATGGCTTCCCTATCTCTGGTGAAGCTTGATAGAATACAGATTCTGTGGAAAATCTATAAAACCTAAGAAAGTTGTTCAGAGATTTTGCGTAATTGCCTACAATCCTTTCTATTCCCTGTACGTGCTGGTACAAAAAAGTTCCGCTGAGGTATCTGGGGTTTATTCAGGATGACACTGTGTCGTGTTGAAGAGTAGGCATGGGGCATCTCTGGAGTTTCTGTTCTTCCACCTAAAATGTCCACTCCTAGTTGAATTACTTGAAAGGTTCCTTTCCCATACCATGCAGGACACTAACATTCTTGATTTTCCGTCTACCTCTCTGGCCACGCTCTTTCAGTCTACTTTTCTGGCTCCTCCTCATTTTCTTTCTCTTTTCCTTCTTTTTTGTAAATTTTGCAGTTGCCCAGAACTCAAACTTTGGACAATTTCTGTTTCCTATCTACATTCACTCCCTGGGTGAATCTATCTTGGCTCATAGGCTTAAATGCCATCTATGTACCGATGACTCACAAATCACATCTCCATTTTGCAGCTCTGCCATGAATGTTAAAATCATATCTCCTTGGATGTTCCAAAGACATCTCAAACTTTGCCTGCCCCAATCTCAGTTCCTGAACACCAACACATCTGCTCCTCCCACATTTTTTCCTAATTTTAGAAAATGTTAGCTCCATTCACACATTTGTTCAAAGTAAAAACCTTGAAGGCATTCTTTCTCCCACTCCCATATGCAATCCTTCAAAAAATCCTGTTGACTGACTCCCCCTCCAAAACACATTCAGAATCTGACATTTTACCACCTCCTTATTACCACCCTGATCGAAGTCACCATAATCTCTTGAGTAGATGACATGCAATAGTCTTCTAACCATTTTTTAATCTCTGTTCTTGCTCCACTTGAATCTATTTTCAATACAGCAGTGGGGAGAATCTTATTAAAAGAATCAGAAGAATGTCACTCATCTGTCCAAGGCCTTATAATGACTGCCCAGCCCACTTAGGGTAAAAGCCAGATCCTTACCAAGGCATTGGAGACCTCCATTGTTTGTTCCACGCAAGTCACTTGGGCCACCTTGCTCTTTCTCCAACAAACCTGGGATGCAACTGCCTCAACACCCATGGTCTTCCCTCTGTTGGCGGTGCTTTTCCTTATGTATCCACATGGCTTGTGTCCTCTTCACCTTTATGTCCCGACTCTGACAGGACTTGTCTGATCACCCCATCTAAGACTGCAGACTGCTCCCCTCCTCCCACCCTATCCAAGCACTCACTACTTTGTCTGTTTATTTTACTCCATAGCTATTGTCACCATCTGACATTTTATTTTACTTATTTTTCATTTATTTGTCTCCTCCCTCTAGAATAATACATTCCATGGAGGCATGGGGTTTTTTTGCCTGTTTAATTCATTGATTCATCCTCAGCATCTAGAACAGTGTCTGGTAAATTGTGAGTGCTCAATAAATATTGTCGAATGAGCAAATTAATATGAGGCTACCAGGTACCCAGGGGAGTTGTATGGTCACCGCAGCTAGTCTATCTGGTAAGAAATGTGTGGATGCTCGTGTGTAACAGGTCTGCGGAGGCCTGTCCTTAAAGCACATTCACCACCGTGTTATTTCTCCCTTCCTTTCTCTACCTGTTAATCAAAATACATCCCAAAGCTCAATAAGGTGAAAGTAGGGAGGGAAAGAAAGAAGGAAGAGAGTGAAAAGAAGAGAGAAAAAGATTATTTTTAATAAACTACTTGGATCAAGTTTTCTATCACTAGGGTGAAAATAATCTTTTTATTTTATTTTATTTTA
The DNA here is from genome assembly GCF_027409185.1 of Cynocephalus volans. Classification (NCBI taxonomy): domain Eukaryota; kingdom Metazoa; phylum Chordata; class Mammalia; order Dermoptera; family Cynocephalidae; genus Cynocephalus; species Cynocephalus volans. Next base: position 127,481,121 of record NC_084470.1, on the reverse strand, counting down.
TTTTTTTTTGTGACCGGTAAGGGGATTGCAACACTTGGCTTGGTGTCATCCGCACCACACTCAGCCAGTGAGTGCACCGGCCACCCCTATATAGGATCCAAACCCGCGGCGGGAGCGCCGCTGCACTCCCAGCGCCACACTGTCCCGAGTGAGCCATGTGGTCGGCCCTGAAAATAATCTTTTAATAATCTTTTTATATAATTTATTCTTTAAGTAAATATTCAACTAGATTTAAACTGTGTTACAATATATTCCAGAATTACTGGACAGGTTATTAAGTGGGTATTTCTTAATTTTCATGCTGTCACTTTCCAGTTATGATTACCCATTGCCACCAATAAAAATAACCCAAAACTAGTTAATAGCACAGACTCCGGAGTAGACAGCTTAAGCCTGGGTCCCAGCACAACCCTTTCCCTAGCTGTATACCTCAGTTTGTCCATTTGTAAAATGGGGAGAAAACCAGCACTGACCTCACAGGGTTGCTGTGGAGATTAAATTAGTTAGTATTTATAAAGATCTTACAACACTGACTAGCATAATTCATTGCTACATTTAAAAAAATTTTGTAATTATATGAAGAATATCCAAAGCCTTATGTTTAGCCCCACTGTCTTGTTAGCTTCACTGCTTAACTATTCTTATGATTTTTCCATCTGCCCACCAAAAGAGCTTATTTATCTTAGTCTGACAGGTTCTGCTTTTCTTCTTTTTCATTTTTTTTCTAATTAAATATGTTATTTCAAGTCACAGTTTCATTTTCAAGACAAAGCTGTACGGATAAAAATAATTGCCAATGAAATAGCAATTTGAAAAAATGCTTTATTTTGTGATTTACTATGATATAATAAAAAATCCCATCTTTTGGCCTAATTTTTCTGTTAAACCCTCTATAGATTTCTAAATGTGAAAAATTATGGTTTGAATTAGCTAAAATATGTAGTTAAACTCTATTATCAAGAGAGAAATCCCACTATCAGGTAGACAGTTCAGACATAACCAAAAAAGAATTTAAACAGTAATCTAAAGAAGGTCTGAGAAAAGTAAGAAGCTTTTATTCAGATACATTTCAGTCCTCAGTGTTCAAAATGCATCCCAGCTGGAGAAGATTGCAGTGGAGTTACTTCACTCAGGGATATGCTTTATCTTTTTTTCTTTAGGATTCCTTTTCACTATATGCTACCCTGAAGGGCTACTATTTTTGGATAAAATAAACTAAGGGGTTATTAGACATTTGTATTTTATCCACCTTTGCTCCCAATAGGCTGAGCCTTTTATAGATCATCCTTGGCCTGGTAGGATGTGGCGGGATTCAATACTGGGGCTCAAAGACCAAGAGACCAGGGTTAAACCCCCTGTCAGTGATAAGTTGAATGATTTTGGACAAGTTACATTGTCTCGTCCGTAAAATGCAGTAGACGAAACAATACATATGTCATGAGTATTGTCTGGCTACAACAAAGGCTACTGTCTGGAATCCTCATAGCACCAATTGTCTAGCTCTTAATCCTGTTTGTGACACCAATTGTAAAGCTAGGCAACCATGCCAGTTGTCACAGCTCTTTTACCTGCTGGTAATCCTGCACCAACTGGGCTGATGGTTGAACTAGGGCTAGGTCTGGAGCTCCCAGACCCCTCAAGCCCATTCACAGACCAGGTCACAAACTGTTCACAAACCCGCTGGGTCACCATACCCTTTCATGCAGATCTATAAGCTAGGCAACTGGCCACTTGGTCCTTGGAAGCTGCAGGTCTGGAAAAACATGGCCATGCAGGGTGGGCACTCAAGGCAGTAAAACACCAGCCAAAGCGGCACTGCCATGCAGGAGCACTTACTCCACCCCCACATATACAATGTTTACTGAATGACTCTGAACCAGTTTTGAGGTGAGGGGAACCTGACCAAATTGTTCCATTTTTCCAACAAGTATATTACGAACATTAAACTGGATCAAGTATGAAAAATCTCTGTCATGTAGTGAGTGCTCAATACATGTTAGCTATTGTTAGGCATTGCATAAAGCAGAGACCATACCAAAAAACAGTATGCAACTCTTTTGCTTTTTACATGGTATCAGTTATTGCAATTTTGTTTATTGACCCTCTGAGTTGTCTAGTTTTTTCTCCTTAGTCAACACCACATGGCCTAAAATCATGTGTTTGATGTCATATTCTGTAAAACAGAAGAAATTCTTATTGGGCTAGTGAAGATGATGGTTCCTGTCAAACACTTCACCACCAAAAGCTTTCACATCTCACAATTAGTGTCAGTGTGATTATATAGACAGTTCTCTAACACGGTGGCTCTCAAGCTTTCAAGCTTTCAGTCTCAGTGATCTCTTTAACCAGGAAAACAAACAAACAGAAAACACTACATGGGCCATATACTCTGTCCAGATCTGTTTCCCATAGGAGAAGCTTTCCTTGAAGACTTTACTCAGGTAATCATTATTGTGCGACATCTTGGTGAAAAGATCCACACCCATTCTATCCCCATTATGCTTAAGTTTGGGCTATACCATACTGTAGCCGTGTAAACTTCTAAATGTTGCTTACCTTGCCTGAGTCTGTTTCTTCATCTTCTATCATCATAAATACACTTACCTTTTTCAGAGATAATAAAGAAAAGATGTCTAGTGTAATGAAGGGCATAAAGAAAGTACCCAACAAACGGTAGTTATTAGTGCCAGTTGTTGAAGTGGTGGGAGGAAAGGAAATAATATTGGCAGCAGTAAGTAGTCTCACTGGTAGTCCTGAGGTCGACTTGCAGCCTATGAAGCCACAGTCAGTTCTGAAGTCTTGCCTATGTCAAGATATGAAAGAAAACCCTCAGAAGAGTTTGTTTTACTTCAAATTCAAGTTTGATTTACTTATACAAAACTGTGTACAGAAATTCTATGAATTCTAAAGTTCAAGCACCACTTATACAGACTGAAGAAAGGAACAAAAGGAAAAGGTATTCTGGATATTTAAGCTTTTCTGGTTTTCAGACAACTGAAACTAGTGATGAATGGAGTGGATACTTGGGAAATGTTCCTGCTTGCCTGGAAGGTTCACTTCATTCGGTTTTACTATTAATCTGCAACGGTAACTTATGTCATTAAATTTGCTTGTTTTGTGAAAAGTAAATGAGATAATGGAGTAGCAACTCACTCAGAGTTAGATTTTAATGTCAACATGGAAGATTTATGTTGAAACATCACACTTGATCTTCTAGATGCAATTCTGTATTATCAGGGGAAAAAAATGTTAGAAAACATTTTTTATTTGACACATTTTAGGTGAACCTATAGGTTGTAGGTTTTAGAAAATCACGATGTTCTCCGTAGTACTTTTTGAGATACAAATTAGTTGAATTGAACATCTGTGAATTTTACAGTGCTACTGGCAACTCAGTGGTGGATAGCAATGGAAGACACCTACTCATGCGATAATAATGATACGTAGCCCTTGACACAATAATAATGTATTAATATGGCACTTGACACTTTGCAGAGCACCTTCATTTCTATTATCTCATTTCGATCTCACAAAATACTGTGAGGTAGGCAGGACCAGCAAACTTTGCCCATTTTATAAATGAAGAAACTGAGATTCAGGAAACTCAGGTAATTTGCCACAGTCATTGAGTTCCTAAAAAGTCAAGTTAGGGTTAGGATTTGATATTTATTCTGACTCTTAATATTCTTTCTATAATGTTGCTTTACTCTTAAAATGTTTGGGAATAAAACATTCATGGATTTGCGTAGAAAGTACTGAGTATTCTGCAGTTACTCTGGATTGTTTATATACAGCAGGGGTGGTTGGAGGCGGGCAGTGGTATCCAAACCTTTCTATAGACATCTGTTATCATTAGCCACTGGAGTTATCTTCTCCCTGCTTTGGCCACTCCCACTAAAGTGAAGAAAGAAACAAGTAAGCTTGATATAAAATATGGAAATACATAGCCTCAATGGTAGTTTCTTGAGGTATAATAGGATTGAGATGCCCCGGTGCTGGAACCATTGTTAAGGCATCAGTGAGGCAGTCACTGGGGGCACCATGATCTCAGTTGGGGTAAAAGTTGCACGTGGGTGATTTAGGACATCACAAGATTAGGGAGGACAGGGCATTTCCCAGCTTGTTTTTATAGAGAACTGAGACTGCTTTATACACCATCTTCCCATAACCTCCTTCACTAGAAACTTGTCAGGGGTGCAAGGAGGGGAGGTTTTCCTCTTTCCTTTCACCCTCTCTCCCCCTAGGCTACTTTTTATGAGCCCTTTTATCTTTTAGGACAGCCTCAAATGCTCCCTTTAACCTAGTTCCCCTTTCATGGGTGTATGAGAAATGGAAAGAGGGACCACCCCATTGGTGAACCTGAAGAATGTTCAGGAAACCTCAATAAAAGGGTAATAATGTGTCAGAAAGTGCCAAGAGTCAGACCTAGAAAAAGGATCGCCTAGTGCAGCCTTTCCCTGGGATAGGTCCTGTCCCCATGTACTGTTTCTGTGTTCTAGGCTACCCCCTGTTCTGTGACTTTGGCTTCAAAAGTGTCATCTCTATAGCCAAAGAACAACTGCCCACAGGGGATATAAGATAGCATGCCAGGACAGTGTTCAAAGATGTTAGGGAGCCTGTAAGAGCCACTTGAAGCTCAAGAAAGTCTGCTTTAGGAACTCACACAAAAAAAGAAGAGTTGGTAGAAGAACAGTCTAGAACAGGGGAAGCTGCACGCCCAAGCAGGAGGAAGTGAGCAGTAGTAGGGGAAAGAGGAAGAAGGGGACCTAAGGTCACAGACAGAAACCAAGGCACATGGTGAGATGGGAGTAGCTAAGGCAGGGCTGAGCTCATCTGCATGAACTAGGTTCCCAGTCTTGTCAAAGGTAGGTGAAAGAAAGTGAGCCAAAATGCCAGGTACCAATCAAGCTTTATTAAAGGAAAGGAATCTGTCGGGCTGTGCTCAAAATGGAGGGCAGCCAGGGCTGCCCTCAAAAATGGAGGACAGCACCAAGCATGGGGGTGGTAGAGCTTATATAGGGTGCCAAGGGCTGACTGATACAATCAAGGAGGGGCATTATGCAAATGCAGCAGCAATGTGACCAGGGTGGAGAATTGCACCCTTGTGGAAGCAAAAGCATTTCTGTTTCTCAGAAATCATGAGATTTCTTACAAAGGGAGGGGCTGGAGTCTATTTGGTACTTATTGTGTGCAAAATGATGCTGGTCACATCCAAGATCCATCATTCCTGCCTTTTAAGTATAAGGAGAAGGGAAAAGGGACAAAGGTCTCATTCTTCTGAAGCTACTTCCTGCTGGAGATGGGTGAAGATATGAAAAAATAAGATTTATGTTGGTGGGTAAAACAATTAGGCTGCAGGGTATTGGTATCATGTGGGGAGGCTGTATTCTTCCGGGCAAGGGTTGCTGATTCTGAGGGGCTGATATCCTTTTCCCATGAAGAATCCAGTGAACTTTTAATAGGTGAAGGCCTGCATACATTCCTGTAAGAAACTAGGGAAACACCAAAAGAGGCAGGAACCAAGAAGAAGGATAAGTCCCATCATGGTCAGGGGTCCAATGTGTTTTGTCCTGAAGTCCTTCATCATAGCCTCGGCGAGTGATTTGGGTGAAGCAGAAATGTTTTTGTTGTGGGGGACTCTGGACTCCAGCAGAATCCCCTTTGGAAAGAGCTACCCAGTAGTTTTTACCCCCATAAGAACATGATGTGGCAGTTGTCTGGTCATAGCATGTTGTGGGAACGTATGTCAGGGATGTGAAGTGGTTCCCCTGAAGATTCTGGGTGGCAGACCTGGGAAGTTGGAAAGTGTCCTTCCACCCCCCAAGACCTTGGTTATACATTGTGAACAGGGTGTGGCATATGTCTCTGTTAGGAAAAGAAGCAAGAGGAAAAGAAAAGGCAAGCGTTCAGGGTCTGAGAGGTTGAGAGGGTGCATAGTAGGAAAAAGGAGTAGAGGGTAACCTTGTTGGGGGTGCAATTGCAGAGGGCACCCTGCCAGGCTAATTCAGTTACCCACTCAAGGATGTCTTCAACACTGGAGGTGGCGGGTCATGAGCAGTCTTGGAGCAGCTCCTGTGTGAAGGACGTGAAGCAGGCCTGCAAGAATGAGAAGATAATCACCAGGGGAAAGATCATCCTTCTTCTGGGATTGGGGGAAGAGTGGAGGTCCTGGAGATTTTCAACTTTGTGGGTCTTAAAATGGATGAAGTGTAAGGAGATGCTGGGTTGGGGGTTGAGCAGAGGGACCCCTCTGGCTTGGTGTTAGCAGATTCTTTGGGTAAAGTCTCAGGTGCTAGTTTTACCAAGGATAAGTGATACCAAGGGGCCTTTCCTAGTACTTTTACTGCTATGGGGGTGGTGAGAAGTACTGTATAAGGCCCTTCCCAACATGGCGAGAGGGGCTTTGGGATTTGGGTTTTAATATACACTTGCTGTCCCAGGCTCAGTTTAAAGTCTGAGGGGGTGGTGTGTAGAATATACCAATATTTATAAAACAAATGTATTTCACAGGGCCTCCAAAGCCCTGCAGTTTCAGGTTTAGCCTAACTTCCTAAAAGTACACATAGAAATGTTAAACTTGCAACAGATAGGAAATTTTGCCAAGGCTAAAGTCTCTGTTGTAAGATAAAGAATTGTGGCACAGCAAGTTTGCTGACTCAAGGACAGACAGGTTACTTGATTGATATGTAAAAATGCTGGGAAAGCTGCTGTAGGGAGAGAGAATGTTTGCTCGGATCAAGTTTTTTTGATGGATTGACTTAACCTCTTGCAGATTGCATTATGGAATGTCACTTTGCTTGTTTTACAGATGTTACCAGCCTCTATTGTTAAACTATATATGGCAAAAACACCACCTATGTTCTTTTCCTGTGGCTTCCTAGTCTGGAAAATAAATGCGGGGTGAGAACCCCAGTTCGTGGTTAATTTCCCAAATGGAAGGAATGCCTCTCTCTTGAGAGATTCCTTGAGATTCTTGAGAGGTTCTTGAGAGGTCCTGGGAGATTAACCCTTCCAAGGCTTCTCACTGCTATGAAGAAATGGGCTTTGAGTCATCCTTTTTGCAGCTCCATCACCCAGGGGAAGAGAGGTGACAAATCTGTGTGAGGCAAAGCAACAGTGGTGGGGAAAGGATGAGGTAATAGAAGGTTGGCTTGTCTCCTAAGGAGATCCTTAATGAATGAAAGAGTAGGGAGATACTGGCCTGAAGGTGATAGGCTGGAAGAGAGAGATGTGAGGGTGAAGGGTCTGCCATACATAAGTTCAAAGGGGCCGAGGCCTGTGGGCTTGCAGGGGCAGCCTATAGGCGAGTGAGTGACTGGTGGGGAGGCCAAAATGACGGATGATTTCTGAGGGGAGAGCATGCATTACTGCTGTAGCATCCTCTGAAGTGCAGGGAAAAGCCTCAACCCAACCTAAAAAGGTATCTACTAGGGTTAGAAGATAGTGTGTCCTTTTCTGGGGAGGCATGTGAGTAAAGTCAATTTGCCAATCCTGGCCAGGAGTGTATCCTCTGACCTGGTGGATGGGAAAGGACTGAACTTGGAGGCCACCTTGATTGGAGCAATGAGTACACAAGGGGTAATTTTGAGTGATTTGTTTAAGTAACTTGGCCATGTGGGGTGAGTAGTATAAGAGCTGAAGAAGGTGTAGTAGGGGTTCATAGCCTATATGAACTGAATTATGGAAATCTAAAAGCATTTGCTCAGTTTGTGTGGTAAGGAGGACTTAGTGACCAGAGACAGTATACCAGCTGTCCTTTCTCTGTGCTCCTAACTGTTGGAGGTGTTGTATTTCTTGAGGTGTGTATTGGGGTAAGGGTGTAGGGGCCATGAGAAGGACCTGAGCAGGAGAGGAAGAGTGGGAGCCTGGCGATTGAGCAGCCTGTTTTGTGGTTAGATCCGCCAGTTTGTTTCCCTGGGCTATGGGGTCGTTGGAAGTTTGGTGTCCTCTGCAGTGTATGACCCCAACCTCCTTTGGGAGTTGTGGGCCCTCCCTGAGTGGTCATGTATCCTCTCTCCTTCCATATGGCCGTGCAGGAGTATAGGGTGTGGTGAGCACACTTAGAGTCAGTGTATATACTGACTCGTTTGTTACTTGCCAGAGTGAGAGCGTGGGTCAGGGCAATGAGTTCTGCCTGTTGGGAAGTGGTGTTAGGGGGAGGGGGGGCAGCCTCAATAGTTTGTGTTAGATTTACTATGCATAACCCGCCTGGAGGGGTGGACATGGAGGTGGCACTTCCATCTATGAACCATGTATGTTGGGGCCATGTAATGGGAGATGTGTGGAAAGGGATTGAGAAAGAGATCTAAAGCCTCCACACAATTGTGTTCTAAGGGTCATGAATGTTTTGGGATGAGAGTGGCTGGATTTAAGGGAGAGCAAGGTTTAAAAGAGAACTGGGAATTTTCAACAAAGGTAAGGTGGATAAGTTGTAGGCAGGAAGGGGAGAGAATTGACATGGCCTTATGGCTGAGAAGGTCTTGGAGATGGTTGGCGGGGGGGGGGGAAACAAATGACTGTTGTCCAAAAGTTAGTTTAGGGCTTTCTTGTGCTAAAAGGGTGGCTGCCACCAAGGCTCATAAACAGGGAGCCCATCCCTGGGCTGTGGTGTAGAGAGGCATGCAACAGAGGAGAAAATATCTCCTGACTCTTGTCCCAAAACCCCGATTGCCAATCCTTGGGTTTTGGTGACGTATAGGATAAAAGGATGAGATAAGTTTGGGAGGGATAGAGCCGGGGCTGTGAGGAGAGCAGCTTTTAATCACTAGAAGGGAGAATGAATGGGCTTTTTGGGACCTAAGTAAATGGCAGGATGCCCTTTGGCTGCCTCATAAAGTGGTTTTGCCAGCACGCTAAAGTTGGGGATCCACACGTGGAGGCAAGCAGGCTTTGACAGCAAGGGTGTAAGGAAATAGAAAAAAGGCATCTTTGAGGTCAGGTACAGAGAAGAAATGGGTTGTTGGTGGGATTGTGGATAGAAGAGTTTAGGGGTTAGAAACAACTGGGGATATGGGTAAAGCGGCTGCATTAATGGCCCTGAGGTCTTGAACTAAATGATATGAGCCATTAGGCTTTATAACCAGAAGGATGGGTGTATTAAAAGGCAAGTGGTAGGCTGTAAGAGATGAGAAGGAAGGAATTTGTGTATGATGAGTTTTAAGCCTATTAAGTGTTTGTTAGTGATGGGGTATTGTGGGAAAGACATTAGGGAACAAAGAGGGGTTCTGCAACGTAACAAGGATAGGGGAGTGGTGTGTAGCAATGGAGGGAGAAGTGTCCCATACTAGGGATTAACGTTGTTCGAGGGGGAGGGGAAGGTGGAAGCCCCAGGGGCCAGATCTGGAGCAGCCTGTAACAGGAGTATTGTAGCTGGAGTTAAAGTGTTTATGGTAAGAGTATCTTTGAATTTGAAAAGAATGTCCCATCCCAGTAATGGGGACTGAGCATTGAGGCATTATTAAATATTTGTGTGTGAATTGGGTGTGTTATAGGGTGCAGGAAAGGGGTTGCATGATCCATGGGCAGTATTCTGATCCCGTGACCCCTACTATTGTGATAGAGGATGGGGTTGTTGGTCCTGCATATTTAGGAAGGGTAGAGTAAGTGGCCCCTGTATCAATAACAAAAGAGATTGGCTTACCTGCTACAAGGCAAGTTACCCGGGGCTCATGCATGGTGATCTCCATGGGGGCCTCGGGCACTGGGCATTGTCAGTCCTCCTTCTGGGCAAAGCCAAGAAGCTCCAGTAGGGATGGCCACACAGCTAAAGGTTGTGGGTTAGGGACTAGACCACTCCCTTTCTGGCAAGTGGAATAGTCAACCCCCCAGTGACCTGGCTGTTTGCAGTGAGGACAGGGCCCGGGAGGAGGCCTGGGATCAGGACAGGCCCATACCCAGTGGCCCAGTTGACCGCATTTGAAGCAGTTCCCAGGTGGCTTGCCCCTAGAGTATGTGAACCATGGATAGTGTTAGCCAGGAGCTGGTATTTGGCCTGATCTCTTTTGTAATGGTCCTTTTTCTTTTCCTCCTCCCTATTGTTAAAAACCTTGAAAGCTGCAATGAGGAGGTCTCATTGGGTTGTATTTGTACCATCCTCAAGTTTTTTTAGTTTTTTTTTTGAATGTCAGGGGCTGATCGGGTAATGAAATGAGAGTGTAAGAGGGCCATGCCTGCAGGGGAGTTTGGGTCTATACGTGCATTTTTATGTAAAGCCTCAGAGAGACCAGTTAGGAATTCTCTGGGATTTTCAGTGGATCTCTGTGTGATTTCTCTAAGCTTGTCATAATTGACTGACTTGTGGGTAGCATTTTGGAGGCCATAAATCAAGGGTGTGATCATGTTATCCCAGACATCCTCGTCCCTGTGGCCAGCCTGGTAGTCCCAATTTGGGTCTTTGTGAGACATGGCAATGGCTCCCACAGGCTGCCTGTTATTTTGAGCATGTACCTCATCTGCCTGTTGTTGGGCCATTATCCACACCTGCTCCCTGTCCTCGGAGGACAAAGTAGTAGTGAGGATCATGAAAATATCATGCCAGGTGAGATCATAAGACTGGGTGAGATATCTGAATTCCTTAAGTTATGTGCTTGGGTTGGACTGGAAAGATACCAGTCATTTTTTGATTTGGGAGAGGTCAGAAAGAGAAAAGGAGATATGTACCAGGATAATTCCCTCCATCCCAGCCACTTCACAGAGGGGATATAAAAGAGCTGGAGCTGAGACGGGGTTGTCACCTGATGAAAGGGAAGAAGGAGAGGGGTTTGGTGGCTGAGAACGAGCATCTTGAGACCAGGTGTGGGGAAGAGAGGGAAAAGGTGGAGGGGCTGGTGAAGGATCTGGAGTGTAAGGAGGTGGTCAGGGTGCAGAGTGATCTGATGGATCAAAGATTGATCCAAGTCCAGAAGGGGAGATTGGGGATGAGCTAGGAGAATTTGAGATGTTGGACAGTTTTGATAGAGAGAAGGATGCAATTAGAGATAGAAGAAGGCTTGAACAAAAGGAATCTCTCTGACTTTGCCATTTTGGTGAAAAAAATTTTCTAAATCTCTAAGAATATCTAAATTGAGAGTCCCATACTGTTTTGGTTATTATAGCTTTGTAGTATAGCTTAAAGTCAGGTAGTGTTATGCCTCCAGCTTTATTTTTTTTTTGCTCAGCATTGCTTTGGCTATGCATGGTCTTTTATTGTTCCATATAAATGTCTGAATAGTTTTTTCCATTTCTGAGAAAAATGTCTTTGGAATTTTGATGGGGATTGCATTGAATTTGTATATCACTTTGGGTAGTATGGACATTTTCACTATGTTGATTCTTCCAATCCAAGAGCATGGAATATCTTTCCATCTTCTTGTATCCTCTCTAATTTCTCTCAGCAGTGGTTTGTAGTTCTCATTATAGAGATTTTTCACCGCCTTGGTTAACTCAGTTCCTAAGTATTTTATTTTTTTGGTGGCTATTGTAAATGGGCAGACTTTCTTGATTTCTCCTTCTGCATGTTCACTATTGGAGAAAAGAAATGCTACTGATTTTTGTGTGTTGATTTTGTATCCTGCTACTGTGCTGAAATCATTTATCAATTCCAGCAGTTTTTTTGTAGAGGTATTAGGCTGACTTTAAGCTATACTACAAAGCTATAATAACCAAAACAGTATGGTACTGGCATAAAAACAGACACACTGACCAATGGAATAGAATAGAGAATCCAGAAATCAACCCACACACTTACTGCCATCTGATCTTTGACAAAGGCACCAAGCCTATTCACTGGGGAAGGGACTGCCTCTTCAGCAAATGGTGCTGGGATAACTGGATATCCATATGCAGGAGAATGAAACTAGATCCATACCTCTCACCGTATACTAAAATCAACTCAAAATGGATTAAGGATTTAAATATACACCCTGAAACAATAAAACTTCTTAAAGAAAACATAGGAGAAACACTTCAGGAAATAGGACTGGGCACAGACTTCATGAATATGACACCAAAAGCACGGGCAACCAAAGGAAAAATAAATAAATGGGATTATATCAAACTAAAAAGCTTCTGCACAGCAAAAGAAACAATTAAAAGAGTTAAAAGACAACCAACAGAGTGGGAGAAAATATTTGCAAAATATACATCTGACAAAGGATTAATATCCAGAATATATAAGGAACTCAAACAACTTTACAAGAAGAAAACAAGCAACCCAATTAAAAAATGGGCAAAAGAGCTAAGTAGGCATTTCTCTAAGGAAGATATCCAAATGGCCAACAGACATATGAAAAAATGCTCAACATCTCTCAGCATCCGGGAAATGCAAATCAAAACCACACTGAGATACCACCTAACCCCAGTTAGGATGGCTAAAATCCAAAAGACCCTGAACGATAAATGCTGGCGAGGTTGCGGAGAAAACGGAACTCTCATACATTGTTGGTGGGACTGCAAAATGGTACAGCCTCTATGGAAAATGGTATGGAGGTTCCTCCAACAATTGCAGATAGATCTACCATACGACCCAGCTATCCCACTGTTGGGAATATACCCAGAGGAATGGAAATCATCAAGTCGAAGGTATACCTGTTCCCCAATGTTTATCGCAGCACTCTTTACAATAGCCAAGAGTTGGAACCAGCCCAAATGCCCATCATCAGATGAGTGGATACGGAAAATGTGGTACATCTACACAATGGAATACTACTCAGCTATAAAAACGAATGAAATACTGCCATTTGCAACAACATGGATGGACCTTGAGAGAATTATATTAAGTGAAACAAGTCAGGCACAGAAAGAGAAATACCACATGTTCTCACTTATTGGTGGGAGCTAAAAATTAATATATAAATTCACACACACACACACACACACACACACACACACACACACACACACACACAAAACCGGGGGGGGAAGAAGATATAACAACCACAATTATTTGAAGTTGATACGACAAGCAAACAGAAAGGACATTGTTGGGGCGGAGGGGGGGAGGGAGAAGGGAGGGAGGTCTTGGTGATGGGGAGCAATAATCAGCTACAATGTATATTGACAAAATAAAAAAAAATATATATATATATATAAAAAAAAAATAAAAAAAAAATAAAAAAATAAATTGAGAGTCCCATCTTCTGGCCACTGGGATCCATTGTCTAGTTTGTATTTAGGCCAAACCTAGTAGAGAATGAGATGTTTACATTTAATGTCTCCCTGGAGGCCAAGAGGTTGTAAATTGGCCAGGATACAGCCTAGGGGCGTAAAGCATGGTGGTTTGAATCATAAGGATCCCGCATAGAGGCTGACAAAGGAAATGAGTAATCCTAGTAGAAGGAGGGTGATGACAAAGTCTCCCTGGAAGCCAAAAGATTGTAAATTGGCCAGGAGACAGCCCAGAGGCATAGAACGTGGAGGTTTGGACTGTGAGGATACCATTTAGAAGGTGAGAAAGAAAATGGGCAGTCTTAGTAGAAGAAGAGTGTCAACAAAGTGTCCTCTTTGCTGTGCACCTTCTTTTTGAGAGAAAAGCCACTGACCAGCTAGAGGAGCATCCTCCAATAGCTGGGGGGCATGAGTGAGGTTCCCTTGGCCAGGCACCTGGGCTTCATAGGGAGTAGACAGTAGTCCTAGAGAGTAGTCAGGGGAACCCATAGAAGTAGGACAGATCCACTGACTCACCCTGAATTGGGGCTGATGTTGGATGCATTGGTCTGAAATGACAAAAGGAGAGATTCCCAGAGGTACCCAGGTCAACAGGCCTGGGAAGGGTGGCCGAGGCCCAATCAACCCAGGTGGGGATTGTGCAAGAATGTTGGCCAGAACCCTTCCTGGGTTTGGGCACCAAAATGAAAGAAAGTGAGACAAAATGCTGGGTACCGATCAAGCTTTATTAAAGGAAAGGAATCTGTCGGGCTGTGCTCAAAATGGAGGGCAGCCAAGTCTGCCCTCAAAAATGGAGGACAGCACCAGGCGTGGGGGTGGGAGAGCTTTTATAGGGCACCAAAGACTGGCTGATAAAATCAAGGAGGGGGCATTATGCTAATGCAGAAGCCATGCAACCAGGGTGGAGAATTACGCCCTTGTGGAAGCAAAAGCATTTCTGTTTCTCAGAAATCATAAGATTTCTTACAAAGGGAAGGGCTGGCAACTATTTTGTGCTTATTGTGTGCAAAATGGCACCAGTCACATCCAGGATCCATGAGTAGGCAATATTTAATTCTCAGCTTGTGCTTATAATGCACCTTCTGAAGTCAAAATAGACATTAAATATTTCCATTATTATTTACACTTGATGTATATGTAAGTTTATCATTTTAAAGCCTGAGATGGATCAACAGCAGGCAGCCAAAAAAAAAAAAAAAAAAGAAATCCCAGCTGTAAACCTGCATCAAACAGTAGCTGCTGGCCATACACTTGCATATCAGCTTCTTGAAATGTGGCTGGCTCGTGCAAAATAAAGTGTGCCATAAGTGCAAATACACTCTGAATTTTGAAAATGTAGCATGCATAGTAATATGTAAAAAAATCTCATATTTCTTTTAAAAAACATGTTGCATTAATAACATTTTGGACATGTTGGGTTAAATAAAATGAATTTGCATTAATTTAACTCATCTCTCTATGTTTTTAATGTGACTACTAGAAAGTTTAACATCACATGTGTGGCTCATGTGATACTTGCATTGGACATTGTTGCTCTTGAACCTAATTCTGCCACTTGTTTTCCATGTATTCTTGGGGAAGTTCTTTAACTTCGAATCTGTGATTCCTCAACTGTAATGTAGTTGACTTGTGAAGATGAAATGGTTTGATATATGAAAAGCACTTAGAAAAATATCAGGGATTTAGAAAATTTAGCTATTATCATCTATCTATCTCCCTACTATCTATCTATCCATGTAACTAACAACTATAACAAACGCATGTGTGTGACTGTAACACCAAAGTGACATACAAAAACATTGACTATTACAAAGTGTTTTATCATAGTTTTTTTTCTTTTCTCTTTATTATTTTAGCAAAAAACTTTCAGTGAACTATAGTTACAAATGAGAGATGAACCCTAAGAAAAGCCTTGAACAGTGATGTGTTTCTGTACTTCCAGCCAACTCTTGTAGCTATGAAAAACTTCTGAAGTATTTTGCTGACAGTTGAAAAAATAATTTATTTGAAAAGAAAACAAAGCTTTACAATCTTATATAGATGTGAATTTGTATAAAGCATCTTTATTTTATGACTGCCATGGCAGGAAATGCATGATGCAGGGCCCAGTAGGTAGGGTGGGTATTTTGGTATAAACAGACAAATGTTGTTTACTGTAAGAAAAAAATATATCACAATTAGCAATTTGTTTAGCTAAAAACTGCAGGTTGTTTGTGTGTTTTCTTTTGTGAGTTTCTTCTACTAACCTACTTTTAATTTGCTTTGAAATAAATCTAAAGCCTATAACATGTGAACTCTTCTAAAGACAGGGAAAATCCAAGCTGTGGTGGAGTTAGAGGATTGTGGTTAAAAAGAGAAAGGAAATAGAACCATTGCACTTGGTGTAATTTAAGTGACTTGCTAGGGCACCAAGAACATTATACGTGATTCAAGAATTGCTTGTACAAATAGAAATCCATCACATAATCTTGGGATATATATATATAAACAGGAGTAGCACAGTAGGAGAGTTTCTCTTTCATGTGACATGTACCATTGTTCCATTACTTCTTAGAGAACTTCTTTGAATTTTTGGCTCCATAATTTAAAGTGAATGTGATAGATATAGAAAGAACAACAAAACTGATCAAAAGACTGAAAGATAAAATGTCTGAGAACGGAGTATTTTAACACAGAATTTTTAAACCTGAAATAAAACCAGAGTTTTTAACTTGGAAAAGGGACAATGACAGTTTATCAAAACTGGAAATGACAAATGAGACTGAGGCAATGAGTATAACAGGAATAAAGGCATTATTGTGTGATCATCTCAGTTGAATATCTGCCTGAGAATCCGCTAGAGTACTTCCAGCCTTGTGCCATCTTAAATCATATAATTTGTTTGACAATTTTCGAGGAAGGGGGATATAGATCTCTTCTCACTGCATGTACACGGTACTGGCACATCTCTCTGAAGTGCTGCTCAGCCCTCTATATTATGATTATCAATTTACGTGTGGGTCTTGCCAGCTCTTGAAGAACAGGAACTCATGTCTTCTTTGTCTCTACCATCTAGAATCTGGCAATGTCCTTGGCATATGGTAGTAGGCACTTGATAAGAATCTGGTGGGTGAATGCATAAATAAACAGGGCACTTTGATTTTGTTGCCTTTAGGGTCATTACCAAATAGTGACTCAATAGTCCTCGATTTTAAGATTGAGGATGAGACAGGATGATAGTGGATAGCAATAGGAGTTTTAGAATCAGAGAGCTCTATTTCTTTGAGCAAGTTGCATAACATCTCCGAGGCTCATCTTTTTACCTGTAAAATGGGGAGTGTGATACCTAAACTATATGTAATTATAATCTTTCAAATTACATGCAATGATGTACAAAAAAGTAATTGTCTGTCAAAACATAAGCACTACGTTTATTCATTCATTCAACCTGTATTTATTGCAACATGATAGGCACTGTTCTAAGACAGCCAAAACAACAAATGAACAACGACGTTTTGACAACAATAACCAAAGGAGAGAGATGAAGAATATCAAGGGAGTAACAGCAACCCTGATGAGTACAGAAACTTAGGATGGTCACATAGAGAAGGGAAGAAAACACCTGGCCTCCACAAACCCATTCCCAGCTGGGATTAGCTTAGAACCAGGAGGAATTTCCTTCCCCCTGTGGGGAAAAGGTAAGCAAGAGGATCTCTGCAGCCCCCCCTGGCACCTTGGACACCTACAGTCCTCGCCACTGAAGACCCCTGCAGTCCTTACAGGCACTAAACTCAGCTGAGAGAGGTGCCCGAAGTCCACATGGCTGTGTTCACCCTAGAGGAAGAACCCTACACTGTGCCTGGCCCCCTGTGACCTTTGGGGCTATTGCACTATGTGGTCATGGGACTGGAACTACTGTTGTAGTCTGTCTTGCTTGGGGGCAAGTGGTCACAGCACCTCTTCATCCATGAGGTTAAGCCACTGCCAAACCACCACCACCCAGTGGCCCGACACCCCCAAGCCAAGCTGCAAGCAGCTATTGTTACACCCTAGCCCGTGGGGCTGAGCAGTGGGGGAGCTGCTCCACCTACCTCCCAGTCACTGCTGTGCCCCACCCTGATGTGCTGAAGCTAATACAATGCCTGGCATCCTGGGGAAAGTGTGACTTGGTCACCCACAGCAGTTAGGCCTCCCCAGTGCCTAAGTTGAAGCAGAGCCCTGCTTCCTGAGAAATGGTGCCTTGACCACTCAGAGTGGTCACACACCCCAGTACTTAAGCTGAAGCGGCACCCTACATCCCAGGAAAGTAGTGCCTATGCAGTCCAGAGCAGTGACACCACCTGGGCCTGAATTGAAGCAGTGCATTTCTTCCTGGGGAATCTAGGGACATCCCAGGGCTGATCTGATATAGTAGTCTGTGTCCCAGGGAAACAGCAGTGGTTGAGCTGAGACACCCTGCACTACTGGCCAAACAACTCTAGTACCCTGCTTGCCTGGAACTAGACAAGCCCCCTAGAGTCTGAGCTGCTGACACATCCCATGGCCAGAGGAGTGGAGTCATCACTGTGCTGCTCCCTACCTTAAAGATACAAAGGACAGCTGCATACTATGCCATTTTGGGGTCCTTGCTGCTGCAGCACCTGGCCTCACAGTCTGGGATATTGCCAAGTCTCACCATTCTAGGGTCTAGACTCAACACTACGTGGTGCCTCATCCCCTGAGACCTGAATTGCTGCTGATCCCTATTGTCTCTGGTTCCTGAACTTCAACCATACCTTGCTTTCTGGGCCCAAACAGAGTACCCCTTCTTCTCCAGAGTAGGACCAGTGCTGTGCCCTGCCCCTCAGGTCAGAGTCACAACTACAACCCAGCCCCCTTGGTGCCAACTGCTAGGGGGCACCTCAGAGGCACAGATCCTGGCTCTGTGGGCAATCTACATCCAACACTACCACAGAAAGGGAACATATACTCCAAAAACTGGTGGCATGGTAGTTTTTCAAGACCCTGAGCCTAGGATCCCGCTATACAGACACTCTGAGCACCTTCATCTGAAACCTAGCACCACTGCAGCTGCTTTTAGGCCCTGTCAAACCCAACACCGAGAGGGATCTCTTCAAATAAGTGTCCCCACTGAGGGGAAAATGAGAATAGGAGGACCCCAAAAGCCCATGCCACTGAAGACCTAACAACCTATGCTGCCACAAAGAAAAAGCATTTATTTGATAAAATTTAACATCCCTTCATGATACAAGCTCTCAACAAATTAGATATAGAAAGAAAGCCTCTCAACACAGTAAAGGCCATATGTAACAAACCCACAGCTAACATCATGCTGAATGGGTCAAAACTTCCAACTTTCCCTTTAAGAACTTGAATAAGATGAAAATGCCCACTTGTATTCAATACAGTACTGGAAGTCCTAGCCAGAGCAATTAGGCAAGACAAAAAATAAAGGGCATCTAAATTGTAAAGAAGAAAGTCAAATTGTCCATGTTTGTAGATGGCATAACCTTATGTATAGAAAATCCCCAAAGCTCCACTGAAAAATTTTTAGAAATGATGAACAAATTCAGTAAAATTGCAGGACACAAAAATCAACATAGAAAAATCAGTAGTGTTTCTATACACCAATAGCAAAATAGCTGAAAAAAAAATCAGAAAAGCAATTCCACTTATAATAGCTACAAAACAAACAAACAAATAAATAAATAAAAAATACCTAAGAATAAATTTAGCTAAGGAGATGAAATATCCTACAAGGAAAACTATAAAACACTGATGAAAGAAACTGAAGAAGACACAAAAATATGAAAAGACATTCCATGTTCATGGATTGAAAGAATTAATGTTGTCAAAAATGATTATACTACCAAAAGTGATCTACAGATTCAATGTAATTCCTATCAAAATACCAATGGCATTCTTCACAAAAATAGAAAAAAAAAATCCTAAAATTTGTATGGAACCAAAAGAGACCCTGAATAGCCAAAGCAAACCTGAGAGCAAAGAACAAAGCTGGAGGCATCACATTACCTGACTTCAAAATATGCTACAAAGCTATAGAAACCAGTAACCCAAACACATGGTATCAGCATACTAACAGACACATAGACCAACGGAACAGATAGAAAGGCCCCCCAAAATCAACACATTTACAGCCAACTGATTTTCAACAAAGATGCCAAAAATATTTACTGGAAAAAGGACAGTATCTTCAATAAATGGGAAAACTGAATATCCATATGGAGAAGAATAAATTTAGATCCCTATCTCTCACCACATACAAAAATCAACTCAAAATGGTTAAAGACTTAAATGTGAGACTCAAAACTAATGAAACTACTAAAAGAAAACAGAGAAAATGCTTCAGGACATTGGTCTGGGCAAATACTTTATGGATAAGACCTCAAAAGCACAGGGAACAAAAGCAAAAATAGACAAATGGGATTATGTCAAAATAAAAAGCTCTGCACAGCAAAGAATACAATCAATAGGGTAAAGCAACAACTTGCAGAATGAAAGAAAATGTTTGCAAACTTTACCTGACAAAGGTTTAGTATCCAGAATATACAAGAAATTCAAACAACTCAGCAGCAGCAGCAGCAACAAATAATCTGATTTAAAAATGGGCAAAGGATCTGAACAGACATCTCTCAAATGAAGACATCCAAATGGCCAACAGGTATATGGAAAAATGCTCAACATCATTAATCATCAGAGAAATGCAAATCAAAATCACAGTATGTTATCATCTCACCCCAGTTAGAATGGCCGTTATCAAAAAGACAAAAACTAAAAAATTCTAGTGAGGATGCAGTGAAAGGAGATCTCTTCTACATTGTTGGGGAGAATGTAAGTCATTATGGAAAACAGTGCGGAATTTTCTCAAAAAACTAAAAACAGAGCTACAATGTGATCCAGCGATCCCACTACTAGGTATATAATTAAAGGAAAGAAAATCAATATATCAAAGAGATACACGCACTCCCACGTTTTTTGCGGCACTATTCACAACAGTTAGGATATTGTACCAATCTAAACGTTCATCAATAGACGAACGGATTAAAACTGTGGGGTTTTTTTGTTTGTTTTGTTTTATATGTATGTATTATATATAAATACACAGTGATCTCAAGACTGACTTGAGGATTTAAGTCCATGATTTAGAACTTTCCCTTTTGGCCTTGAACTTCCACTGTTGAATAGCCCACCTGACTCCAAAGAGCTTCCACACTGTTCTGCATGAAATTCCTAGCTTTAGATTCAGCAGGGAAATACTTAGAAAATTTAAATCAGTCATTGTACATACACCTTTTTTTTCCCCCCTAGAATGTAGCTTTATTAAGGGGAGTTAAATATTTAATAAAAGGAAAGGAGATTTCTCAACTGTGGTGTATGTATCAGTGGTTTTGCTTTCACAACTGTAGTTCCTTTGAAACTTCTGGGTCTGTTGCCAGGATGCACCTTGATTTCTTTTTAGGTTCTTTTAACTATGATTTTAACAGGGACAAGGGAACAAAACGAAGCACATGCTACCCCACTCAACCCATCTGGAAGCACATCACTCAATCTGGAAAATTCAGTATGCCCAAATTAAAATACTAAAAGCTAAAAGAAGCCAACAAGTCCTCTAAACTAGCAAACCAGAAAAAGTAGCAGGCTCGATGGCAAGATTATTGTATTCTTTATTTCTTTATATATCCCTGTTTGATTTCTTATTAATATGAGTGTATCTGTAAGGCTATTCCTGAAAGTATTTTCTTCTGGCAGAGATTTTGCTTTCTTAGTTTAGGGAAAAAAAGAGCTGTCGAAAGAAATAATCACAGACAGACAGGGTTTACATTAAAAAAAATGTGATCAAAGGTAGATTCTTATTTTTTAGCTCAATTAGAAAATTTTCAGTTTGGTAACTTTGAAAGACAACTGAAGTCTAAATTAAATAGTAGAAATAATATTATTTTGTTATGGAGATTTGTGTCTCTATGGAGTAATGATTTCACGGGATGTGTAATACAGAATTAGAGGATGCCAGAGGGGGGACATGAACTGAATAAAATTTTTATCCCTCCCATCCTATGAATTCAACTAGTTCTGTTTCTCTGTCTCTTTCTCTCTCTTTCTCTCAATATTTCTCTCTGTCTCTCTTTCCCTTCCTTCTCTCTTTCTTTCCTTCTCTCTCTCTCTCTGTCTCTCTTTCCCTTCCTTCCATCTATCTTTCCTTCTCTCTCTCTCTCTCTCTCTCTGGTCTAGACTGAGAGAGATCCTAGGAGTCTTGCCTAGGATGACAGTAAAAGGAACCTGAGGAGATTCTTTCTTATTTGAGAAAACCACATTAACTTTTGAACCATTTGGATGTTTGGATCTGTCCTCAAGTTGGCCATAGATTTTTCCCAAGACATGCTCATGTAGTTAGAATACTAGACCACCCCTAGACAATCCTCACCTCAATTCTTAAGCAGGACGATATTTCTTTCTTAAAATTCTTTAGTGTTGGGCTTGTTCCTTTGAACTTAGGTTTCAGATGAGCTCATATTATGGCTGACATCTGACAGATGAAAAGATAGTCACTCCCAAATGGAACGTGCAGAAGGAGGGAATTAAACCACCACACGTTATTGCCAGTCACTGTGCTGGGAGCTATGGAAGCATTATCTCTTCAACATGTTAAAACAACTGTATTAGGTGATCATAATCCCATTTTTAGATAAAGAAATTAATATTCAAATAAATTATGTGTTTTCTAAAGATTACATGGCCTTTTAAAAAGTGGCATTGCAGGAATTGCAGCACAGGTCTGTCTGAACCAGAGTGGGGATCATTCCTGTTTATGCTGACACTTCCTCAGCTAATAGGACTCCTGTGTACACTGTCTTGGTTTCGTTTAAGATCTCAAATACTTTTTGAACTCAGGTGGACTGCATTTTCCAGACTGAATGATGCAAGAAACCACAGAATAGTTTAGGAAAGCAAATCCAAAGTAGGGTCAGAGAACATTTGTGCACCACATCTAGGGGATCTCATCCAGTTGAGCGTAAGCTACATCCACCTAAACGGAAACTAAAATTGGGGATCTGCAGCTTAAACAAACCAACTTTGCCTTTCCAATGACCAACAGGGGACTAAAGAAAAAACTTTGCTCTTCGATGGGGCAGAATAAATCATCCAAAAAGAATGAGAGAGAGCTAGGAGTAGTAGGAGTAGAGGAGGGAAAAAAGGTTACAAAAAAATAGTTCATAGTGGAGCCCCGTGGGCTCCTGAGCCAGGGTGGCTGTGCGCCCTGCCCCCCAGCCACGAGCCTCAGTCACACCCGCCTGCCGTCTGCAACCAGGCCGGGGAAGGAGCCAGCCATGGGCCAGCCCCACTGTCCCTCCCGCCTCTCCTCCCCTCCCCTTCTCCCTCCCACTGCTTTTCAACAAAATCTTAGAATATAAAAACAAAAAACCAAAAAAAAAAACCCAATAGTTCATAAAGAAGATCCAGTGACCTATACGTTGTTTGCATCTGTTATTACTCCTATAAACTGAAATTAAAGTAAATGTTTGTAGAGTAGTCAATCTCATGGGCTGTGAACATGTATGTGGTAAACATGGAACCGGAATTGTAGATAACAGGGGTTGCTACAGGAGAATGAGGGGAAAAGCCTACGGATTGCAAGAGGATGCACGTTGGAAGAGGGACTTCCAAATGGCTGAGCTGGGGATACGTTACTCAGAGAAACATTACTGAAATTTGGTTAAGGGGTCAACTGTTGTCCTTTTGCCAAACCACTTCTCTAGGACTGCACTGGGAATAAACTTATCTTTCCTCATGTGTTTTGTTGGAAGTGAAGGTGTGAGTGGAAGGTGGAGGCAGGAGAGGAAACCAGAATTATTCAACAGGGCATTTTTTCTGACTTAAGTTGGCCTTTTCATTGCAATAACCTGTGCCAAAGCCTACCTTGCAACAACAAGAGACATAGTCAGAACTACCCACAGCCATGCAGAAGTGTTTGGAGATGCACTGGGTGTGGTCACCCGCACAGCTGGTATTCAGGGCTTCCTGTCATCTTAAGAAGGAAGTGCAGAAGCGAGTGTGTGTGTGCGCGTGCTGGCGTGGGAGTTTCCCACTGGGGGTGCTTCCAAGTGAGAGGCGAGGACAGTGAGAGCCGGGCAGGGAAGGAGCACAGCAAACGTGGCACGTAGGCCCACCTGCGGTCACGCTCGTGATGCTCCTGTGCTGCTGCATGTCACCCTCCATTTCTTCAGGTCTGGGAGTGATTGTCTTTAATTACCTGTTTGGTGTAACTCCCATATTTCTTGGCTACTACATCTGTTTTTAATTTTCTTTCAATTACAAAAGCAATATACATTCAAGGAAGAAAATTTGGAAAATATGGAAGACAGGGGAAATAAACTAAAACTGGCTCATAATTCTGTCGCCCTGCAATAACCACCATCAACATTTTGCTGTGTACCCCTCCAAGTATTGAGTTTGACAAAACTGGGATGAGACTCTACGTATTGCTTTATAGCCTGTTTTCTCCCCCTTAACTGTTATCTCTGTTTTTGTGTTCTTATGTGCTCTTCGTACGGTAGATCTCAGTCAGGCCATTCTCCATGCTCGTGGTGACCGCCCCGCCGTCCACTGGCCTCACAAGTGTTCTTCGTCGGTGACTTCTTCTGTATTTTCCTTTGAAGTCCATGATTCTTCCATAAAATCACTTCTTTGCTTGCACATGTAAACCCCTTTTTGTAATCACCTAGCAAAACGTCAACCTGCCTTTCTATTGCATGCTAAACATGACTGGAGGATAACCGTGCAACTGTTGTGAACAGCACTTTGGGTACACTGCGCTATTCCCCAAACATGATATTCCTCTAACAAATGAAGTATGCTCCTACCTCCGCACCTCTTAGTGCTTCCTCTACCTGGAAATCTCTTTCTTGAGCTATCTTCTGTGGCTTATTTCATTATGTTCAGGTCTTTCCTCAAATGCCATCACTAAACTAAGCACAAACATCTATCATTGGCCTCAGTGCACTGCATTGAAGTGATTAAATCATTCCTGCCTCTTTCTTTTTAGCCTGTAGGATTGATTCTTCTCCTTGAAGAGAAGAATCATACGTAGTGAAGTCTTGTTACATAGTAACCGCTCAATAAATATCTGCTAAATAAAAGAATAAATGAATGAAAGAAAAAGAAACAATTTTTCCTTCTTTTCCAGTTGACAAAGGGTTTTTACCTGCATTATCATATTTAATTCTTTTAAAAATTCTCTGTGATATTGGTTTAGTGACACTATTTTGGCCATTTGATATGCAGAGATTTTGAGCAGGACTGGACCAGGTTCGCACAGCCAGAGAGAGGAAAAGCCAGAAGCTTGGTGTTCATTTCACTCTGCTCTACTTCTCACGGTTCTCCACCAAATTAGCCCGAGAAGCAGAAAAACCTGTCTACTGTGGAAGGTATGAGATGCTGTAGTTGAAAATATAATGCTGAAGCACGACATCTCTAGTAAGTATCCACCATTTGTTTATCTGAAAATTGTCTTTAGATTTGTACAAATTCAATGTATTACTACTCTATTACATGTTTGTGGCAACATTATCTTTTTTCTAACTTACCAGTTGATTTAAGTTACTTGACTCTTTTCCTCCCTCAAGTAAAACTGCCACTCCAGAAGTGCCCCATGTTTATCCTATGGCTTCCCAGACATTCTTACTGACCACAAATGTCTCCAGAGGTCTGTATAAACCCAAGTTGAGAAACAAAGCGCTGTACGCCGCAGCCTTTCGCAGTTGTGAGTTGAAGGCATGACTCGATAGCATTGCTACTTTTATGTCAGTGAGTGAAATGAGAAGCACCAACTCAATTATGCAATTATTTCCAATGCAGATTTGCTGAGCAATACCCTATTTCCAGGTGTTATCAGAGATGCATGATATCCAGACATGATTTTAAGACATTTTATAGGACTTAGATGGAAAGAAACTCTTCCTGACTCCCCTAAATATATAACCACACTCTACCATCCCTTTAGTTGAACAACTAGTGGACCGCCTGTGGATGACTATGAAATTTACTGCAAATATTTGGGAGATATAATGTTCCCTAGAGAGAAAAAAACTAATAACTGCTTAGACGTCTGGAATGAGAAAAAGTAACTAAGGAAGACAAAGTTTCATGTTACTTGAGTCCTAGATACACCTGCTCCATCTTGCAGAGGCCTGAGTCATAATAGAGGGATAAAAAATGCAATATGAGAAATATCAATGCATATTTTGCACTACTGAGGGATTTTCATTTTGCATAGCAGAATGAGACAGGAAATCTTCTATTACTTATGGCAGGTTATTTATGGGGGATAGAATTCTCAAAAATCTGGCTTTCTGTTTTATATAATTATCTCCAAATGCAATAATCATAAATAAATGCTCTACTTCCTATTGCTACTCATGGTAGCTTTTTTGGTAAATATTTTCTTCTGTCACTAAAAACATCTAAATAACATATTTGGATTTATTTGTTGAAAAAATTATTGTCAAATAGCAAGAATACTGTATTCTTGTGAGGACATAAAATACGAGTAAGTGGTAAGAACGTGAAGTTTAAAGGTACAGTTCAGAAACTATACACTTGAATTCCTTTTAGTAGTCATCTTATCAGCACCGCACTCTCCCGAGTGAGCCACGGGCCGGCCCTTAGTAGTCATCTTAGATTATCTTTTGTTTTCTTGGATTTTAATATCTAAAAGCTGGATCCCTGTGTGCTGGAGACATTGCACACTATGCAAAGATGCCAACGTGTAGATAATTCCGAAATTGTAGAATGTAATAAAAATTTAAATCTGTAAACCAAATGTTTGAAATATAATAAATCACAACCAGGGTCTCTACCTCCTTTAAGCTTATGATGTACACATGGGGAGATTCAGGACTTTAAGAAAGGATTTCCTAACAGGATTGTTTTCTGTACAATGACAATACTCTAAGGGTTCTGAACTTAGGGGCTCTAAATTTACAGCTTTCTTTTAAAATACTGATTGTACAGCAAAATATGCAAACACACAGACCCCAGAGAGGAAACAGCATTTGCTTTTTTCCTCCACATCAGCTTCCTTACGCCACCCTGCTATGGTGGCTGCAAGCCAATTCCTGTGGCAAAACCTTTAAAAACAACCATGTGGCTCTGTATTGATTGGCAACATGCAATTTGGCTCCATAAAGTCTGCAAAATGAATCGGGAGCTAATTCTGGTACCTGCCTGACTTCAATGTATCTTTGTTTGCTTACCACAGGAAAAACAATTTAATAACAGGCAGTTTACAGTCTCGATTATAGGGGGCTTGTACATTCAGTTCTAGATGCACTGGTCAAACTCTGCCAACAGATTTGGTGGCTCGCTTTATTTATTTATTTATTTATTTATTTATTTATTTATTTATTTATTTATTTATTTATTTATTTATTTATTTAAGTTAGCTTTTAATGGCTCATTTGTGATTGAATCCAGAATTTCATAGTCTGTATTATGGCCTATGC
Source organism: Cynocephalus volans (assembly GCF_027409185.1). NCBI lineage: Eukaryota > Metazoa > Chordata > Mammalia > Dermoptera > Cynocephalidae > Cynocephalus > Cynocephalus volans. The sequence goes on along the minus strand of NC_084470.1, from coordinate 127,454,479 downwards.
TAAAACTAAGGGCCCTAGGTTTTACCAAGAATTTCTGGCTGTGTCTGTAAGATACCAACATATTCAGATGAAAAATGTAATAGACTAGCAATTTTGTCTGTATAACAATTATAGTGTTAATTTTTTTTAAGTGAACTTATCAATTTAACACAGATAGGGAGTGAACCTAGATACAACCTCCAAGGATGCAGCATGCCTATATTCTTTTTTATACAGGTTCTATTTGAAAAGAATCACTTGTTTATGTTAACTTGTCAGGTCTCCAACAGAAAATAATATTCATTTCATTTGAAATTCAAGTATTGAATTCAGTTGGAATAAGCTGGTTTATTAATGATTATCATAATGTGGGTCATGATAATTAAAAACATCCATTTATAAAATGTCCTTGTATAATAGGCTTTTTCTACTGCTTTAATTTATTATTGTTTATGCTCATGTATTTCTCTTAAATTCAGGGTGTAACTGACTTTCTTTTTTTAAAAGCAATAATAGAGGGAAGCAGTTTTTATTTCAGGGGGCTTTGAAAGAAATTAGGATTATTTAAAGCCATTTCATTTTTTTATTTTGATAATTTTTTATCATAGTCAAAAGACACAATATCTATTTCTGACTTAGTGGAGAGCAAATAACCTAATTTGTACCAGGATTTGGAAACATTTATTACACCATTATAAAAAATGAAATAGAAGTAAGACATAAAACATAGGGACATTCAAAAACCTCCTCCTTCAGTCTCCAAGTGTTTCATTTCCCAGGCCTGGCCTGCCATTCTTCCTGTGCCCCTTTAAATCACCTGAGCTCCTTGGCTTTCTGCCATGTTCTGTTTCTTTCTTTCACACCAACAGCATCTACATTTTTAACACCAGCGTCTGGTACTACTTATATTTTTCTGTCTTTTAAATGCCTTTTCACATTACAAAAAAAAAAAAAAAAAAAAGGATTAGGAAAGATATAATTATCTTCTTCCTTTTTCTCCCTCTTTCTTTGCCACCTCCACCCCCAGGAGAAGACAGGTTCAGATGCTTAAGATAAGCATGCATTTTTAACTTAATGTGGTTCTGATTTTTCTACTCTGATTTGGAAAAATGATAAAATATCCTTGTCTTATTTGGAATCCAAAGAGGAAAGCTTTTAATATCTCACCATGATACACAATCCTTGCTGTAGATTTATAAAATTCCCTTTTAGCTCTCATTTAATAAGACTAGTATTGCATAGCTGTTGAATTTATCAAATGTTTTTTCTGTATTTGTTGAATTGACCACAATCTTTTTCTTGCATTACAGTAAGGTGAATTACTTTGATCTTTGAGAGTAAATTCATTTCTAGAATAAACATCTGTAGTGATGACTTTTTTATTCCTGGTATTAGTTATTTTTACCTTTTTAAAAAATTTGTTAGTTATCATAGGTTTATCACTTTAATAAGTCTTTTTAAAGAAACAGCATTTAGATTTGTTAATTTGTTCTACAATATCTGTGTTTTCTTACCTTTCTGTCTTCTTTTACATTTATTAATTCTTCTCTTTTACTTTCCTTGGGTTTAATTTGTCTTCCTTTTTCAAGTATCTTCAAATGGATTCCTTAGATCAATGAAAATCGTTTATTAATTTTTCTTCTTTTCTGATGTATTAATCAATGCTATAGATTTTCCTCTAAACATGGCATTAGCTACTTCCCAATGCTTTGATATCCATATTTTAATTCTCATTGACATCATCACCATTGTAATTGATTATATGACTCATGGACTGTTTAGGAATATATTGTCTAATTTCTGAATTCAGCTATTTTCTAGTTATCTTTTTGTTTTTGATTTCTAGTCTGGCATGTCATTAAAGGACTTTCTGCATCTAATTTAAATCCTTTGCAATTTCTCCAGCTTTTCTACTTAGTCCCTGTGAGAGGTTTGCTCCTGCAACCACTTATTTGCTGTTATAGAAGCAAACCATCATGGTGCTTTCATTTGTATTTTCTTGCTTACTAGTGCAATTGTTCATCTTTGGGAAGTTTATATTTTGTTCAGTAATCTTAAATTTTGCCACAATCTTCCTTAGCATTTTTCTTTACAATTTGTGTCTTTTATTTCATATTTCAGAAAATTATTCCCTATCTTGACATTCTAAAGATATCCTCAGACAGTTTACTTTTTAATGTTTTTATGACAGTGAAAGAGCATACTAACCAAATAAGATACCAGGACAACATATAGAGAGCAGGACTGATCTAAGCAAACTAACACATCTTGTTATCCTACCTAGAACCCATTGTTTTAACCTCTCACTTTACTCATCTGTCCATGTTCATTAAGAACCTCCTAATGACTGTAGGTAACACGATTATGTGTTAGGAATTATACTAAATGCTTTACAGCCCCATTTTATTTAATTCACACACCAACCCTGTGATAACAGACAAGTGTTATCATCCCTGGTTTATAAATGAGGAAAGTGTCATGGTAAAGGTAAAGGATTTGGTAAGCACAGAACCAATATTTGAATTCAGGAGGCCTTGCTTCCAGGACCTTATTTTTAGTCACTATAGAATGCTAAGGGCATTTGTGACACACGAAAACCCTGTACTAAGTGCTCTCTCTGCCTTAGGGATTTCTCTTGGTTCTGCTTCTCTTTGTCTTTGATCTAGTTTTCCTTGTTTTCATTCCTTTACTTTTGACTTAGATTCTGACTTTTGCTTGGGCCCTTTGAATTGATTGCTCTATTTTAACAATCGGCCTTGCTTTGACTTAATACTAACTTTTTATTGCTATCTACTATGTTTGGCTCCAACACATGGCTGTTTATTGGCATTTCGCCCCATCCAAGGTTCCGTGCTAAGTTCTGGTTGCTTAACAGAGGATATTACATGAGAAATATGCTGTACTCTTTCTAGAACTCTAATAACAACTTGCAACACATCCAATATCTCCTCGAAACACCACTTAAATTCATTCATTTATTTATTCACTTGATCTTTCTTTCTTTCTTTGTTCCATTTGTCAGACATTTAGCATTGGGTGTAAGGAGATGAATAAGGTGCATTTCCTCGTAGAGTTCATATTCCAACTGAGAAGACAGGATTTTAAACCTATTCATGATAATCAGCGTGATAACATTATATAAAGTATTCTAGATTTATTATGGATGGTGTAAAAAAAGGCAACATATGAGCTGGGGAAATGACAGTGAAAGTGCTAGGAGCTACAGCTTAAATTAGAATACTAGATCCCCATATATTCCTTTAAAATTGAATAAAATTAGCCTAAGGGAAAGAGCTTTGATGAACCTGAAGATGTGCTTACGGTCTCAAGGGAAAATGGTACGTTTACGAAGTTAAAATCGCTCACTTGGGTCTCGACTTTCTTTGCTCTCTCCCTCCTTTCTTTTTCGTATTTCTCAAGGTGACTTGGTAACCACAAAGCTGGTGACAATTTGTCAGTAACTTATTTATCAAGTACACGTATTGTAGAGGTCCGTAGTCAGTCTGAAAACCCTAAGAAGCCACAACATCCCCTGCGAGATCTGAGAGCATTCAGGCCTAGGGCCCATTTTACCTGCACAATCTGCTGTCAGTGTAAAGTAACTCAGTGAGCCATTGAAAACGTTTTTCTCTTTCTTCATTTTACAGGGAGTTTTTTTGATAAGATACCAAAGTATCAATAAATGTAGTTATTTTAGAAAACTTTAGCCAGGTTGAAAAAAATTAGTATATGCGTTAACAATAAATTTAGATTTCTAAAACATTTTCCTTAATTATACTTAGTTTGCCTATAAAATATGGCATAGTCAAAATATTGAAAGTATTTTTCATTTGTCGTATAGTTGTTAGTCTAAGTCTTTCCTAAGCTAAAGAGACTTTTAACTTTACTTTTGAGAATGAACAGCCACCACTAAAAAGGTCACATTTATATACTAACCTCTATTTTTTTTAACTGAAATATAATTGATTGTACATATCTGTGGGATACAGCATTGAATTTCAATACCTGTGTGCAAATATCATGCTCAAATAGGTTAATTAGTACATTCAGCATGACACAATGTAATCATATTTGTGGCTAACCTCTATCTAACTTGTGTGATTTCTAGTTCAACTTATTTCTTTTCAACTCTGCAAGAATTCATAGCAATTTTAAGGAACCCTAAGTTACCCATATTCTAATTTTTGCTTCACCTAATATTTTCTGAATGTGTTGGTTAACTCTTTATGTTCAAACACAAAATAAAATGATTTTAAAAAAAAATTTGATTACTTCACAATGGATTAATATTAAAAAAGTAGGCAAGTTAACAAAAAGAGAGAGAAAGAATGTATCACACTCTACCAAATTATAAATGAGAAATCTATTTTTTAAAGATAAGAACCTAGCAATTATCTTCAAGTTCAGAGTTGTGAGTAATTTTTATGGGTATTTAATAAGAGGAAGTAGGTCAGTTTAATCTACAGTAAAATGATTAAATTATATATTAACAGCACTGCTAATGCATTACAACCAAACATAAAGAATTATCCATTTTCCACTAAATTGTGAATTAATAAAAACAGCTTAAGAATAGTTCTGGCTTGGGTTTATGAATTAACCTTTATTTACAAAAACAGGAAATTGCTCAGCCCTGCAATGAAAGAGTAGTTTTACCAGGAATGATATTGAATTGCTCAGATAATAAACTCAAAGTACGTAAATATTCAAAGGAATATACATACTGTATATATATCTCCTGTAGCTGAATACATCTTGGGTATGGGTGTATTTTATGGTTTGTACCTGCAAACAACAGTTGGAGAGTTTTGACTGTGGATATGGACAGTAAAGCCTGTGTTATGAGGACATGCTAAACATGACCCACAGGTTTCACCCAAGCCAAGACGTGCAGTTAATATAAAGCAGAATCGCCTACCAGAATGACATGCAGAGATAAGTGCCACTATATTGGAATTAGAGAAATTTGGCATTATTCGTCTGGCTCAGAACCCATTTAATGCTCTGGTATGGCCAGTGAAAAAGCCTGATGGTACCTAGAGAATGACTGTAGATTATTGAGAACTGAACAAAGTAGTGCTTCCTTTGCATGTAGTTGTGCCTTCAGGTCACAACTTGATGGATCAGCTGACAACTCAGCTGGGGACTTATCATTACGTATTGGACCTTGCAAATGCTTTTTTCTCTATTCCAATCTTGGCTGATAGCCAAGATCAGTTCACCTTCATGTGGGAAGGAAGACAGTGGACCTTTCAAGTATTGCCCCAAGGTTATCTGTATAGCCCAACCATCTGCCATGGTTTGGTGGCTGGGGCCTAGGCAAGTGGACTAGGCCCAGCAAAGTTACCATGTTTCACTACATTGATGATGTGTTACTAACCTCTGATTCTCTTGCAGATTTAACCCAGGCAGCTCCAACACTGTTAAGTCATTTGGAACAATGCACATGGGCTGTGAACACAGCCAAAGTGCAAGGACCTGGGCTGTCAGTCAAATTCCTGGGAGTGGTCTGGTTGGGTAAGATGAGGGTCATCCCAGAAGCTACTATAGATAAGATACAGGCATACCCTCGACCCACAACGGTAGCTCAGCTACAGACATATGTGGGACTTTTGGGGTATTGGAGAGCTTTTGTACCCCATATGGCCCAAGCGGTATGCCCACTATATGCATTGACAAAGAAAGGAGTCCTCTGGGATTGGACTGGGGAAGTAGAACAAACTTATCTGGCTACGAAAGGGCAATACAGCAAGTACAAACTTTGCAAGTGGCCGACCCTATTAAGCCATTTTAGTTAGATGTACATATAACCCAGGAGGCGTTAGGATGGGGTTTGTGGCAGAGACAAGACCGATTCCACACACCTGTAGGATTCTGGTCTCAGCTCTGGAAGGGTGCTGAAGTGCGCTCCACCCTAATAGAAAAGCAGTTAGCAGCTGTGTATTCTGTCTTGATAGCCACTGAAGCTATCACAGGAACTGCCAAAGTCCTAGTAAGGACGACATACCCCATAATAGGTTGGCTGCGCACATGAGCAACCAACCCTAAAACGGGTGTAGTTCAGACTCCCATTGTGTCTAAATGGGGAGCATATATAGAACAAAGGAGCACTGTGTCAACGAGTCCTCTGTCCAAAGAGTTGCAAACTGTCCAGCCCTTAACAGATACCTTGTGGTATGAAAACGGTACAGGGCAAAGCAGTCAATGGGCTGAATTGAGAGCAATACGGATGGTGATAAAGAATGAGCCTGGGCCATTAACCATCTGTACTGACAGCTGGGCTGTGTACAAAGGTTTAACCCTTTGGATTTCTACTTGGAAGTATCAATTGTAGATGGTAGGCCACTGTCCCCTGTAGGGAAAAGCCATGTGGGCAAGAGTTATGGGTATTGGGGCATGAGAAAGAAGTAACTCTTTTCCATGTCACAGGACACTTCCCTTAGCCAGTCCAGGAAATGATGAAGCTGATACCTTGGCTAAGGTAAGATGGCTGGAGGGAGCCCCAGCTACTGATGTAGCCCAGTGGTTACATCGATGAATGCTTCATGCTGGCAGCAAAACCATGTGGATGGCAGCTCAAAGATGGGCCTTTCCTATAAAATGGGAAGATGTAGTGAGTGCCTGTAGTGCTTGTCCAGTATGTGCTCAAGAGAGTCCACACCCCTGGTAGATGCCCCATACAGATGGGCAAATAACTCGAGGAAGGGTGCCCCTGACTCGATGGCAAGTGGACTTTGTAGGACCTCTGCCAAGGTCAGAGAATTTCAGATACATCTTCACAGCTGTTGATATAGCTACTAGTCTTCTGTTTGTATGGCCTTGTAAGGCCCCAGACCAGGTAAACACTGTGAAGGCATTGAATAGCCTTACTGCTATGTATGGCCCGCCTGTAGTTAAAGAAAGTGATAATGGAACCAAATTTACTGTACATGGGGTTCAGAGGTGGGCCTCCCAGTTGTCTATTCAGTGGAAGTTACATGTGTCATATCATCCCCAGGTGGCAGGAATGATTGAACGGTACAATGGCCTTTTAAAAAAGGGACTAAGGCTATCTACCCAACCCCCATCCCTGAAGGGGTGGGCACGGCGATTATGGCCGACAGTCAGAATTCTAAATGAGAGACCCTGCAAGGGAGGACCCTCTCCAGTGAAGCTCTGTTGCATAGGACTGCAGCACCTATACAGCTGCAAATCACTACTAAAGATAAGCTTTTGAAGCCAGGATATGGCAAGAATGGAAATATTCTCTTACCGGCCCCAACCTGTTTGCAACAGTGACCGAAAGTACAATGGGAATGTTCTTGGAGAATAAAAGCACCCCATATATGCTGGGTAGGTTTAATAGGGCCTTGGGGAAAAGGATTAGAAGAAGGCTTGCAAGTTTCACCTTGGGTGAAAAGTACCTGGCCTCCTCGAGTGAAGGTGACATGGCCTGGAACAGATAAGTGCTCTATTCCAAAGGGCACATTTGTACTGTCATTATGGCCAATTATGAATTCCCCTATAATGTTACATGTAGAACCTACAGATCCAACAGTGTTGGATCTGTACCATACTTTAGCAGATACCATACTTTAGCAGATAAAGTATGGTATCATAAGTCAGGTAAAATACCTAATCCTGCAGCCATTCTTTCTCAGGATGGCAAACTGGCATGTATCTTACCAGAGGGGTGAGAACTTCCCCTATTGGTTCCAATAACTCTTCTGTCTTTTCATCTATAGTGTTTTGGCTGCAGGCACTGTGCCAGAGTCATATGATCAACATATCAGCCTGCTGAATATGCATTGAACTTCCCATCAGTATGACTGCAGAATTTGCATGGACTATCACACCAATGGTGACTACTAATCGGACATATGCAGCTGATAGTTAAAGGAACAGAACTGCAAGCCTTTAGGCATATTGAATGGACAATAGGTTACGTAAATGTAAGGGTCACTCATCCTCACTACGGGAACATTACAGAAGACTCTGGACACATAGATTGTATGGTGAGGGACCCTGAAGGGGTGGATTGTTGGGAAAATGGAACAATTTGGTCAAGCTCCCCTCACCTTGGAGCTGGCTCAGGGTTGTTCAGTAAATATTGTATATGTGTGTGGGTGGAGTAAGTGCACCTGCATGGTGGCGCTGCTTTGGCTGGTGTTTTGACTGCCTTGAGTGCCCACCCTGCACCATGTTTTTCCAGACCTGCAGCTTCCAAGGACCGTGTGGCCATTTGCCTAGCTTATAGACCTGTGTGAAGGGGTCTGGTGACCCAGCCTGGCGTGGAGGGGTCTAGTGACCCAGCCTGGCATGTGAAGGGTTAGTGACCCAGTCTCTGAGTGGGCTTGAGGGGTCTGGGAGCTCCAGACCCAGTTCAAGCTTAACCATCGTCCCAGTCGGTGCAGGATTACCGGCAGGTAGAAGAGCCATGACAACCAGCGTGGTTGCCTAGCTTTACAATTGGCGTCACGAACAGGATTAAGAGCACTACAGTTGGCACTGTGAGCAGGATTCCAGACATTAGCCTTGCAGTAGCCCGACAGTAATACAAAAAGTGAATTTTAGACCTTGAAGATCCAGACCTGTGTGTCACCACAGAGGAAGAGGTATTGCATAATGTTAAGTGAATTGGTTAAGAGCAGAAAATAATGGTGACTGAACTACACAGAGAGCATGTGTTTCAGAACTTCTGGTCAGAGGTCTTCTTCACTAACCACAAAATGTTCTTCAAGATTCCTAGTGGGTTGGACTTTCTAAGAAATCCACAGAACTCTAAGGAAACAGTAGTCTTAGAAGACAGCTTGCTGTCTCGGATCTTGGTGCTTGCATTCACTTTCAAAGAAATTCCCAAAATGCACTTGTCAAGTAATGCAGAGAGGAAAAAATGCACCTTCAAAAGGCATTCTCAGTCAGTCATGGACAATGCATCCTGCCATCCTGCCATGACCTTAAATGTGAATTGGGGGAAGGAAAAAATAAGTAAAGCTCCTTTAAACTGAAATCATCAAGTGTGGCTATTGATTCTCTGTAGCAGATTTGGAAACCAACAAAATGGTCTGTGGAGCTATGTTAAAAAGTTATCCCAATAAAAATATTCCTTGGTTTTAGTCATAGTAAAGCTAGTGCAGGTGGGAAGACATTCTTGAAATCCACTAGTCAAAAAAAAACATGACTAGAGGTTGAATTTTGTAAATGTAGCATGCTTCTGGAATTACAGTAGCTAACCAACTCCTGAGACATGTCAAGCCAGGGATGGAAGCAGAGCCAGGTTCATAACCATACGGCCTGTGCAGTTGCATGAGGCCCAATGCTTAGAAAGCCCCCGTGCTTGGTTTAATGCCCTCGTTACCTTGAAATTCTTAATTTTGAACAAGGGGTCCTGCACATTGATTTTGTAATGGGTCTTGGAAATTATGTAGCTGGTCCTGGATGGAGATGAGGATTTGGGTTAGGGTGGTGGTTTATGGCCAGAGAGCAGAGCTTTCCCATGTACTCTATTCTCTCCAATGATGGCTCTGTGTCCACAGGTTTTCCATCATTCATTGGGGAGTATCACAGGTACACTGTCCAAGCTTCAGACCTTCATTATCACTTCCTCCTGTATCCAATTGGTTACAAGATCTGTGGTTTCTATCTCCTGTGTATATTTAAAATCTATTTCCTCCTCTGTCTGCTCTGATAGCGGCTTCCTTCAAGCCTCATCGTTTATTATCTGGTTAATTATGCTAACTACCTTATTGGAAAATCTGATTGTGCCTCAGTGTTATCCTCTCCAACTCATTCTCTACTACAGGGTCAAATTCTCCTGGCTACCACTGCCTGTTTTGTAAATAAAGTTTTATTAGAACACCATCACACCTGTTAATTTACATATTGTCTACAGCTGCTTCTGTGTTTCAGCAGCAGAGTTAAATAGTTTCAATAGAGATTACATGGCCTACAAAAGCTAAAGTACTTACTACTTGGCCATTTATGGGACAAGTTTGTCAGCGCCTGCTTTACAGTAACAAGATCATCTTCTAACCCCACATTTAATTTTTTACTTTTCTGCTTAATTCCTCTATTGTCTACAGCTTAAATTCTAAGCTGTTTGGCCTGGCATGCTGATTTCTTGATAGCCCCCCTGCCTGTTTCTTCAGTCTTTCTACTAACACACTTCCACATGATCCAATGCCTGGTTCTCACGGGAATGGAGAGATGTAGGTGGGTGGGAAGGAAGAGGAGGAAAAGGTAAGTAGAAGGCTGATCAGATTTACTTAAGAAGATTTTCCGAATTCCATGTCTTATTCAATGGCTACCTTCTTGCTATGTGTTCTTCTTGTAAGGACACTAATCTCATCCTAGGGGGCCCCACATAATTTCCAAGACCCATTACAAAATCAATGTGCAGGACCCCTTGTTCAAAATTAAGAATTTCTAGGTAATGAGGGCATTAAACCAAGCACGGGGGCTTTCTCAATCCATGAGGCCCCACCCTCATGACCTTGTGTAAACCTAATTATCTTCCAAAAGCCCAAACTCCAAATACGATCACATTGAGGGTTAAGGTTCAACACACGAATTGAGAGAGGATACGAACGTTCATTCCATAACAATAGTCTTTTGTGGGACCATATGAAAATGGGGAATGGAAAGAACGGCACGTGTAGTCTGAAAAAACTTCCCACGGTCTGTGATCTCTTTTTGCTTCTCCTACCCTCTCTCCATAAGAACGACTTATCTGGACATACCAAACTATGTGCTCTTGTTTCTCTTACCTCTGTGACTTTGCACATGCTGCTCCTCTCCCTAGAACACCCTTCCCCCCACCACGTCTGTCTAGCTGACTCCTAATAGCCTTTCAAGGAACCATCCAAACCCCTTAACTTGGCCCCAAACCCACAGACTGAGTTAGGTATCTCTTCTCTCTGTTCCACAGAACTAATTTTTCTAGTGTTAGTACTTAATAACAACATTTTAACTTTCTTTCCATTATCGTTCTCTTCATTAGACATCTCTATGTCATTAATTCTAGAAAAACAATTAGCACACAGTAGACATTCAATAAATTTTTTATTGAATTGATTGATGGAAGTCTTTGCCACTAGGCCAGTATATGTGAATACATACAATACTATATCCAAGGTACTGATGTATTTTTATTCAGTTATTTCTGAATCAATTAGGATTTTTATGTTCTTATGACAATTTTTCTTCAGCATCAGAAATAGAATTGAGTCAAAATAAAATTTCTCTTTAAAAATAACCATCCTCTGCCCCTTCCCACCACCCTGAGGAGGAGCCAGCTGAAGACCTGCATGACCTGGCAACCAGAAGTTGCCACCAGCCTCCACCCACCACCCCAAGCAGGAGCCAGCTGAGGTAGTGATCCACACAACCTGGAACCCAGCCAGTAGCCTCTTGTAGCCCCTCCAGCTGCCCAAAAAGGAGGTGAATGGTGGTCCTACAACTGGGCACCACCACAACAACCACTTCCATACAGGTGATCCACCACAACCACTGCCATAGCTACTGCCCCCCAACAAGGATGGCCCACTGCCACAGTAATAGCCAGAACCACCCTGCAGGTAGCCCATAGCATACTCGACTGCATCAACACCCGGAGAGTCACCAACCAGCAAGGCCTGCAAAGAGAAGAGGAAGTCTTTTACCTCAAAGCCCAATAGAGAAACAAGAACAATCCAATCCTAAAAGTAGTACACAGAAAGAGTTAATTAAGATCAGAGCAGAACTAAATGAAATAGAGACCCCAAAACTGATACAAAAGATCAATGAAACAAAACGTTGTTTTTTGGGGAAAATAAATAAAATAGACAAAACATTAGCTAGGTTAATTTAAAAAAAAAAAAAAAAAAAAAAGGAAGAGAGAAGACCCAAATAACAAAATCATACATGGAAAAGGAGACATACAACCAATAACATAGAAATACAAAGAATTAGTAGAGAGTATTATAAACAGCTATATGCCAACAAATATGAAAACCTTGAGGAAATGTTCTGGACAAATGTAAAATATCAAGACAGAACCATGAAGAGATAGAAAACCTGAAAAGACCAGTAACAAGCAGTAATATTGAAGCAATAATTAGCAGTTTCCCAACGGAGGAAAGCCCAGGACTGGATGGCTTTACTGTTGAATTCTATTGAGCATTTAAAGAGGAATTAGTACCAGTTCTCTTCAAATTATTCCAAAAAATTGAAGTAGAGGCCACCCTCCCAAACTCATTCTATGAAGTCAGCATCACCCTAATACCAAAACCAGACAAAGATATGACAAAAAAAAAAAAGAAAACTACAGGCCAATATCTTTGATGAACATAGATGCAGAAATTCTCAGCAAATTATTAGCAATCAGAATACAGCGACACATCAAAAAAGTTATACACTATGATCAAGTGAGATTCATCCCAGGGATGTAAGAATGGTTCAAAATAGGAAAATCAGTAAATATGATACACCACATCAACAAAATCAAGGATGAAACTATATGATTATAAGAAAAAGCATTTGACAAAATCCAACATCCCTTCATGATAAAGGCCCTCAGCAAATTAGATACAGAAGGAAAGTATCTCAACACAATAAAAGCCATTTCTGAGAAACCCACTGCCAATATCATCCTGAATGGGGAAAAGCCGAAAGTTTTTCCCTTAAGAACAGGAACAAGAGACTAAGATGACCACTCTCACCACTTCTATTTAACATAGTATTGCAAGTACTAATTAGAGCATTCAAGCAAGAGAAAGGAATAAAGGGCATCCAGATTGTAAAGGACAAAATCAAACTGTCCCTGTTTACGGATGACATGATCCTGTGTATACAAAAACCTAAAGACTTTATCAAAAAATTCTTAGAGTTGATCAATAATTTCAGTAATGTTACAGGATACAAAATCAACACCCCCAAATCAGTAGCATTTTTATACTGCAATAGCAAACTAGCAGAAAAAGAAATCAAAAAAGCAAGCCCATTTGCAATAGTCACCAAAACAAACAAACAAACAAAAAAACAAAAAAACCTAAGAATCGATTTAACCAAGGAGATGAAAGATCTCTACAAAGAGAACTACAAAACATAACTGAAAGAAACTAAAGAGGACATAAAAAGGTAGAAAAAAACAAAAAAACCTAAGAATCGATTTAACAAAGGAGATGAAAGATCTCTACAAAGAGAACTACAAAACATAACTGAAAGAAACTAAAGAGGACATAAAAAGGTAGAAAGACATTCCATGTTCTCGGATTGGAAGAATTAACATTGTGAAAATGTCCATACTACCCAAAGCGATCTACAGATTCAATGCAATCCCCATCAAAATACCAATGACATTCTTCATGGAAATAGAAAAAAAATCCGAACATTCATATGGAACAACAGAAGACCATAAATAGTCAAAGGAATCCTGAGCAAAGAAAAATAAAGCCTGAGGCATAACACTACCTGACTTCAAATTATACTACAAAGCTATTGTAACCAAAACAGCATGGTACTGGGATAAAAACAGACATTTGGACCAATGGAACAAAACAGAAAACCCAGAATTCAACCTACATACATAAAGCCACCTGATCTTCAACAAGGGCAACAAGAACACACACTGGGGAAAAGACTACCTCTTCAATAAATGCTTCTGGGAAAATTGAACATCTTTATACAGAAGAATGAAACTAGACCTGTACCTCTTGCCATATAACAAAATCAACTCAAAATGGATTGAAGACTTAGATATATGCCTGTAACTTTGGCAAAAGTTAAAGATTGATAAAGTCTAAAGACCAAATAGATTGAAAAACACATTATCTTATAATTCTGGTGAGAATGTAAATTCGTACAATGTTTTCAGAGGTCAATTTAACAATACCAATGTTTTAAATATGCTTTCACTTTGAGCTAGTGGATCTTCTTCTAAGAGTCTATGCTACAGAAATGCTCACATATACAAGAGTGTTTATTTCAGCTTTGTTTGTAATAACCAAAAATTGATAAGAGAGATGCACATAATCCTCAGCAGGAGAAGGTTAAAGAATAATACTGTGGTGCCATTTATGAATAAGTAACTCTAGATATCTGTAAGTACATGCTCATTTTAAAGTCTGGAAAAAAAACTCACCAAACTATCATGATCATTATTTGTTGGAAGAGGAATGGGATAAGTAAAGGTGTTATAAAGGGGACTTATACTTTCTACTCCATATTGTTCCAAATTGTTTGAGTTTTTCCAGAAGCCTGTATTTTTTATGTATTACTTTGCAATTTGAAGTAAATATGACTTTGAGACATAGCCAAAAGCAATTTGGAGCCACATCTAGCAAATAAGATAAGTAATATTATTTCTCCAATGGTGTACTGGGCATTATCCTCACAAAGGAGCCAGTGATTGTTCGTAGTTCATTCTTGGTCTCACAAAGAACCTCTTGAGAATTCCAAAATCTCAGTATAACTGGACTGAGTAGCCCCTTTACTTAGGATAACTTCCAAATAGATCGACTCTTTATGCCAAAGAAATAGATTTATGTTACCTTCACATTCAGGGTACTTGAGGTTCCTTAAGTCTGGGTATTTCACTACACATTTTGACAGGTTTTTTCCCTTAATCTTTCTAAAGAAGCAATTATCCTCAAAAACATGTTATTTTTTACAGTTCCCTTTGGAAATATCAGAATATATGTCAAAGCTTCACTGTTAAAAAAAAAAGATATTTAAGAAAAAAACATACTAAAAGAAAACATAGGGGAAACAATTCAGGAAATAGGATTGGGCAAAGACTTTATGAATGAGACTCTAAAAGCAAAAGCAACAAGAGAAAAAATAAACAAATGGAATTATATCAAACTAAAAAGCTTCTGTACGACAAAGGAAACAACAGAGTGGAAAGACAGCCTACAGAAATGGGAGGAAATACTCACAGACTATATATCTGACAAGGGATTAATATCCAGAATACATAAGGAACTCAAACAACTACACAGTAAAAAAATCAAATAATCCAGTTTAGAAATGGGCAAAGGAGATGAATAGACAGTTTTCAAAGGAAGACATACAAATGGCCAACAGGTACATGAAAAAATGCTCTACATTACTAATCATTAAGGAAATGCAATCAAAACCACATTGACATATCATCTCACCCCAATTAGACTGGAAATATTAAAAAGGCAGAGAATAACAAATACTGACAAGGATGTGGAGAAAGGGGAATCCTCCTACACTGTTGGTGGGGCTGTAAAATAGTACAGCCATTACGGAAAACAGCATGGAGGTTTCTCAAACAACTACAGACAGAACTACTACATGATCCAGCAATCTGACTTCTGGGTATATAGTATATGCTAGAATATGCTAGATGTTATCCTAAGCATATTCTATGCATATGCTCAGTAGCATTTTTAACAGTGCTGTCTTAATAGTAGAGGGGAAAAAAAAGGCTTAGAGGAGCTACGCTGGAATTAGTAGGCTGTGGGGCCAGAAGTCAAACTCAGATATTCTGATTCCAGAACCTTCATACTTAATGACTGTACTACCATTTTTCTGAAATAAGTCATCCCTTTTCCTTGATGTGGGGTCTAGTTGTCTGGAAAATATCATGAAGCTATATAATATGAAATTTTATTTTAAAAATAAAATTCTGCATGTTGTTTAGATTGATCTATACGAAACCAGAAGGGCAGTAGCTGCTTCTGTGACTGAGGAGCCCTAAATAGCCAGTCAAGTGACTTTTTTAGCTTCATATGTTGGAAATTAAAGGTGACCGCAGGAC
Organism: Cynocephalus volans; assembly: GCF_027409185.1. Taxonomy (NCBI): domain Eukaryota; kingdom Metazoa; phylum Chordata; class Mammalia; order Dermoptera; family Cynocephalidae; genus Cynocephalus; species Cynocephalus volans. The sequence continues at coordinate 127,438,755 of NC_084470.1, read as the reverse complement.
TGTACAACAAGTGCGAACTTCCAAGGTAAAGAGGCTTGGCAGTTGATTTTGGGTTTTCTTAATTGTTTATTGTCACCTACTGATGGGAAGAGCATATTTTGTCTTGTATTAAAATAGCAACAACAACATGGCAAGCCTCATTAAAACAAGGATTTTATCACCTCTAGAAATGAAATAAGGTGTTAGTCATTCAACCTGCAAGCAAGTCAGGTATACTCCAAAGGTATTTAATTTATACCATGTGCTTTGGGTTGAATATCCCCCCAAAACTTAATCCCCACTGTGACAGTGTAAACATGGTGACAAGTCTTATCGTGGTAATTGAACAGTGGGGCCTTGAAGAGATGATTAGATTGTAGGAACATGTGATTGTAGGACCATGAGAGTGGATTAAAAATGGTGGTCAGGGGTGTGGTTCTTAGGGCCTTAAAAGAAGAGGAGAGTCTGTCTTGCTCTCCGCTCAGCCATTTCTGTCATGTGATACCTGCCATCACTGAAGTCACCATCAAAGAAAGCCTTCACCAGATGTGTTCCCTGGACTTTGGACTTCCTGCCTCTGAAACTGTAAGCAATAAATTTTGTTTTCTTATAAATTACCCAGTTCCATGTTATAAGCGACAGAAATGGACTAATACACCATGTTAGACCTGGATCAAAGTTCACAACGGACACCGAGGCTCAGCAGGGCAAAGCACATTATCCAAGGTCACGTGCCAGAATTAGAACTGGAACCAAAGGCTAATTCTCTTGTTCCAGTGTATTGAATGGCCAGCTCCCTCATTTCATGGTTGTACATTCTGTGGCTCATTGCTTGTGGCTCTTGGCATTAAGATAATTACTTAGTATAAATAAAGTAAAATTTCTGTCTGTGCTAATCTATTGTCAGGTAAATGTGGTTGTAATACTCTTTATCTCTAAATTCTTCAACAAATAGCATATAAGTAATATCAAATTCTTGATAATTCAAGTCTGTTCCTACCCTTCTGCTGTCAGCAATGTCAGTCCAATTCTTTCTGATCATAACCCTGTTGATTACTTTAATGAAGAAGTTGCAGCCATATGATACCAGAGTCCTCACCTTTCCTCCTTTTAAGCTCAAAATGTCTCTGGTCCTCACTCTTCCCTTCTTTTTTCCAGCTTCCATAAAACGTAAGGTCTTTGGTATTTTCTAATGCATCCATCTGTGTCCTATTTCCTGTCTTTTTTTACTTCTTTCAAAACCTGGCTTTGAAACAGTTCACTTGGTCTTTTTTCATTTTCAATCACCTGATTTCTCCTGTTCTGAAAATATGCTCAGTTACTCCGTTTGCTTTGCCTAGAGCTGTTAGTCTTACTATTCTTTTTCTGTATATCCCTACATTTCTTGAAAAGTTATCTGAATTAATCGCTTATGCTTCCTAACCACTCATTCATAGCCTCATGCCACATGTCAGGCTTTCTTACCTCTGTGATGACATTACTGTCTCAAAGGACAGACAACACAAACTCATTATTGTCAAATTCAATGGCTCTTTCTTATATTTAAGCTTCTTTCACATGGCTGCAGCACTTAATCACATGTACATATATTTTAAAAATATTTCCTCTTTTGCCTTCTGTGACTCTCCATTTCCTGATTTTCTCCCACCTGTACACTACTTCTCAGTTTTCTTATTTGGTTCCTCTTCTGTCTCTTGCCTCTTAAGCTCAGATATTCCCTCAGAGGTCCACCCTCTATCTTTGAGTCATCTCAGTCCCTTCTGCAGTTTCAATTATCAGTGAAGTTGCTGACTTTTCTGAATTGGAGCACTCCGAGCGCTGACCAAAGCTATGGAACTCCACCCCCAACCTCTGAAATATTGACATAATAATATACCAGCTAACATTTATTGAGCACTTACTATGTGATCTATTAAATCCTCACAAGAATCACATAATGGTAGAGGAGGAAACCTGCCAAAGATCCGCATCTTCTACATGAATAGAGCTAGGATTCAAACCCCAGCAGTTGACTATAAATACACTGTGGCACTCAAATTCTGCACACATTGTTAGGGGAATTGTGGCCCCTTGAATCCCTTTACAGGAACTCCTGAACTATCACCATTAAGGTGATGACTACAAAACTCTCTCCAGCTACAATGTGAATTCCATGTAAAACTCTTTTTATAATTACCATACAATAAACCGCATATATTTACAGTTTACGATTTAATGAGTTGTGATATATGTATATTCCTGTGAAACCATTACTGGCTTCGACATAATAAACACATGAATCATCTCCAAAAGTTTCCCTAGTGCCCTGATCGTTCCATCTTGCTCGTCCTCACCTCACTCTGCCCAGAGGCAACCACAGATCTGTTTTCTGTTACAGTAGAGAGATTCGCACCTTCTAGAGTTTTATGTTAAAGGAATCATGCATTATGTACTTTTTTTGTCTGACTTCATTTGCTGTTTAATTATTTTGAAATTCATTCAGGTCATTGTATGTGATAGTAGTTTATTCCTGTTTTTTGCTGAGTAGTATTCCATTATATTCATATACCAAAATGTATTTATCTGTTCATGTGTTGATGAACCTTTGGGTTGTTCCCATTTGGGGTTATTACAAAAAATGCTGCTATGAACATTTTTGTGTAAGTCTTTGGACATATGCTTTTATTACTCTTGGGTAAATAACTAAGAATGGATTTTCTAGGGCGTACATGTATATGTTTAATTTTTAAAAAATATGCCAAATTGTGGCAAAGAGACTGCACCATTTTTCATTGCATTCTCAGTGTGTGAGAGAGTTCCAGTTGCTCCACATCCTTGCCAATACTCAGTATGGCCAGCATTTTTAATTTTATGCCATTCTAATAGGAGTATCCTGCTATCTTGTGGTTTTGATTTGCATTTCCCTAATGACTAGTAAGGTTCAGCATCTGTTCATGTGCTTCTTTGCCATCTACATATATACCTTGTTGAACTGTCTCTTGAAATATTTTTCCCATTTTAAAAACAATTTTTTCTCTTATTATTGAGTTTTGAAAGTTCCTTATATTATCTGAACACAAGTTGCTTATTATGTCTGTCATCTGGAAATATTTTCTCCCAGTCTGTGATGACTAGTCTTTTCATTATCTTAACAATAACTTTTGAAGACCAGAAATTTTAAATTTTAATGAAATATAACTTCATTTTTTTTCTTTTTTGAATGCTTTTTGTTTTGTATCTAAGAAATCTTTGTGTAATGCAACTACAAGGATGTTTTATGTTTTCTTATAGAAATGTTAGAGTTTTGGGTTTTGCATTTGGGTCTAGGATCCATTTTTATTTTATTTATGTATATGGTGTGAGGTGCAGATCAAAGTTTATATTTTACATTTGATTATCCAATTGTTCCAGATCCATTTATCAAAAGACTATCTTTTCTCCACTGAATTGCCTTTTCATCTTTGCCAGAAATCAGTTGTCAGTATACATATGTGTCTGTTTCTGGACTCAGTTTTGTTCCCTTGATATACTTGTCTGTCTTTACATCAATACCATACTGTCTTTATTACTTTAGCCTTAATATTAATCCTGAAATCAGAAATTATAACATAAAATATTGAGTCATCAGAAACATGAACAAGAAATATTTCTCTATTTAGGTTTTAAAAAATTTATCTCAGCAATGTTTTATAGTTTTCAGGTTACATGGCTTGAACATCTTTTGACAGATTCATATTTAAGGAGTTGATATTTTTGATGCTATTATAGATGGCTTTTTTAAAAATTTCAATTTCTTGTTCATTGGTAACAGAAATACAATTGATGTTTTTTTGTTGATTTTTTATTGTGCAACCTTGCTAAATTCACTTAATTTTTTCTAGTAGCTTATTGTCCATCAGACTTTTTATAGAGATAATCAGGCTGCCTTCAGATAAGGACAAATGTATTTCTTTCTTAACATTCAGGATGGCTTTTGTTTAGCTATTCTTGTCTTAGTGGCTAGACTCTCTAGTGCAATGTTGTAAGGAAGTGGTTAAAGTGGACATCCTCTTCTTCCTGATCTTAAGGGGAAAGCATTCAGGTTTTATTATTGTGAATAATGTTAGTTATAAAATTGTTATAGATGCCCTACATTAAGAGAGTTATCTTCTATTTCTAATATGCTGAAAATTTTTATAAGGAATGAACGTTGGATTTAGTCAAATGCTTTGTCTGCAAAAACTGAGAAGATCATATAGATTTTCTTTTTTAGTTTTTTTAATACGGTAAATTACATTGCTAGATTTCCAAATGTTATGCCAGCCTTGTGTTTCTGGGACTAAACTTCATTTAGATTCAATTTACTAAAATTTTGTGTAGTATTTTTGCATCTGGGTTCATGAGGAATATTGGTCTGCAGTTTTCTTGTGTGTAATGCTTGCCCAGATTTTGTATCAGGGCATCGCTAACCCCCTACAAAGAATTGGGAGGTATTCTCTCTTCTTCAATTATCTGGAATAGTTTGTTTAGAATTGGTATAATTTCTTTCTTAAATATTCCATAGCATTCACAAGTAAAGCCATGTGGACCTAGAGTTTTCCTTTCTGGAATGATATATATATTTTTTTTTCCAAAAATTTTTTATTTGGTAAAATACACATAACATAAAGTCTTAAAAAAAGTTTAAAAGTTATTTTTAATAGACTTTATTTTCTAGAGCATTTCTTGGTTCACAGCAAACTTGAGCAAAAGGTACAGAGATTTCTCCTATTCCCCATCTCCCCCACATACATAGCCTCCCCCTTGATCAACATCATTCACCAGCGTGATAACGATTGTTACAATTGATACACCTACGTTGATACATCATTGTCAATGAGAGTCCACAGTTTAGCATTCATTCTTGGTGTTGTACATTTTATGGATTTGGACAAATGTACAATGATGCATGTTCACCATTATAGTGTCATACAGAGTAATTTCATCATTTTAAAGTAGACAGTTCAGTGGCATTAAATGCATTCACATTATTGTGCAACCATCACCACGACCCATCTTCAGATCTTTTTTTATCTTGCAAAACTGAAACGCTATTACAATCAAACACTAACTCCTCAATCCCCTCTACCCATCCCCTAGCAACATCATTCTACTTTCTGTCTCTGTGATTTTGACTACTCTAAGTACTTCATAGAATTGGAATCCTACAGTATTTGTGTTTTTGTGACTGGCTTATTTAACTAAGCATAATGTCTTCAAGGTTCATCCATGTTGTAACATGTCAGAATTCCCTTCCTTTTTAAAGCTGAATATATTCCATTGTATTTGAATACCACACTTGTTGATCTATTGAACTGGCAATGAACACTTGGGTTGCATCCACAATTTAGTTATTGTGAAGAATGCTGCTATGAATGTGGGTATACAAATATGTCTGTGAGACCCTTTTAATTCTTTTGAATATATACCCAGAAGTGGAATTACTGGGTCATATGGTAATTCCATCTTTAATTTTGGGGGGAACTAGCATACTGTTTTCCACAGAGGCTATACCATTATACATTTCTGCTTACAGAGAAAAAGCGTTCTAATTACGCCACATTTTCATCAGCACTTGCTATCTCCTGTTTTTTTTTGCTTTGTTTCTTTTTGATAGTAGTCATCCTACATTGTGTGAAATGGTATTTCATTGTAGTTTTAATTTGCATTTCCCTGATAATTAGTGATATTGAGCATCTTTTCATATGCATATTTTCCATATGTATATTTTCCTTGAAGAAATGCTAATTCAATTCCTCTGACTATTTTTGAATTGTTTTTTTTTTTTTCATTTTTTTGTTGTTGAATTATATGCATTCCCTATATATTCCGGACATTAATTCCATATCAGAAATGTTATTGGTAAATATATTATCCCATAGTGTGGGGTGCCTTTTAAAACTGCCTGGATACTGTCTTTTGATAATCAAAATTTAAAAATTTTCATGAAGTTCAATTTGTCTATTTTTACTTTTGTTTCTAGTCTTTTGTTGTCATATCCAAGAAATCATTGTCAAATTCAGTGTCATGAAGCTTTGTCTTATGTTTTATTCTAAGAGTTTTATAGTTTCAGGCCTTACATTTAGGTTATGAACCCATTTGGAATTTATTTATATGGTGTTAGGTAAGGACCCAACTTCATTACTTTGTATATGGATATCTGGTTTTTCCAGCACCATTTGTTTAAAAGTCTGTCTTTTCCTCATTGAATCATCTTGGAATCCTTGTCAAAAATAAATTGACCATATATGTGAGAGAGTATTTCTGGGTTCTCTATTCTATTCTATTGGTCTTTATATCAGCCTTTATGACAGTTCCAGTGTTTATATTGTTTTGGCTTTGTAGTAAATTTTGAAATCAGTAAGTGTGAATCCTCTAGCTTTATTCTGTTTTAGGATTGTTTTGGCTATTTAGGATAGCTAGAGAGTCCATATGAATTTTAGGATGGGTTTTTCTACATCTGCAAAACATGTTACTGGAATGCTGATATGGATTGCATTTAATCTTCAGCTAACTTTGGGCAGTATTTACATCTTAACAATATTGTCTTTCTATCCATGAACATGAGGTGTGTTTTCTTTTATGTAAGTCTTTCTTAATTTCCTTCAGAAATCATTTGTAGTTTTCAATGTACAAGTCTTTCACTTAGTTGGTTAATTCCTAAGTATTTTATTTTTCATATTAATGTAAATGGAATTGTTTTCTTAATTTTCTTTTCAGATTGTTTATTGTCATATGACTATGTTCAGTGTATAGAAATGTAACCAATTTTTGTGTGTTGTATCCTGCTACTTGGCTGAATTTTTAAAATTAGTTATTACAGTTTTTTTGTGAAATTTTTAAGGTTTTCTACATATAAGATCATATCATCTGTGAACAGAGATAATTTTACTGCTTTCTTTCCAACTTGGATGCCTTTTCTTTGTTTCTTTTTCTTTTCTAATCACTGTGGCTAAGACTTCCAATACTATGTTGGATAGAAGAAACAAAAACAGGCATCCTTGCCTGGTTTCAGTCTTTGAGAAAAGCTCTCAGGCTTTTACAATAGAGTGTAATGTTCTTTGTGAGTTTTCCATATCTGGCTTTTATTATGTTGAGGTAGTCTTTTTCTACTCGTAATTTGTTCAGTATTTTTATCATGAAAGAACGTTGAGTTTTCCAAATGCTTTTTCTGCATCAATTGAGATGATCATATGTTTTTTTCTCCTTCATTCATTTAATGTGGTAAATTATACTGATTAATTTTTGTATATTGAACTACCCTTGCATTCCAGGAATAAATCTCATTTGGTCATGGTACATAATCCATTTAATATGCTGCTAAATTTGGTTTGCTAGTGTTTTGTGGAGGATTTTTGCATCGATGTTCATAAGTGATATTTATCTGCAGTTTTCTTTGCTTGTAATGTTTTTGTCTGGCTTTGGTATAAAAGTAGTGCTAGCCTTAGAATAATTTAGGGAGTGTTCCTTCATCTTTAATTTTTTGGAAAAGTTTGAAAAGGATTGTTAGTAGTTCTTCCATAAATGTTTGGTAGAATTCACCAGTTACACCATTGGTTTCAGGGCTCTTCTTTGATGATAGATTTTTTAAATTACTGATTCTCTTACTAATGGGTACAAAACTATACTATTTACCCTAAGTGAATCATGCTGCAGTACATGCATTTATTGAAACAACATACTGTACCCCACAAATATGTACAAGTAAATGTTAAAATACTTTGAATAAAAAATAAATTACTGATTTAATCTCCTTAATAGTTATATGTCTATTCAGATATTTATTTGTTTGTGGTTTAGTCTAGGTAGATTTTGTGTTTCTAGGATTTTTTTCATTTCATCTAGGTTACCCCATTTCTTGGCACGCAATTGTTCATTGTACTCTCTTAGGACACTTTTCATTTCCACAGAAGCAGTAATACTGTCCACACTTTCATTTCTGGTTTTAGTAATTTGTGTTTTCTATTATTTTTGTTAGTTCAACTAGCTAATGGTTTGTTAATTTTGTTAATCTTTTCAAAGAACCAATTTTAGTTTTATAGATTTACTATTTTTCTATCCTCTGTTTTGTCTATCTCTGCTGTAATCTTTATTATTTCCTTTACTCTGCTAGCTTTGGGTTTAATTTGTCTTTTTTTAAGTTTCTTACATTATAAAATTTGATTAATGATTTGAGATCTTTTTTATTTTTTAATGTAAGCATGTTTGGCTATAAATTTCCCTTTTAGCACAGCTTTTGCTGCGTTCCATAAGTTTTGGTATGATGTGTTTTCGTTTTAACTTGTCTCAAAGTATTTTCTAATTCTCCCTGTGAATTTTTCTTTGATCCATTGTTAGTTTGAGTGTGTTTAATTTCAACAAATGTGTAAATTTTCTGGTTTCTTTTCTTTTTTTTCCTGTTATTGATTACTGACTTTATGTTGTTGTGGTTGGAGAAGATATTTGTATGATATCAATCTGTAAATATATTGATATCCTGGAAAATGTCCCATGTGCACTTGAGATGAACATGTATTCTGTTGGTTTAGGTAGCATGTTCTCTGTAAGTGTGTTAGATCTAGTTGGTTCGTTGTGTTGTTCATGTATTCTGTTTTCTTACTTACCTTCTGTCTGATTGTTCTATCCATTATTGAGAGTGAGATGCTGAAATCTCCGACAATTATTGTAAAATTATCTATTTCTCCCTTCAACTTTGTCAATTTTTGCTTTACATATTTTCATTACCTGTTTTTAGGTGTGTAAATGTTTATAATTGTTATATCTTCTTCCTATATTGAAGACTTATCAATACATATGTCTCTCTATCTCTCTTGTAAACTTTTTTTGATTTAAACTCTATTTTACCTGATATTAGTATAGTCCTGCCCCCTTGACCCTATGCCCCCCCACTCTCTTTTGGTTACTATTTACATAAATATCTTTCTCCATCCTTTCAATGTCAACCTACTTAGTCTTTGAATCTAAAGTGAGTGTCTTCTAGATAGCATATAGTTGGATTATATTTTTTAATCCATTCAATTAAAAGCTGTCTTTTGATTGAAGAGTTTAATCCATTTACATTCAAAGTAATTACTGGTAAAGAGTGACTTACTTCTGTCATTTGCTGTTTGTTTTCTATAAGCCTTTAAGCATTTTTGTCTTTCATTTCCTGTATTATTGAGTTCTTTTGTGTTTAGTTGATTTATTGTAGTAAAATATTTATATTTATTTCTGTTTTCCTTTTGTGTATATTCTTTAGCTATTTTCTCAGTGGTTATTATGGAAATTACATTTAATACCCTCAAGTTTTAATACTCTACTTTAAATTTATACCAGCTTTACTTCAATTAACAGCTCCATCGTCACCCCTTTTCAGTTGTTGTCACAAAATTGTCTTTATAAATTGTGTCAAAAACCTAAACTAATAATTTTAAAATTATTAGTCTCTGAAATTATGTAGAAAACAAAATGTGGAGTTACAAATTAAAGTTATAATAATGCTAGCTTTTAGACTAATAGGTACTTTTGTAAAAATTTTATTAGTCTCTTAAATCACATAGAAAACAAAAAGTGGAATTAGACATCATTGTCACAATAGTACTAGCTTTTATAACTGCCCATGTATTTACATTTACCAAGATCTTAATTTCTTTGTATGGCTTCAGGTTATTGTCTAGTGTCATTTTATTTAAACTTGCAGGACTCCTTTTAGCGTTTCTTGCAGGGCATGTCTCAGCTTTTGTTTATCTGGAAATGTCTTACATTCTTCTTCACTTTTGAAAGACAGTCTTGATCGGTATAGGACTCATGATAGCTATTTTTCTTTTAGCGCTTTGAATGTATTAGCCCCTGCCACCTAGCTTCCAGAGTTTCTGATAAGAAATCTTGTGATAATACTGAGGAAACCTCATATGTGCCAGGTCACTTCTCCCTTACTGCTTTTAAAATTCTCTCTATGTTTTTGTTTTTAGAGCCTTTGATCGTAATGTGCCTTAGTGTGTTTCTTTCAGTTCATCCGACTTGGAGTTCATTGAGCTTCTTTGATATTTATAGTTATGTCTTTCATCAAATTCAGTAAGTTTTTGGCCATTATTTCCTCAATTAAGCTTTCTTACACTTTCTTTCTCTCTTCTCTTGCTGGTATTCTCACAACACATATGGAGGTCTGCTGGATGGTGTCTTGTAGGTCTCTTAGACTGTGTTTACATAAATCTTTTTGCTTGTTCCACAGACTTGGTAATTTCCATTTTTCTATCTTCAAGTTTGCTGATACTTTCTTCTGTCTAATCAAATCTACCTTTGAATCTCTTCAATGACTTTTTTTAAAATTTTAGTTATTGTACTTTTCAGTTCCAGACTTTCTTTTTGGTTTCTTTGTTAGATTTTCTGTCTCTTTATTGACATATCCATTTTGTTCGTTCATCATTTTCTTTACTTTCTTCATGTCTTCCTTTAGTTCTTTGAGCATCTTTCAGAGAGTCATTTTAAAGTGTTTATCTACTAGATTATCCATCAGATCTTATTTGAGGACAGTTCTGCTGGTTTATATATTTCCTTTGAATGGGTTTACTTTCCTGTTTCATTGTATGCCTTGTGATTTTTTCTTGTTGTTGTTAAAAACTTGATATTTGAATCTATTAATGTGTAATGTGGTAAATATAGAAATCAAATTCTTCCCCTCCACTGAGGTTTGCTTTAATTTTTTTTTTTTTGTATAGGTTGTGTCTGCATTGAAGACCAGAATTAGGTGTAAACTTAAGATCTCCTCAACTCTTTTCTGAGCTTATGCTTTCCCCTGGGAATATGTCGTGACTTATTTTATTTCTCCATTTTTGTGGTTGCTTTTAAATTTCTTAGTCTCCAATGTTTGGTTTCCAAAATGAGAAACAGAGAAAATGAAGGAGTGGGGAAGGCCCTTTAAATCCTCTTAAAGTCACTTGACTCATAGTGGCAGGGGCTTTCAACAATGAGGGGAGGTGCAGCAAGAATGGCTGCCTACTCTTTTTCTGTACCTTTGCGATCTGAGTTGCAATTAGCAATCAGAGCATGAATCTTTGATATTTGGAGGACAGCAAACCTTTTACCCACCCTAACTCACATAAGTTGTGTAAAAGCTGCTCCAGGAACATGTGCACAGCTGCCTGCCATAGGGCTGAGGGACTAGGCATGTGTAGCTGCTATTGGGCTTAGTGCTAAAATTGACCAAAATTAATTTCAATTTACCTTTCAAACCTTCCCTTGGAAATCACGATTCTTGAATAGAATTCAAAATTCCAAAATAGTTATATCAGACAGATTCTGTCAGTGTAATTATTATCAAGGTGAGGAGGGAGATTTCTGGTGAATACTAATCTGCTATCTTCTCTTTTCTGGGAAGATTTTTAACTTCAAACTTGATTTTTTTTTTTTTTTAATAGATACAGGGCTATTCTGGTTATCTATTTTTTTTTTTCTAAGTGTGTTTGATTGCTTCTGTCTTTCAAGGAATTTACCTGTTTCATCTGTTTCCAAATTTATTGGCATAAGGTTTCTATATTTCCTTAAGTATCTGTAAATTTTGTAGTGATGTCAACCCTTTAATTCATCTTATTGGTATTTTGTGTCTTCTCTCCCTTTTTTTTAAAGATCAGACTGGCTAGAGCTTTATTAGTTTTACTGGCCTTCTCAAAGAAGGAGCTCTTGGTTTCATTGATTTTTCTCTTTGTTTTTCTTTTCATAAAATTTACTTCTGTTCTGTATTTTTCAGTTTCCCCTTTTGCCTACCCTGGGTTTAATGTGTGGCTGTGTTTCTAGTTTCCGAAGGTTGATGTCATCGGTTTGAGATTTTTGTTTTTGTTTTTGAATATAGGTGTTTAGTGTTATAAATTCCTCTACATATTGCTCTCATGGAATCCCCCCAATTTTCACATACATTTTAATCTTTATTCAAATGATTCATAATTTCATTTTCATTTCAAAATACTTCCTAATTTTGCTCTTGATTTCTTCTTTGGCCTATAAGCTGTTCATAAATGTGAATTATAAACTTACTTAGTTTCCAAATAAACACTGATTTTCCAAAGATATTCCTTTTATTAATTTCTACTTTAATGCCATTGAAGTCAGAAACATACTTTATAAAAGTTGGATTCTTTTACATATATTAAGACTTGTTTTACGGCTTGGATTATGATTTATCTTGGTAAGTGTCCTATGTGTACTGGAAAAAAAGTGTAATCATTTGTTGTTGGGTAGAATGTGTTATAAATGTCAATTAGGTCAATTTGGTGGAAAGTATTGTTCAACTATTCTATATATTTAATGATTTCTGTTTACTTTTCTATCGATTATCAACAGAGAGGTATGGAAAGCTTTAACTATAATTGTAGATTTCTCTTTTTCTCATTGCAATTTTATTTTCTATGTGCATTTTGAAGCTCTGTAATCAGATGCATAAATATTTAGAATTATTATGTCCTCTTAAATAATTGACATCTTTAGCAGTATAAAATGATCATTTTTATCTCTGGTAACATTTTTGTTCTGAAATCAGCTTTTTCTGGTCTTTATATAGCCACTGCAGCTTTCCTTCAATTAATGTTGTCATGGCGTATCTTTTTTCACTCTTGATTTTCAGACTTTTTGTGTTTACTTGAAGTTTATTTTTTATGGGCAGTGTATGGTTAGGTTTTGTTTTTATATCAAAGTATCTGCCTTTAACTAGTACGTTTAGATTGCTTATTTAATGTGGCTGTTAATAATATCTGTTTTCTGTTCGTACCATTTGTTCATTGTTCCGTCTTCTCTTTTCTTATGCCTTCTTTTTGATTAATTAAGTTTTGTTTCTGTTATATTTTCTTTGTTGGCATATTAGATATTACACTTGGTATTAGTAGTTGTTTAGGGTTTGTAGTATACCTTCTGTACACCTTTTTAACTTACGAGTCTACTTTCAGATGATATTATACCACTTTATGTTTAGTAGAAGAGCCTTGGAATAGTATATTTTCAAACCCTACAATAGTGCACTTTTATTTACTCTTTACTCTCCTTCGTGCTATTGTTGTTATACATTTGGCATTTGGCTTTTACATATGTTATGAACCTCACACTACATTGTTATTTTGTGTTTAAATAGTCAACGATCTTTAAATAAACTTAAATGATAAGAAAAAAAGTATTCATTTACCTACCTAGTTATTATTGTTGGTGATCTTTATTTCTGTGTATTAATATTTTCATCCAGTACCATTTTCTTTCTGCTGAAATACTTCCTTTAACCTTTTTTTTTTTTGGTAGTGCAGATCTGATGGTGATGAATTCCTTTAGTTTTTTGTATTTCCAAAAAAAGCCTTTTGCCTTTATTTTTTAAAGACATTTTGACTGGCTATAGAATTCTAAACATTTTTTTTTCTTTCAGCACTTTTAGATGCTGTTTTCTTACTCTGTTTCCGGTGAAAAATTTGCTGTCATCTTTATCTTTGTTCTTCTGTAGATGAAGTTTCTTTTTTCATTGTTTTCAGTATTTTCTCTTTATTACTGGCTTTGAGCAATTTGATTAGGATGTGCCTTGCTATAGTTTTCTTCAGTTTTTTTGTGCTTGGGTTTTACTGAACTTCTTGTATCCATGTAGATTTATAGTTTTCACGAAATTTGGAAATTTTTTTCCATTATTTCTTCAAATATTTTTTCTACTTGTCCCCTTCTAAGGACTTTAATTAAATGCATATTAGGCTACTTAAAGTTGTTCCACAGGTCATTGATGGCATTTTTATTTTTAAAAATTATTTTTCTCTCTGTGTTTAATTTTTGATAGTTTTAATTGCTATGTGTTCAAGTTCACTAATGTCTAATAATCAACTAATCCCTTTCAGTGCAGTGTTTTAATTCCACACATTGCAGTTTTCGTCTCTAGATATTTGATCTTGGTATTTATTATATCATCCGTTTCTCTACTTAACTTTTTAAGCATATGGAATACGGTTTTAATTTTTTTTTTTTTAATGATCTTACCTGCTAATTCTAAAATCTATATCAGTTCTGGACTGGTTTCAATTGATTGATTTCTTCTCATTATGGGATATGTTTTTCTGCTTCTTTGGGTATCTGGTAGACCTTTATTGATGCCAGACATTTTGAATTTGACTTGTTAGATATTGGATATTTTTGTATTCCTCTAACTTCTTGAGCTTTGTTATAGATACAATTACTTAGAAACAATGTTACATTCTTATATCTTGCTTTTAAGATTTGTTAGATGGGATCAGATCAGTGTTGAGTCCAGGGCTAATTATTCTTCACTACCGAGGCAAGACTCCCCTGAATGTTCTAGACCACTACCCTCTGAATTATAAGATTCTCCATTCTGATGATGGGATCAGGCACTATTCCCAGCTCTGTGTGAATGCTGTACACTGTTTCTTCTAATCCTCTTGAGTGGTTCTTGTCCTGGCCTTGGATGGTTTCCTTACATGTGTGTGCTAATCAGACGAGATCGGGCGCATTCAGGGTGGTATGGCCGTAGACGTGTGTGCTAATCAGGATTATGCTGCAGGTCTCTGGAGTTCATTTTGTGTAGCTTCCTACTTTTCTGTGTTCTTCCTGCAAACTCTAGCTATGTTGGTCTCCCCAGATTTTTGCTTTCATCTCCTCAACTCAGGAAGCTCTTTAGGCTCCACTTGGGTTCCTCCTTCCTGCTCCATGGCCTGGAGTCTCTTTCAAGTCAGTAAGCTGAGGCATCTAAGGCTTACCTTGTTTGACTCCAGTCTTTCAGGAATTACTGTTCTTCACTGCTTGATGTTTGGTGAAGACCATTGCCTCATTATTTTTGTCCTGTTTTTGATGCCTATGGAGAAAAATAGGGCAGGTTACAGGATAGAAAGGACTGTGGAATAGATTTGGTTAAGCTGTTTGGGACGCTATACGAGTGATTTGTTTGAAGAGACACTGATGAGATTGAGGAAGTAAGCCATGAGGTCTTGTTTTGGAGGAACATCCGACACAGAGAGATCATCAGATTTAAGAACAGCAATGGGAGTATTACTTATCTGTAAAGAGCACTGTGGAGGTCAGTATGGCTTGAGACAGTTGACAGGGCTGAGAGGATAGGACTGGAGAGAGAACCGGTTGCTCAAATAATATGAGTCTTGTACGAGGAAGGACTTTTGATGAGAAGCTATTGTAGGATTTTTAGCAATGGTGTATGTATAGAAGGAAAATACTTAGCATTTTAAAGGATAACTTTAGATACTGTGTAGAAAATTGATTATAAGGGGTCAAGGAAGGAAGCAGATCTGGACAAGTGTAGTAACACTGGAGGTGATCATAAATGAACCAATTCTAGAATATTTTAAAGAAAGTACAAGTAAGATTTGATAGACTGAATGGGTATGAGAGAAAGAAAGCGATAAAGATTGATTCCCAAGTTTTTATTCTAAATTGTGTCTTATTTACTAACATAGGTAACAATGGAGAGGAGAGTTGTGGTTAGGGGGATTAAAAGATGTTAAGTTTGAGATACAAGTGAAAATGTCAGGTAGGCGGTCAGATATTCACGTCTGGAGTCCAAGGAAGAGATGAGACACATTCTAGAGTGATCGGCACCCATGTGGTGTGTGTGGGGATTACTAGGATTTATGAGGCTGAAGAACTCCAAGGACTAGGTCTGGTGCATTTTAAACTTTAGAGGCTGAAGAACTGAGACTGAATCAGCAAAAGGCTAAGAGGAAGGAGCCAGTGAGGTGACACAAAAATCAGGGAAGTGTGGTATCCTTGGAAGCCAAGCATAGAAAATATTTCAATGAATAGGAAGTGATCAACCATATCTAATGCTTCTGAGAGATTAAGTAAGACAAAAAGTGAGAATTGACATTGGATTATTCAGTGTATAGGTCTTCAGTGATTGTTCATTTTTTTTCTTATGCCACAAAGCCTCAAGTATTGGATAAATTTAATTAAATAAATGAAATAAACATTCCGTTTATTAAAATAAATTTGGATGAGTATTATGATTCATGATGTGCCTGCATCCTTTACTACTGAGGTTCAGTGAAAATTTTACTTTTCTTATTTGCTTCTAATCCAGAGATTCCCTGTGGTTTTCATTTTTCACTTAGATTAATAAAGCTCACTGTGGGAGCCAATGCCTCACCATCTGACGGAGGATAGAAGATGTTTCTACAAGATCTGCCCTCCAGGTCTGCAGCTCCTTCTAGCAGTGCGAGGAGTAAACCAATGGTGGATGAGCTCACCTTGTGTCCAGGGACAAGTCACCTTCTCTTGACCAAGACCCAAAGTAAGAAGCCAGCATTACATTCAGAATTTGTTTTTCTGCTTATTTTTGAATGTTAGCACACTACAGTATATATCTTTCCAAATATGGGGAATTTGTAAGCACCCAAACGTAATTTGGTAAAAAACACATCTACTTTTCACCTAATTAAAAATACCTCATGCCACCTTGTGATTAAAAACAATAAGAACAAAAGCTTCAAATTAAAAAAAAAAACACAACTATAAAGCTTATTGTCTGGTTTGCGTTTTTTACATTAAATTATTATGTTTTACACTAAAAAGGAATTTCAAAAGTCATGTCTGTTAAGAAGCTAATGAATTTAGCCAACATTTTAGGTTCATGATACAACATGTTGGTTTAATTGTAATTTACAAATGCAGTTGCTACACTTAAGCCAGTACATGATTTGTACCTGAGCTGACTCAGCTCTGCACAGCACATTTCACGCTTACTTAATTACCTAGATGTTATTTGGGGGGGTTTTCAATAATCTATGAGGAATACAATCTCAAATTAAGCAAACCCTTCATTTTCCAGACTCTGTGGTAGCTTTGGAGAAAAAGTAGTGTGAGAGTCCATAAGGGTTAGGAAGAGGGTGGAAGTGGGTGCTTGGTATAAATGTGCCATGTCCCCAGTGCCAAGGGCCCTGCCAGTGGAGTTCTTTGCCCTCAAGAGCACAAGAGAAACTTTCCCATAGAAGCGCAAGGATCTAGCAGCTCCACTTGACTGTCCTTCCTCCCAAACTTACACAAGAAACACTCCAATTATCTGCCTGAAAAGTGAATAAAGGAAGGAAACGGAAAAAAGATTTGTTGCTTTACAGCCATACAACTTCGTATTTTGGAAATCAATAGGATTGAAGTGTGACATGAGCCAGCATTTTAAAGAATAGCTACGTCTCTCCTCTCAGCCACCAGTGAAGGGAATACGTTGAATAAGATCCTCTACCCTACTTTAACATTCTGATTCTTAGCATTTTTCAATGTTACTCTACATTTTTTCCTTGAGTTCAATAAATCAAAAAATGAGGCTAAAATATGACCCTGAGGTTAGGTTTTCGAAAACATGTTTTGTTTTTGGACATTTTGAGTTCAAGTACAGGATCTTTACTGAGCACTTCTAGGATGGCTAGTCCTGCTCTGGATACCTGAGTTCTTTAAATAGAGGGGAGGGGCTCGGGCCCTTCTTTAATGAGGGTTTTTGTCAGGATATGGCAGATTATGCCGTGTAAAGTGACAGCCTCCACTTCTCAGACACTTAGCAGTACAAAAGTTAATTTCTTGCTCATGCTACATGCCCAACATGGGTTGACAGGGAGTCTTTCCCTCTCTGCCCAATGTAGTCACAGAGAGATCAGCTACTGATCTACCTCCAGGATCACGCGGCAGGGAAAAGGAAACTTTTGTGAATAATACCCTGGCTCTTAATGCTGCCACCCAGAAATCACACATCACTTTCATTCACATTTTATTGGGCCAAGCTAGTGTGATGGTGCAACTAGTCAGGCTTGAGTACAGAACAAAGAAACCACATCGTTAAAGCAGATGGCGGTTGTCAGGGTTCACGGTTGGGTTACTGGGACATGGTTAGAAACACAGCTGCCAATATCTGGAGGTATAACAGCTGCAGTTCTAATGATGTGAGGCCAGGAATTCAGGTTAGGAAAGCATTCAAAGGATGGGAGAACCCAAGGTGAAACTTAACTGTGCTGTAGCAGAATAGACTAGAAAGGCAGATAGTAGAGACCTCTGGAGTATCTAGAATGTGCATCTGGCTGCTTTCTAGTCCCCTTTCTTTTTCTACCTGCTGTGGATTAAATGAAATTTACTGAAGCTTAATCCCAAACTCACTGAAGCTTAATCCCTACTGTAACTGTTGAGGGTGGAAAATCCTATTATGGTAATTGAAAGGTAAGGCCTTGAAGAGGTGATTAGATTGTGAGGACTCTACCCTTGTGAATGGATTGATCCATTCCTGGAATTACAGGAGGGGCTCTGGTAGCTTTAGAAGAAGAGTGAATAGGAGGTTAGTCTCTCTCTCTCTGCTTCCACCATCTTGCAGTGTGACAACCTGTGTTGCTGGAGCCACCTCCAAGGAAGACCCTCACCAGATATGTTCCCTGGACTCTGGACTTCCTGACCTCTAAACTGTAAGCAATAATTTTTTTTTTTTTTTTACAAACTACCAAATTTCAGGTATTTATGTTATAAGCAACAGAAATGGACTAATACACACCTCATATTTATTTAAATCCTAATTCTAAGAGACACGGGATGTCTAGTACTTTATAACCTCATCATATTTAGTTTCAACTCCTAAACTCAAAGAACTTAATACCAAGTAAATTCTGACACTTTCCAAATTATTTAAGGATATTGTAATAATGGATATTTTATTTGACTATGTACTTTATTTCTACTAGAAACTATATTTGAACATGGTTTGTTAATCATCTATAAACTCTCCACTAGTAAATTTTCTATGGTTATTGTTCTAGACGTGCAGTAGTTAATAGTTATTGAGTGTTTTATCTCTGCTGGGTATTTGATATGCATTATAATATTTGATTCTCACATTAAGCCTATAAATTTGTCCCGAGGAATTTGTTGCTCATCTGTTTACCAACTGTTTACTGTATTTCACGTCCTGTGTATTGCATGTTTTATGTGGATTATCTCATTTAATTCTTGCAGCAACCTTAGGTGTTAGATAACTATTCACAGGTGAGGAAACAAAGGTACAAAAAGGTTTGGTAATTTTACCAAAAGTCACAAAGTAAAAATATAAAGGAATGGATTTTTGTATTAAGTGTGTCTGTATGGCAAACCCTATCCCATTACAATAAGCTTCTTTGTATATTGAGAAGAGATTCTAAACTAAAAATTCTAGTTTATCTCATCACATGATGTCAGTTAAGACTTCGGTTAAGTTGAAATTCCTTCTCTATCAGCAAAAATCAATTTATAACAGAAAACTCTACCAATTGTGGTTTCAAACATGAAGATATTTATTGCTTTTTTAACAGGAAGTCTGGAGTAGGTGATTTTAGTTTTGATTCATCAAAATCCTAGGTTGGTATTTTGTGATTTTATAGGGCTTCTGAAAGCTGCCACTCAAAAATGTTGCATCTTGTGCATTCACATTTTATTGGTTGCTATGGTTTGAATGTGTCCCCCCAATGCAACAGTGTTGGGAAGTGGGGCTTTGCGGGAGGTGCTTAGGTCATGAGGGCTCTGCCCTTATGAACAAATTAATGCTGCTTTGAAAAGGGCTTGCAGGAGTGGATTTGCTCTCTCTCGCCCTTCCACAGTCTGTAATGTGAGCACCTAGCAAGAAGGCTCTCACTAGACACTGGCACCTTGATCGTGAACTCCCCAGCCTCCAGAACTATGAGGAAATAAAATTCCATTCTTTATAAATTACCCAGTCTTGGGTATTCTGTTATCACAGCACAGAACAGACTAAGACAATCCAAGCATCTATGATGATAGGACTTTTCACGCTTGAGTGGAGACAGCCAAACCCTATTATCAGACCAGATTGTCGTTCATTGCTCATGCATCAGAAGGCATGGACAGGAAGTAAAGGGACATCCAAGGTACAACAACAGAAAAAATGGGGAGAAAAAAGGAGGAAGGAGGGAGGAAGGGGGAAGAAAGAAAGAGAGAGGAAGAAGAGTGGTAGCTCAGCTGACTACCTGAGCTACCTCTGTTCTTTTATCAGTTAAGAAACACCTTTTCTAGAAGCCCATGCAGCAGAAGCATGCTTTCATTCATATTACTGTCAATGAAATGTCCACCCAGCACTCCCTAGCTACAAGGGAAGCTGAATAAGAAAGTTAATGACTTATTCAAAATTTGTCTTGGGTGGTGAAAAGGGAGAGCAGTTAGGGACTCACCATCAGACAGCTTAACCAGCTATGACTGCCTCATGCCTTCCACTCAATGTAAATTAATTTAAAAGTAGTTTATTAGTTCAATCCTAGAATTCACCCCATTACCCAATATTGCAATTATTTTTCAATTCAAAATATATCATCCACGAAGCCCTTTTAATTTTCGTATTTTCTTTTGGTTCCTATATTCAAGTGCTGTGAAATTAACTTTTTCCTTCAGTACAAAGAGCCTTCCAATTTCAACATTTCCACCTTCGAATTTCACCCCAACTCCCATCACCACCACCATATTCTAAGCCTCAAGGCCTGCCAATTTTACCTGTAAAATTACCTTAAAATTGCATTTGGAGCCTGTATGTTTGGAGCCTCACCTCACTCATGCTATCCTTATTTGCATGCATCGTCATTTCTTATTTTGACCACTGCAATAGCATCCTACCTGATCTCCTCTCCTCCAGGCTTAGTTCTCTATAAGACTTGCATAATAAAATGCAAAGTAAAACTGTAAGTCAGATTAAAATTTAAAAAAAAGAGAGAAATGAATAAAAATGTAAGTGAAATCTTGTCATTCCTTGTTTAAAACTTTTAAAGGCTTTTCCATTGTGCAACTGCCAAACTCCTCAACATGGACCACATCCCACTAGACTGAAAACTTCTTGAGGAGAGAGACTATAACTGTTTTGTTAACCTAATACATTTAGCAAATTGGACAGTGCCTCTTATATATATATGCATGCATGTGTATGTGTGTGCATGCACACATGTGTGCAGGTGTGTATATTAGATGAAAGAATGAATGATACAATTATAAGTTATTATTTTTGTAATTTTAAAAGATTTGTAGTAGGAACTCTTTGACCAAGATCTTCTCTTTCATGGAAAACATATTCCGAAGATCCCTTTGATATTCTACTGGATAATGTGGTTATCTAACCAAGAAGGCAAAAATAGAATTAACTAACTAAAGCCATGTTAACACTGAGATAATGTATAGGAAAGTACAAAATATCCAACTAACAGGCTATTTTAAACCCTGTAATTGTACAAGATCTGTCTATTTTAAACATCAAAATTCTATCTAAAAGTATTATTTGGACCAGCCATTTTACCATTTAAAAATTATACCTGAAGGCTATTTTTTTAACATTTAACCATATAAAGCTAATAAAATAACTGGTTAGGTAGAAAAAAATCCCTATTTGAAAGAATACATCCAGTTTCCTAAACAGTTAAACCTAAGCATCAAATATATCTGCTATATACAAGTAATATAAAATTTTAAAAACAGTGTTTTCTGTATTAATTTCCATGTATTCTCACTAGATTATTAACGGGAATTTTAGTTCAAAGTAATTAATGGAATTTTCTTGTTCCTGGTCCTGTATGATGCTCTTCGTTTGACATTTCTCTGTAATCTGTTATGTCTTATTCTGACGTATATCACATACTAAACCAAAATATAATCCATGTGGATAGCAATTTACATCAGAATTGATGCACTAATTGGAGATAATCCCCTATCTTCACACTTATCTCCAAGGTTAGTAGTTTAAAGTTCAATGTCTTCATCAGCTTTGAACTCTACTTTTAGAGTTCTGCTGTTTCTATTCATGTTTGGCACTTCACAGATTGAGGCAATAGCATCTCTCCAATTGCAGCTGCCATTACCTACTGCCTGCAAGCATTGCCTTCCTTTTAAAATCTGCACAGCAGGAGAGATTTAACAGAAATCAACATGCCCTTCTGATGCCACCTGGAAGACTCCAAAATTACTGAGAAGCCTTTCTTTCTACTTTATTTCACAGATTGCATAACAAAATTCATACTCCGTACCCCATCCCTGCTCCTACTAATAGTTAATGATAACTAAAAACAATATACTTTTTGTTCACAGAAATCTTATTATTTAATTTTTATTCTTTATTGTATAACAAAGTGTCCCCTACACTGCAAAGCTATTCAGTATAAAATACTGTATTTTTAAGTGCCACTATTTCTTTTACTTTATTTTTCTACTTTTGTAATTATTCCACTAGTTACAAAAAACTTCTATGCTCTTGGCCAGAGTTTTCTTTATGTATTATAGCAAATGGATCTGAAAAAATCCACTTATCACTTAAACCACTCAGAAAAAATAAAAGATTATGGCTTCCTACTAAATGGGCTACTCTCATTAGATTTCTATCAAGATGTTTGGCAAAATTAAAAAAAAAGCAAACAAAACAAAACTAAGTTCCTACGATTTTTCCTTTTGGGAGAAAGGAAAGCCAGCTGATTTAGTAGCTAAAATTGTTTCTAGTAGTAATTGTCTAACAATCCTTAAGTTATGGCACCTAACAAATGACGAATATTGTGTGTTACATTAGATCAGTGGTTCTCAGTCAGGAGCAATTTTACTCCCAGGGGACATTTGGAAATTTCTGGAGACATTTTTGGTTGTCACCACTGGGGGGAGGTGGAGGGGGCTGCTGCCAGCATCTCGTGGGTAAATGCTAAAGGTTCTGCTAAACATCCTGCAATGCCCAGGACAGACTTCACAACAAAGAATTACCCAACAAAAAAAATGCCAGAATTGAAAAACTACATTAGATTGAACAAAATCTACCATTTCTAGTTATCAGAATATGAAATTTCTTATAAAATGTTAATTCTATAAGCAATTCTCATTTTCAGGGGGATCTAAAATTTCAGTTGACAGCATCCAGATTTAAAGCTACTCAGAGTGACCAAGACTGATAAATAGAAAATAATTTGGTGGAGGTGGCAGAGCAGGGGTGATATGTGATGACTTTGGTAGCGCGGAAACACAAAGCACCCCTATGAGCCGCCTTTTGAAGAGGGAAAAAACTGTATATCAAGCAGAGTGTATGTAGCTCATTAGTTACCTAACTGGACTCTCTGTTCTTTACAAGAGAAATTTCCTCTAGGGTTGGGAATGGGGGTTGGGGGCCCTCTAGGGATCGGAGGGGGGTGGGCAGTTTGCAAGTCTGAGAAATACAAATCTTTGAGGTGACTAAATTAAAAACATGCTATGAAGCTATAAACTCACTACTGAATCTGTGGCCTCGGGTCAGAATCCCTGCAGGAGATCCCTTTCCTCAGTGCATGTGCTTGTTAACATTTTCTGTAAGGAGCAGCCCAGAGCTAAGTCAGCTCTGAGCAAGACTCTGCAAGGCCACATCAAAAATGACAACAGGCAGACCGGTGTGCTGAGGCATCGGTAGGAGGTTCACCCTGGGTGAGGACGCTGCCGTGGCACACCCCGGGAAAATATCAAGGACAAATGTAAATGTTCTGTTTCATGGAGAATCGCTTTGGATTATACAAAGCCTATTCTTTTTTACTTGAAAAGCTACCAATTTCTGCACTCATATGTGTAAGAGATGGAGATTTTTGATGGACCACAGGACAAACTAGTGACAATTTCTGTGCATGTTTTCTCCACATAGTTTAGATGGTGCCACTTAGCAGCACTCCATCCTTCTCTCTCCTGGTGACACAGAACCCTTCTTGTTACTGCTTTTCATATCTATGGAAACAGAAGAGGAAAAAAATCCCATAATTACACTACACGAATTGAAGGTGGTTTTAAACCAGTGCTAGGAGATATTGCTCATTTCTATTATGTTTTATCTAGATTTTAAAATTCCTAACGCCTAATCCAGTGTTTTCAACTGGGGGCAATTTTACCCCCAAGAGGACATTGGTAATACCTGGAGACAGTTTTGGTTGTCAAAACTGGGGGGGTGTTAATGGCATCTAGTGAGCAAAGGTTATAATGCCCAGGACAGACCCGCACAACAAAGAATTATCTGACTAAAATGTCGATAGTGTCTAGACTAAAAATTCCTGGCCTAATATAATGTCAGAAGCATAAATGGTACTTTATGCTTGTCATTTTTTAACTATTAATATGTCAAGTGAACATTTCGTCTACTTAAGGAAACTCAATAACAATGCTGAAAGTCAAAAGATTTTGCTTCAAACCTTCTGGGATTTTTGAAGATAATTATGTTGTAGATCTTAAACATGAAATTAGTTGAGAACAATTTTCAACACACACATCTTCAGACACATGCTTTCAAGAACACCTTGCTGTCCGAAACAGAAAATTGGTTTAATTATAATAAAGCTATGAATAATTAATATATCAATGTAGATATGCAAACAAAATAATGTAGATATGCAATATCAATGTAGATATGCAAACAAAATAATGACAAGGGCTCATAAGTGCATTAGTTAATGCGTGTAGACCAGATATGGAATTTTTAACTATAATGTCAGAAATGTCACATAAATCTCTTTATTTCATAATTATTTTATTAAATTCTAAAGTCTCAAATGCAAACCAAAACTATTACAATTTCAGCACGTTTAGTTCAACCCCCATAGAAATAAATGCTAACTTAAAAATATAAGTGAATAACACATTAGTTTGTTTTTGTTGTTTCCTAGTTGTTTCTTTTTTGATTATCTGTCTGTGTTTTCATATTGCAAGATAGAGTACAGACAAGCAAAAGCTTGAGTTGAAAATCATTTAGGAAAATATATATTCTACATTATTTTGGCTCAAGTTTCCTACACTACTTTCTGGAGCTAAATTGAGGGTCTTGATCCTGTGAAATATAAAACTTGGCTACATGGCTGGATTCGTTAAAAATTATGTAAGTGACCTGTTGTTGCTATTGCTTAGGTAGTCAGCATTGGTTACATGACACAGTGTTCAAAATATGTACTTTATTTGATTCATCATGCTTTTGGCATTTTGTTACATTTAAGTACTTATATTTTCTTTTATATGTGTAAGTGCTGCAATAAATGAGGCATGTTTTTTTGCCAAATTTAGCAAGCTCCCCCAAAACAGCTTCTGTTACCCTGTACAAATAAAGTCTTTGTGCCAATGGGAGGAGTACTTAGCAATTTTCAGAGTTCTACAGGTGAAGCACATTATTTACTAGGATATTTGAAATCCTCAAGTCTATCAAATCAATGCATGCCACGTTATGTAAAGTACATGACAGCACTGGCTTTCAAAATGTAAGAGCTATTTTTAATATTGTTTTAACGAAGGACTTTGTTCTTAAATCCCTTTGAGATTCATTGCTTCATTAAATGAATGCAGGGACAACAGCCTATGAGCTGTGGTCATCGGCTGCATCTATTTACCATTAGGTCAAAGTTGTGACCATTTTCACACCAAGTGCTCTATCCTCCATTAAGAGACATGGCCACTTCAATTAATTCAGATTAAATTTGAAAATTATAAAAATTTTTGTTTTGGATATTACTTAGAAACAGTATCTCAGAAATGTAATTCAACTTCTAGATCCGATTATAATTAGCTGGTAGCCATGTGCCTCTGGGGAAGAAAAAAAATGGGCTTCAGTTGCTTCTTATGTAAAATGAAAGGGATAGATGAATCTGTCACCTTAATTCATGATGCATATTCCTCAGAAAATTTTATCTTTTTAAAATGAGTTGAGATATTTAGAAGAGTTATTTTAAATCTGGTGGAGCTATTGTCATTCTCTCTCTCCTTATATACCAAAGCACAGTTGATGTCTAACAGATAATCTCAACACTTAAACTCATCTAATGGTTAAATAGCTTTTAAAAAACACTGTTACTATCTAGAATTTTAGGTCTTCTGTCATATTCTTTTTTTTTTTTGGCAGCTGGCCAGTATGGGGATCCAAGGCCTCGCTCTAACTAACTGAGCTAACCAGCCAGCCTTTGTAACATTCTTCAGAGATTAAGAAAATATTTCGTATGCATCATGGAAATATTTGTGCTCATTTAAAAAAAAAATTGCACTGATTTCATTAGTCTTAAGATCTAAAAAACTAATTCATAGGTCTTTGGTATTTAAATTTGAGCTATTAAAATAACAATAATTAAATGTGAATAATGAGAGAACTTTTATCTTTTATGTTTTTGAATAAGAATCTTATGATTATTATTTTATATTATTAATTAACAATGTATGAAAGAACTTCAAAAAATATGTAGTATTACCTGGTATTATCAAGCACAACACTGTTTCTTGAGAATCATTGTACTATGTTACTATAGAATAAGAAGAGAACCAAAAACCAAAAGCCAAACCAAACCAAAAAAAAAAAAAAAGAACAAGAACAAAAAAACAAAATCAAAGCCAAAATCAAAATCAAAGAAAAAGGACAGGCACGTTCAGTCTGCTTGGAAAGAGCTTCTATTGCAACAACTAATGAAATTTGTTCAGTCATTAAGATTTGTTTTATTTACAGAAGGACACCAAATATAAGAATATAAAGGTACTTCAAAAAGTTTTTGGAAAAATAGAATTAAAGGTTAATATGAATTTTCCCATGAACTTTCTGAAGTACCCTTGCGTGTGTGTGATGCATGGTTTGTTGAGGTCCCTTGCCTCTAAACCATAACCCCTGCACCTCACCCCCACCACACACCTGCCAAAGAGGAATTGTCAGCTAACTGGATTTGGCCTTTCTGTCCCTCTTATACACATCACGTTCAGATGCTGCCCTCACTCCAAAGCATCCAACCATCATCTTTGTCCAGGTGGAGTTCCAGGTGGCAAACCAGGGTTAGGCCAAAGCGCCTTCTAAACTAGAGTCTGAAAAATAATAGGGTAGAAGAAATCTCCCTTTTGACACTGTCTTTCACCTTCTAGAGCACATTCATTTTGTGAAAGGCAAATTTTGTGAGAGGTAATTCTGATGAAGGAAACACAGAGGTTAAAGTTCTAGGCAACTTCAACAACCCCGTAAGCCTCCTGGAATAAGTATTTTAAAAGCTTGAGGCCTCCAGAAGGGGAGTGGAGTGGAGGCCATAGAAAGCTAGCCCAGGCCATATGTACTCCTATGTATGTCTCTGTGCTCCCAAATCCATCCCTTGCCAGTCTCTGATTTTAAATTCCACTGACTCCCGGATGCTGAGTGAGGGTTGAACATTTTTTCATGTGTCTGTTGGCCATTTGCACATCTTCCTTTGAGAAATGCCTATTCAGTTCCTTTGCCAATTGTTTAATTGGGTTATTTTTTTTGTTGCTGTAAAGTTGTTTGAGTTTCTTGTATATTCTGGATATTAGTCCTTTGTCAGACGTATATTTTGCAAATAATTTCTCCCACTCTGTTGGTTGTCTTGTCAGTCTGTTGATTGTTTCTCTTACTGTGCAGAAGCTTTTTACTTTGATATAATCCCATATGTTTATTTTTCTTTTAGTTGCCTGTGCTTTTGGGGTCATATTCATGAAGTCTGTACCCACTCCTACTTCTTGGAGTGTTTCCCCTATGTTTACTTTACGGAGTTTTATTGTTTATTGTGGCACTATTTACAATAGCCCAAATGTCCATCATCAGATGAGTGGATAAGGAAACTGTGGTATATCGACACAATGGAATACTCCTCTGCTATAAAAAAGAATGAAATACTACCATTCACAACAACATGGATGGACTTAGAGAAAATCATATTAAGTGAAACAAGTCAGGCACAGAAAGAGAAATACCACATGTTCTCACTTATTTGTGGGAGCTAAAAATAAATAAATAAACACACCAACAAATATGGGTGGGGGGAAGAAGACACAAAAATCACAACAATTCCTTGAACTTGTTAAGACAAGTGAACAGATATGATGTGGGGGCGGGGGGAGGGGAAGGAGGGGGAGAAGAGAAACGGGTAAAGGGTCACAAAAATCAACTACAATGTATATTGAGAAGTTAAAATAAAAATAAATAAAGAAATAAATAAATAAATTCCACTGACTCTTCTATCTTTTACTGAAGGTTTTACCTTCTTTAAAACCCTGTGCTTTCACAAAGGAAGAGATCTCATTCCTGGGATCCCTTAGGATTCCAGGAGTCTTGAGGAATGTAATTCCATGCATTACAAAGCATGGAAGTTTGCTTTTACTGGCTGCTGTTTCTGTAAATCCCTATACCTGGACCCACTTGGGCTGTGCTTAATGAACGTAGTTATTACTTTAATTCAGTATTTAGAAATAACGGTGTTTGGGAAAAGGGCTATCATTTTTACTGAAATATTTTTAGTATATGATAGCTACAGAATATTCATACTGTATTCTCATAATTTAAACTTCTAAATTCCTAAAATTTGTCATTTTCAAAAACACTGTGTTTCAAAAGATTGTCCATACTATTATAAAGATATATATATATATATATATATATATATATATTTAAGCTAGCACGATTTAATTGTGTGAAATAAATTATGTGGAAGAAAAGCAGATGTACTGGTGAAGTATTTTCTGACAGGTTTTTTAGTTGAATGTCAAAAATTTAGGTCATTTGGGCAACTGAATTTCCTATTACTTGTCAGGAATTAAAAAAAAAAAAAAAATCCCTAAGAAATTATAGTTGCTATTTTTGGAAAATGCTTACTTTCTTCCAAAAATCCTGTCTTTAGAATATACATAAATTCAGTGTTACTCTTACACCTTTTCTTGTTCCTTTGCTATTTCTTTTTTTTCTTTTCACAGCAGAAGTCTAAACCTTTTATGAGTTGGCGGGTCTTCTTTATCAAAACGAATACAGAAAGATCTTACTTTTGCAAATTTTATAGAAACAAGACCACGTAAACACCTTCCCAGGACCTTGAAAGAGGACTGTATAAGTCAGGAACCCTGAAATACTTCAGTAGCTTGCAGGTAACTTTGTCTTTGCTTCATTTCTGGGCTCCAGAACTGTGGAATCGAATATCTGCCTTTATTTTCTTCAATGTGAATGAGTGCTCATGTACAGGACTCCTACTCAGCTCCACGAAGTTCCTTAGTGACAAAGAAAAGGATTCTGACGTGATGCGTTCAGGCTGTAGGCTTCCTGGTATCCAGACTGTGGGCTCCACTCTCCCTTCTCTCTTTTCCCGCCCCAGCTCAATCTACCTCCGACCAGGTGATCAGCCTAGTTTGTTGGAAGCCGACATCAAAGGCATTTAGCCAGGTGGGAAGGTTCTTTGTTTTGTAATATGCTCTCAAGTCTCAGATGATTCAGTTCTGGACTAACCCCAACAGGTATTGGGGATATATCATTACAAACAAAATCATCTCTCAACCCAGAAATCTTCTCAACAAAGGTAGTAGAGAAAGAAAACACTTTTATTATTGAATAAGTATTAAACCAGATTGCGATGCGTATCACAGGCAATCTGCTAAGAGATTGCAAAGGCAGAAAGAAGTCTCACCCTTCTGTATTGCCAGACAGGTACAACACATTACATACATGTTTTCAAGGTAAACAATAACTAGTCCTCAAGTAAGAGGACTTCATGGTCACACATAGTTTATCCTGATTTTACCACTGTAATTGACAACATCATCTGTGCTAGCTGATTGGCTCTATCCAGAGAAGAGAAAAACATTCTCATAACTTGATGACAGGAGGTAGTGTTATAATTTGGAGCAAGGTACCCACTGAGGTTAGGCTCCTACCCTCCCACAGAAATTGGAAAATAGGGCTCCTATGTTTACATTTCAAAGAGATGGCTCCCAGATTCTTAAGAAAGACATTCCTTGGTCAAAAGAGCAATCTAGTTTTCAAAAGGTTTTATATAAATATATATATAAATATGTGTACATATATATATACACACACATTTTAAAGAGAGGAAAAAGTACTTACAGTTACAAGCTTTCTAAGGTAAAAACTCTAAGGAAAAGAGAGGGAGAAAAATCTTTTCCCTTTCTCTTGTTAGGGAGAATTAAGCCTTTTATTTCTAATTATTATTTGTTTATTTATTTAATATTTAGATAGAAATTATTTTCTCAATACAAATGAAGGAAAACATCATAAATTGAATTTAAAGTCAATTGATAAGAGCAAATTTAGCACATAAAGATTAACATCCTTAATGTATAAAGAACTCTTAAAAATGAATTAGAAAAATCTTAATGGAAATTTGGTGATCTAATTATTATTTGCCCTTATAATGTCATAGATGAAGAACCCAGGTCAGTGAGGGGATTTTGTAACAACTATTTCATAAATCATCTTTGTGCCATGACCTGTCCTGCTGAAGTTTGCCTTGTCTAGATATGATGTTTATTTAGATTTTTTTACACCAATTCTTGCAGGGTAATCTCTTGATGCTAAAACCCAAGTTAATCTTTTGTTTGTTTGTTTGTTTACTCTTCATGGTGATCTTTCTTGATTGATCTCATCAGTGCCTAAAGCAAAAGAGCTCTGCAGCGATGAAAAAGAGGACTCTGTAAACTGAGTGCCGTTATCTGGCTGACAAAGGATTATGCTTGGAGTCCTTCCTACCTCTGACTTTTCCCGACTGTAAAATGCTGTTGGAGATGTCTTGCCCCACAGAGTTCCCTATCTATCTGAGAAAGGTATAAAACCAATTTCATTTTTAAAACTTGTAATTTGGCTTCTATCTTCAGTATTAAGCTGATTACTTGGTTACTAAATTCGTGTCCTTTTCTGAAATTGTTTTTAAACTTCTCTACAACATTTAATATTGTTTTCATCATTTCCTCTTTGAAACTGCTGTTACAGTGGAGAGAAATGTGGGAAATGTTAGTCCTTGTTTCTTGTGTTGCAAGATGAGGAAATAGTGACCTCAAAACATGAAAAGGCTTGTCCAAGGTCACGTAGCAGGAAGTATCTACACACAACTCTCTTGGATTCCTTCTTCTCGTCTCCTCTAGAAGCTGCTCTTTACTTGGCAAAAGATGGTAGTCAAGGTTCGTTTCATTTGCTTTTGCTTTCCTAGTATCTCCTTTTCGGGTATATCATCTACCTCATGGCATTTATGATAAACTTTTTATGAGTAAGAAAGATAAGGGACGTAGGAGTCAGACAGGCAGACCTGGATTTGAATCTTTGCTCTTTCACCTCTTATTAATCTACAAACATGTCACAATGATCTTAGACAAGTTAATGGCAATTTAAAAGATTTGTAAACCCAAATGCCTTCAGGGATGAAGGAGGTTATATAAACGAGTTAAGCTGGTGTTATAAGGCAATATTGGACATTGAAAATCAATGATCCAAGCTTCTGACTCAAGAAACTAGAAATAGAATAGTAAATCAAACCACGGTAACAAACAAGAAAGAATAAAATGAGGATAGGAGCAAAAAACAAATCAATAAAATATAAAATAAACATATATGAGAAAATTAACAAACCCCCAAATTGTTTTTTAAAAAAGATTAGTGAATCTCTAGCAACACTGAAAACAAGAGACAGAAAATATAAACTACCAATGTAATTAAAAAGGGGTATCATTAAACTTTGAATAGTTAGTAAATGAATATTGAGTCACTTGTGTTAAAAAAAAGTTGTCAGTTTAGGTTAAATTAATAGCTTTTTTGAAAACATGACTTTTCAAATCTGCCTCAATTAGAATTAGAAAACAATTTTTTTTTTTACCCACAAATAGATTATCTTATTAAGAATCTTCGCTCTCTTCTTTCTGAAATCCTTCAGGCCCAGATGATACCCCGAGGTACTGCACCTTGGCAAGCTGAGTAGTTTTAGACTGAAGGATACAGAGGAGCCTCAGAAGCAAGATCTCCCTGACATTCTTCCACCTTCCTGCCTTCTGCCTCCTTTGAAAGTAGGTCATGAGACCCCCATGTGGCAGGTGTCCCGCCTTCTATGTGGGAGGAAGGAGTGATACAAACACAGGCGAAGAAGAATCCGAATGGGCCTTCCTGAGTGTTCTCACTTATTACTATTAGATCATATCCCTTT
This sequence comes from Cynocephalus volans, assembly GCF_027409185.1. Taxonomy (NCBI): domain Eukaryota; kingdom Metazoa; phylum Chordata; class Mammalia; order Dermoptera; family Cynocephalidae; genus Cynocephalus; species Cynocephalus volans. The sequence goes on along the minus strand of NC_084470.1, from coordinate 127,406,905 downwards.
TTTTTTCTTTTTTGTCTATTTCGTGACCGGCACTCAGCCAGTGAGTGCACCGGCCATTCCTATATAGGATCCGAACCCGCAGCGGGAGCGTCGCTGCGCTCCCAGCTCCGCACTCTCCCGAGTGCGCCACGGCTCGGCCCAGATCATATCCTTTTTATCCAATCATGTTTCTCCACCAGTATCCACTTCTTTCATCAGACTTAGCATGTACTCATAGTTTCCCCTCGGTGTTTGGATCTTCATTTCTGAAGGCTCCAGTGTCATCTACAACTTTAATTAAATAAATGTGTTATGCTTTTTTTTTTTTAAATTAATTTGTCTCTTGTTATAGAGATGTCAGCCATGAACCTTGCAATGGGTAAGGAAAGATATTACTTTTTTTCTCTCTCACTGTAAGAAGTAACGCTAATCTTAGGCCAACTTTTCCAGAGAACCGTAAAAAGGAAACCCTCACCATTTTATTCTTGTTGTCAAAAACTTATCTAGCCATTACAGGAAAGTACAAAACGATGCAAAAATACCAAATAGAATGTTAGCACATAAAAGTAGAGAAATATAAGAATAATACACCTAGTATCATATATCATGACCAAGTAGACTTTATTCCAAGAATGAAACGGAAGTTTAGTATTTAAAAACAGTCAATGCATTTTACCACATGATCAGAGAGAGAGAGAGACAGAGAGAGAGAGAGAGAGGAGAGAGAGACAGAGAGAGAGAGAGAGAGAGAGAGAGAGAGAGAGGAGAGAGAGAGACAGAGAAATCCCATAATCATTTTCTCAGATGCAAGAAAAAATAAATAAATACATTTATGATGCAAAAAAATCTCAGCAAACTGGGAAGAGAAAATAGTTTCTTACCTTGATAAAGAGCTTCCATAAAAAATCTGCAGCAGATGCCATAATAAATGGTGTATTATTGAAAGCTTTTCCCCCACATTTGAGGCTGATAAATTTTTGCCCAGAATCAGCATTGCTTTTCATCAAGGGACTGGAGGCCCATCCTAGTACACTAAGGCAAAAAAAAAAAAAAAAAAAAAAAGGCAGAGAATGGAAGAATTACGGCGATGTACATAGAAAATCCAAATAAATCTGCAAATTACTAAAATTGTAGGTAATTTTAGCAACATTGAAACTACAATTGCTGAACATGTGGTCATTATACAAAAACCAGCTACATATCTTTATATCAGGAACAAAAAAACAGAAAATGAAAGTAGAAACACAATACAATTTCCAGTAGTATCAAGAAGTTAAACTACTTAGAAATGCCCCTAAAAAAACATGCAAGACATCTACAAGTAAAGCAGCAAAACGACCCTGAGAAAAATTAAAGAAGCCCTAAATAAATAGAGATATATACCATATTAACAATTTGAAAGACAAGGTAAATGTATAATTATCTCAAAATTGATCTATCTAATGCAATCCCAATCAAAATCCTTGATGGTATTTTGAGAAAATTGCCAAGCTGTTTCCAAAATTTATATGGAAAGGCAAAGGGCCAAGATTAGCAAAGGTAATCTTAAAAAAAAAAAAATGCTACAGGGGTTATGTTTGTATATATCAATTTTTTTTAAAGGTACAGTAATATAACAGTGTGGTATTGGTGTAAGAATAGATAAACTGACCAAAGAACTTAGAGTCTAGAAAAAGATCCAAACATGAATTGTTGCACAACTTATGACAAAGGTGCCACTGCTGTTTACTGGAGGAAAGGATGATTTTTTTTTTCAATGAAGAGTACTGGGCCAGTTGGGTATCCATAAGGAAAAAAATATCCTGGGCCATACTTCAGCTTCGTGGACAGAGATCAAGTTCAGATAGACTGTAAATTTGAACGAGAAAGGTTAAGTAATAAATATTCAAGAAGAAATCAAAGCAGAATATCTTTAAGCAACAAATTTGTAAACAGGACACAAAAATTACTATTTATAGAAGAAAAAATTAAAAAATGGCAGATTGGATTGCATCAAAAATGGAGAACTTCTGTACATTACAAAACACTGTTAAGGAGTAAAAAGTCAAATCTCATGTGGTAGAGAATTATTTACAATACATATGTCCACCAAAGTCTTGTATCTAAAATATGCAAAAAACTCCTGTGAATCAGCTAGGAAAGAAAGGAAAACTAAAAAGAAAAAATAAATGAAAAACAGACTTTGACAGGTATTTCACAAAAGAGAATATCCAAATGGCCAATAGACTTATGAAAAGTACTCATTTTTGTTCATCATCAGGGACATACAGATTAAAATGTGATGTGATACTATTACACCCCCACTGCAATGACAAAGGCAAGGCAAGGCAGACAGCACCAAGTGCTGGTGAGAATTTGGAGCTGTTAGAGTGCTCACCCACTCCTGGCGGGAGTGTAAACTGGTACAATCACTTGGTAAATATTTTTTGGCAGTATCTACCTTAAGCTGAATATACACATACTGTACAACACAGCAATTCTACTTACTCCTGGGCTAATTCTCATAAGGAATTGTACATGTGTATACCAAAAATATGCACCAGAATACTCACAGCGTTATTTACAATAGCCAAAAACTGGAAATAAGCCAGATGAATTAGCAAGACTGATATATTCATGAATAGAATTCTATACCACGACCAGAATGAGCAAGCTATAAATACACAGTGCAACATGAATAAATCTCATAAACATAATGATGCATGATACAAGCCACACATAAGAAAAGAATCATATATTATTTATGTAAAGTTCAAAAACAAGAAAAAATAATTTGGTATAAAAAGTCAAGATAGTGGTGATGTTGTGGTGAGGGTGACTGGGAACCAGCACAAGGGGCCTTTGGAAGTGTTGATAATGTTCTGTTTCTTGATTTGGGTGCTTCTTGACTTTTTGAAAATTAACTTTGTAAGAATTAATCAGACTAAATGTAAGTTTTGCATTTTTTGGTATGTGCATTACATAACAGTAAAATGTTAAACAAAAAATACGTTGGTGGCTAGTTGGGTGCCTGGTTTAGAGGACAGCATCCATCATTCAGCTTTAGCATATTATGCTAAGAATCTGGGCCCTAACGTTGCACAATCTTCTAGTTTTTCAAGAGATATGCATTTTTATGAAAATTCTTATTTTAAAAGTTGCCAACCAATTCAGATTAAAACAACCACCACAACAACATGTGAGCAAACTAACCAAATAAATTACAGCCACAAGTTTGCAATTGTTGCTTTGAAATCCATCTTTCCAGCTCTATAATGGGGATAATTTTACATTACTCAATATTGATTTCAACACTTAAATGAAATGATGTATGTAGAAGGTTTATGAAAATGCCCTGTTGTACAGCAAGCAACTGATAAGTGGTGGCTATTGATACGTTGTTATTGTTTTTATTATCACTATTTGGAATCATAATCTCTCAAAATTAATCTTACATGTCCTTAATTTTGATGCAGATTTCTACTGAATCATTACTATACCATTACTATAATAGCATGTCATTGAACTAATGACATTATTACAGGGTAGATGTTCAATACAAACCTGTGGCTTAAGTATTTGTGAATCAATCAATGAATAATGTCTTATATTCATCCACTTTAGATTTCAGCATATTTGACATGTTATTCCAGTGGCATATACTATAAAATATAATATTGTATGAGTGTTAGAATTCTGAGGATCATAAAAAATTTAGAGGCTAATTATAAATGATTCAGACTAGTTATAAATGATGGCAGGTAGTTGGAGTTAGATGAGTGTGTTATTAAAACACATGTAAAATGTGTTTCCTATTCCGTTCTTGGATAGTAAGAATAACTTCACAATATCCCTTCTGCTGTTTGTGAACTCCAGCCTTCCTCACTTCCCTCTCAAATAGTATCATCTATGAGGCAGAAGGGGGTAGTCTCACATGTGTGGCCTCTGACTCATCCTCTTATGCCACCCGTCACCATCCTTGGTCTTTCTTCTTTTCAGCTGTGATGCCATCTCTCTTTCACCCCAAAGCTTGCTGAAAGTGTCAGCATTCCTTGTACCTGCCACTGCTGCTGAGCCTGTAGATATGTACATCAGGGCAGCTGATGTACACCGTTCAGGATATTAATGTTTATTTCAAGGGCCACGCATCCTATCACACCAGAAACTATTCGTACCATATTCTTGCTATAGAAGCTGCCAGCAGCCATGCTCTGACACCTTGTGCCACACAGCACTTTTAGATTTCAGTTGCATCTTTAATTATAACCCTCTCACCATTTACAGGGACCTACGGGAGTTGAACTGGAGCTAGACCTGAGATATTATGCAGGGAAGAGGAAAATGGCCAGAGGGAGATAAAGAGGAAAAAAATACAGAAGCCCCCAGAACAGAGAGAGATGGAAAACCTCACAAGCTGCTGGCAGGAAAATGGCTTGAAATGGGAATTGAAGTCATACCATAATGTGCTGACTTCAACTAGGCTACCTGCTACAACTGATGCAAATAACCACAGACAAAGGATCCTTGGTTTTTTTTTTTTTTAAATGCTGGTTTAGAAGAAAGTTGACAGCATCAGAGGAAGGTGATGGATCCACCAGGGCTAGTAAACAGCTGCAGAACCTGGGTGTGCTGACATTGTCCTTGTGTATCGTGTGTCTTCATTAAGGGGAAATTGGTCCTTCCACTGAGAAGATATTTTCTATATTTGAATATTAGCATATAAGAACCTTAGAGGTCCCCAAGTCTAAATCATTTGTTTTGCCAACTACAAAATGGAGACTTGCTCAGAAAGTTAATCAGTAAAAGATCACTCAGCTAATTAATAGCAGAAATAAGACTAGATACTAGATCTTTGAGTTTTAGTTGAAGCCTCCATTTACCATCTAACTATTAGTGAATTTTTCGAATTACTTCTTGGAATGGGTTTGCTCAGAAGGATGAATGCAACAAACCAGAAAGACAGACACTAGTAAACGTGTTATGTCACTATTTTTCACAAAAACTACCTTGAGCACATTTGCACGAACAACCCTGAGCACATTCTAATCTAAGAAAGAAGGTAGGGAAAGTTCTTACTGTTCCCTTCAAGCAACAGTTCTTATCTTATTCTGCTCATTGCATGCTACTAATTTTTAAAACATTTAAACATACTACTTTGTAAGTGGGGACAAAGTCTAGCCATGATCAACAACTAGTAAATACAGTTGTAAATGTTAAAAATTACAAATAAATTTTCTTACTTTTAATAAACACGATGAGAAAGAGTATACACTATACAGCAAAGTGATTTTGAGTTTTTTTCATTTTCTAATTCTGCACATCTATATGAAGTGATACATAATACATGTGCAATTCATTTATAACATGTACTGTGGGGTGGGAGTGAAAGTCACAAGTCAGCTCTCTGGTGACGTATGGACTTGCCTTGCTAATGATACTTTAAATTAATAGAAAAAGGTTTTCATTGGAAATGTAACAGTTTGACCGACTTCTCTTACGGTTTAGCCTGCCTACAGTTTATGAATAGTTCTCTCTTAAATATGGAAGAAAATACAGTTTTAGAGGAAGTTATTTATTTAGAATTTCAAAATCTTTGAAATAAAAACCACATTCTCAAATGCTATCATGAGTGGAAAAGGAAAAGAAATATGAGTGTAATCACAATCTAAAAATAGCTTTATGCCATCACATTTTTCTTGAGAAAGTCAATATCAGTTATGTGTACTGTGTACATGGAATAATATATTTCGGGTTAACAAGTTCATGTATTTCTCAAATAGGACAGGATTAAAGTCAATGTGTGATTAATTTTCTATATCATTCTTTCATGTTTTAAAATGATGTAACACTCCCTATAAAAATCCAAACAAGACTACAATGCACAAAGAAGAAAATACTATCAAATATTCACCACTTTCCTCTTGGCACACATACTTCTGGACAACTCTCTATGCATACACTCTGTTTACTTACTGTCATGCACACACATGCACACACACGCACACTTTTACATAAATAGAACCGTAAAATGCTCTCTATAGGACCTCATTTTCCCCCCATCAATAAATTCGCCCATTTTACAGGAAGATGGGCAAGTTAACTCCTGAATATACATATGGAAGTGCCCTTTTTCTTAGCTGAGCTGTGGTTGTCCATATATTTAACATAGTAACAAAGTGAATAATACTGAAAAATAATATTTCAAAAGAGAAATGTCAAATAGTTATGATAATATACTGTTAATTAGAAGCCCAATCTGTGAGGTACATTTGCATGCTTGTTACACTTAGTCATCTAAAAATTTTTTATTATGAAAATTTAAACAAAAATTAAAAGAATTGTGCAGTGATTAAACACCTACCTGTACCGAGATTCACCAGTGGTTATCATTTTGTTGTATTTCTTTGTCTATCTATCAGTCTCACAATTTAGTCTCTTAGATTTTTTTCTAAAGCATTATAAAAACATTACAACACTTTGCTTCCAAAGACTTCAGCTTGACGATCCAAAATCTTGTGAACATTATCCTACATTCACATCATCGTAATACCATAAACACTACCACAAACCAAACAAAATTACCCCACATTTGATATCAAGAATTGACTTATTCTGATAGCCAACTTGCAAAAGCTAGAAAAAAATTTCTTTTTAATTACAATTAGGCAGCTCGATTCTTTTAATACACATAGTTTTTAAAAAGTGGCCCTTAAATTATTATTGATTTATAATTTATTTTGAAAATATGTTATATAATTTCCATGTAAGCATAAATAAAATATAAATATACTAACAGTGTGCACACCTGTAAAATGTTAAGATAATATTTTTTAATGACAAGAATTTTTTTTTTCTGTAGCTGAATTTTATTAGAAATTTCACATGAAAGAAAAATTTACCATCTAATAGAATATTCCATCAGTTACATGGCATTTTTGACACATATTCACTTGAAGGTTTCATTTAGGTAAATGCACTTCAAGAAAACTGGTAGTTCCAACTTAAGAAGGTTAAAAACTTTCTGCATCAGATGTTTAAGATGGATTTATTTTTTCCCCTATAGTTAATAAATTTGACAGCATTTTTAATACCAGCAGAATGACAAGAATTTTTAAATGAATATTTGGTGATGTAAACTTTGCCTGCAATTTATCATGCACTTTATTTTTTGTGTATTATGTCATGCTACATTATGTCATGTACATTACGTGCATGTCGTGCTACATTATGTCAACATTTATAAATTTCAAGATAAAATAGCCATTTATATCCATCTATGTGGAGGCTCTACACGTTTGTGTGAATAGCCCCTCTTCTATTTGAAAAGCATAGATTCCTGTACATTTCTTTAAAGCTATCATCACAGACCATCAGGCAGAGGATCAGTGTCTTTGAAAACAGTAAACATGGACCTGGTCCTTGTACTTCAAAGAAACGACAATTAAAGCAAAGAAACAAAAAGCTGGCTTCAAGGGATCATAGTCATTTTGATAAGTAGAAATCACAAGAGTTGAGTTCCTTCAGCAGTCTTTAATCAGTGACCAGAATGAAAATGTATACTTTCCTTTATAATATACTTGAGGATATGGCTTCCGTTTTGTTATTGATGTGGTTGTGGTCCTAGTGACCTTTTTATTTCTTTCTCTTTTAAATCATTTGTTTATCATTGTATAGATAACCAACACTATGGTGACAAGGTTACAGCTCTCTCTTCTCCCAGATATCCAGGCATAGCAGACATTTTCCAGCCATTCTAGGTGTCCTCAAAAATCACAATTCTTTGTTTAAATGAAGTGTGGTCTGTCTAGAGTTAGGATGCATATATTAGGGCAGGATGGGTGTACAGTGTATGCATGTACTGGGGAGGGAAGGAGGCCTCTCCTGTTTGGGAGGAGTTGCTGTACGTACCTAACGTGCATTTAGTACACATGTGAGATTTGACCTGTTGTCACACAGAAGGGCGTACGCTAGTGCTGGTCACCTCTCCCACAGCCACAGGGGACTCTAACCTGGGCATGAACTCAGCTCACAGAACTGTGAGCTTGGAGCTCAGCCTCCCGCTGTGTCATGAAACCCAGTCTCCCGCTTCCTGCCCCAGCAACCTTTCCTCCACCCAGCCCTTGGAAAGAAGTCCCACAGGAGGGCAGGGACAGCAAAGAGTACAGCTCAGCTTCTCTGTCCCACATGTAGAAGTTATAACAGGGCATTTGTAGAAGGCTGAACTGGGAGAAGAGATTGTTAAAAAGGGAACCACTGACTTCCTGTGATCACACCTTCCTGTCTCACCCTTGCTCCGAGGCAGAGTGGACATTCTTGAGTTCATCACAGAAGAAGTGCATGAGCACCCCTGAAGGTGCCGCGCTGAGGGGCTTGGACTTGTGGGTGGGAAGGGCCTTCCATAGTAAGACAAAAGGCCACGTTCCTATGGTTAAGGCCACCATGCCTCTGGTTTTCTAAGTTCTTAAGTTGTTGCCACAAGTCATGGATCTGTGGCTCCCAAATGTCAGCTCACAAGGTTCACAGCACATGCTTTGCAGCTGCGCCACCCAGCTAGGAGGGGTGAAACCAGCCAAGCATTTTAGGCAGAGCTCATTTCCGCCCACATCAGAAGGAAGAGAGAAGTTTGTAGAGAGCTCCACGGAGCCCTCCATTAGCTGTTTGACATCTTGTAGGCCAAGAGGCCACTTCCTACGCCAGCCATGTGTTGGTGAGAAACCACATGAACATAATATCGTAGAGACCTAGCCCTGAGAGTGCTTATGCTTTAAGTCTGAGAACTTTTTCCTTCAACACCTCAATTTCCAGTGACACTCCATAACACATCTTAACTCTACCCTTCAGTCCCTTCAAGGATGTTGTGTCACTAGATGCATTCTGAGCACGTGGACCAAAGAAAGCTGAAGAAAGAAGGGGGTGGGGGAGGGGGCGAGAGACAGACAGAGAATATACCAGCCAAAAGTTTGTTAAAAGGGTCATGACATAAAAAAGGTAAAAGAAAAAAACAAAACGGAGTGTTACTAAGCTGTGCATTCATTTTGAGGGAAAGAAGAAATGAGTTGGTAGCAAAGTGAAAGAAGGAAGCATTGAAAAGATACAAAGGAGACGAATTAGAATTGAGGATGATTAGGAAGATCTTTACTTTTGTCCGTATCTACCTACCGTATCTTACAAGTGTGACTGGGAACAATGTGAGAGTTTCATTCCTTCCCCTGCTGTTGGCAGTCCCAAGCATACTGATGAGACCTCTTTGATTTATTTTGCTTGGCTCCTACTCCAGCCTTGTGGCTTCTTCCTTGTTTCTGACCGTCATCATGGTGTCATGATTACTGTCCCCTCACTCACTCAAACCCACCCTATGCTACTGCCTGAATTATTTTATCAAAAATAAATTTCATTCTGCCCTTCTTAGAATGCTTTGCTGATCATTCATTGCCTACAGGCTGAAATCCAACCCCCTGAATATCCCATCCAAAGCCTTTCCTGATTTGAGCATGGCCCATCTCTCTGAATTCCTCTTCTGCACATTATGATTTTGCAAAACTGCAGTTCTTCAAAGAAGGTGTTTTGTTGACAACCCCTGTGTCTGTGCCTGCTACCCCTCTGCTGGGATCTAATCGCTGCCCCTCCCCCACCCCAGCTGGATGCTCTGCTCTGAGCACCTTCTACTGCCCATTCAAGCAAAGTTGATCGCTTCCTCCTTCAGGCCACAATGCCATGACACTTTAATCACACTGCATTTTTAATTATTTGTTGATGAGCCTGTTTTCATGACTAAATAGTGAGCTTCTGGTGGGCATGGACTTTGTTCCTACTTATTTTTGTATCCTTAGTTCTTACCAATGCCTTGAAAATACTAAATAGAATCCGAAAAATATTTGTTAAAGAGTAAATAAATAAATACTCCTGTGGGAGAAGGTCTTTTCCCATGTGGGGACTCAGAGCACTTTCTGTTGCAACTGTCATACAATTTGACCCAATCTAACTTTAAGAGGTAACATTGATGGATATCACTAGGTCGGATATAACTAGATCGAGGATATAAACAATGTTATGCTTCTCTACATCTATTAGTTTCAATCCCCAGGGTTGAATTTAACCTATTTGGGCTTTAGACTTAGAATCAGTATGGTAGCAAAAGAAAGCCTAAGTGCTAGGTTTTTTTTTTTCTTTTCTTTTTTTTCTTTTCAATTTTCAGTCCAGCAAGGGGGAAAAATAAATGAGAGTCTCTGTTCCAGAAACGCCAGCTAAAATTGCCTAGATCACAATGACTGTGACTGGGTATGTGTCCATTGTGGAACTGATATCTCTGGCCAGGTATATCCTCTATTCTGATGGGCTTAGACATACATGGTCATGTGCTCCACATCTACAATCAACTTCTACCAAATTATGGGTACTGAGAGTGGCAGAGGAGGACATACTGAAAGGGTTACCAGAAGGAGGAATAATCACAGCTGAGTGGCAAAAACAATAGGTCAGTTAGAGGGTAGAATAAGGAACCTCTATTTCCTTAAACCTAGATTTGAGGTATTGGAAGCTCCATTTGTTACCTAATTCTAAGGGCAAAATCAGAAAACTCAACAATTTCATTTTAGGATAACTTTTACCTTTTAATGTGATTTTTTAAACAGAAACTTTGCTCATTTTGATAATCGTGTTGTACCAAGGGCACCAAAAAACCCGAATTATTGGTCACAACACATTTAAAAGTCTTGGTTCATAGGGGCCAGTGAAAAAAGGCATTTATGAGAGGTAAGAGTAATGACTTGGTCACCGAGTTTAAAAACCAAATGCTGCTTTTCATTGTTGTGTTTGCTATAAGAGTTGTTCCAGTTATCTACCGTGGCTTAATAAACTACCCTCAAAATTAGGAGGTGAAATAATTTACTATTATCATATCTCATGATTCTGGGCACCAAGAATTTGGATAGTGCCCAATGCAGACGATGCATCCTGCTTTGTTGTCTGGGACCTCAGTTGGAATGACACCAATGTCTAGGGGATGGAACGGTTTAGGGCTGGCTGAATATCTCTTTTTATCACTCTTTCTCTGCCAAATCCAGTCAGCAGACTATTGTTGTGCAGTCCCCAAAGAGAAAGGTTTTTAAATTTTGTGATATTAAAAAAAAAAAAAAACCCAAAGAAGAATAATACTTCATGGGTGTGAAATTTTACAAAAATTTCAGATTTTTGCCAGTCAATAAAGATATATTGCAACATAGCTACAATACTTGCTTAAATATTGTCTATTTTCTGCAACTGCAGAACTGAACAGTTGCAACAGAGGCCTATCTTACAAAACCTAAAATAATTAGCATCTGACCCTTTACAGAACAATCTACTAACCCCTGCTTTACATTAGTTCTCCTTGTCTGCCTCGGGCTTTCTCATAGCACAATACTCACAGGGTATTTGGATTTCTTACACATAGGTTTAAGCTTTCAAGAGTGAGCACAGATGTGCCTCAACTTGCAGTGGGGCTATGTCCTGATACACCCCTCTTAAGCTGAAGATATCTTAAGTTGAAAATGCATTTAATACACCTAACATGCTAAGCCTCACCTTCCTTAAACGTGCTCAGAACACTTGTATTAGTCAACAGTTGGGCAAAATTATCTAACACAAAGACTTTTATAATAAGGTGCTAAATATTTCATGCAATTTATTGAATACTGTACTGAAAGTGAAAAACAAATGGTCATATGGGCATTCAAAGTATGATTTCTATTGAATGTGTGTCACTTTTGCACCATGGTAAAGTAGGAAAAATCCTAACTTGAACCAGTGGAAATTGGGAACCATCTATATTCAAGAGATGGGACGTGGAAGCTGCCATTTTCTTGAGTGCTTTCTATTGTTCAAACCTTTTCAAAGAATGTGTGGCCATCTTTAATCTCCCACACTTGACCTACAGCCTCAATTACAGAGGAAATTTTTAGAGGGCAGAGGACTTTGTTGAATTATTTTTCTCCAAGTCATGGACCTTTTCATAATTAGGGTTTAATTATAAAAGTAATAAAAATCTCTTTGCTTTGATTTCAAACTTGGAAAAAAATGCTAGTTTCATCTTTCACTTGGAGTTTGGAAATGATTACCAAATGCAGAACTGAAAATTTTAGCATTCTTTTTTTTTCTTTTTTTTTTTTGTCTTTTTGTGACCGGCCGTACCACGCTCAGCCAGTACGAGTGCACCACGGGGTCGGCCCAGCATTCTGATAGCTCTTGGTGTTCTGACATCACTCTAATAAATGTAAAACTTTTTGTTTCTGATATTACCATAAAGTAGATTCATTATTCATCTAGATGTTTCCAAACCAGGATAATCGATTCCTTTTTGATGAAGAAATTGTTAATTATTAAATAGCAATTCCCTTGATTTTCTAGTTCCTGCCAAATCACAATGAAATGGAGAATTATTAGCTGGTAAGGCCTTCATAGGTTCAGTATGGAGAATCAAGTCTCTGTGTGATTATTAGTCCGTGTACTGACTGCAGAGGAGGAGGGTCAGCTTTCTTTGACCATTTGTCCAAAACACAATGCTTCTCTTGAAAGAAACAAAGGGCTATAACCAGTAAGTCAGTCTGAGCCAACTGACTGCCGTGAAATCAAAGTCCACTGATCCCAAGCAGATGCCTTCCATAAGCATGGTGGCAGACTCCCTCAGACTCCTTCAAGGACTTGTAACCAGTTAGCAAACAGTTAAGTAAGGAGTTGGAAAAGATGGGTATGCATGTTTTTGAAACTCATGTTTACAAATAATTAAATATGATGGCTTAGAATATTTTGGAAATTGGACTAGAATCTTATTTGAAAAAAGCTAGCATTTTGATTTTTGTCTCTCTATCACTATTAAAGTTTACTAAGAAACTGTCTTAAACATTTTCTAACTGAAACAAGCATGGATTGTCCAATCATTAGCTGAGGAACCTGATGTATGAGAGAGAATTTTGTAGGTACAAAGAGGAGGAGAATTTCTTTTAAATAGGGAAATAAGAAAAAGAGTGGTTTGGTGGTCAGAGAGCAATTAAGTGTCAAAACCAAGAACAAAAATAAGGTTCCCCTGGTTCCTGCATCCATGTCTAGATTGCAGACTATCTATCTTCTCTAAGGAGCTAACATTTCCTGAGCCCTTCAGTGGATAAGACACTGTGCTAGATGCCTGACATATCATTTTATTTAATTCACATTCCAATTCTGCAAAATGATATCCACCATTTTATAGCTGAGGAAACTGTGCTAAGCCAAGGTAAGTAACTTTTTATAAGATCTCGAAACTTATTGGTGGGAGGTAAATTTTTAGGAAGGAAATTCAACTTAACAGTGTGAGCTCTATACATGACATTATACTGTTTCTCTATCTAACAAAATCATTTGTTCCTTAAAGATTCCCCACGTGGGAAAAAGAAATACACATTTTTCATTCATTCTGTTCATCTGCTTCTTCATTTATACCACCGTTCTCTCCTTTGCTAACAGATATGTACTGGGCACCTTCTAGAAGACAGACACCGATCATAGCACCAGGGACTCGGTGGTGAGCAAGACAAGTGGGACCCTCACCTTTAAGGAGCTTGCATTCAAGTGGGAAGACAGACGAAAGGTTAGTGAACGAACGGAAAAATAAAAGTACCGCAATTATTGAAAAATGTTATGAAGGAAACGATTAATGTGCTGAGATGAGGTAGAGAATGAGAGTTGGGGAATTCTCTTTAGAACGGATGTGCAGAGAAGGCCTTTCTGAGAAGACGAATGCAAAAAGGAGAAGGATTTGGTGGTGAGAAGTAGGGGGGAAAGAGAACTGTTCAAGGAACAGCGTATGTAACAGGACCGGGACAAACATGGCAGAAGCTCAGAGGGAAAAGCTGCAGAGGATCAAGTGTGGGAACGAGGCTTTGGCTGGAGCTTGCAAGACATGATGGGCTGTGAGACGGAATCTGGATTTTATTTGAATTTCAAATAGGAGCTTTAAGCAGATTTTATGCAAGGACACGCACGGATTTGTTGACCTTTTAAGAAGCTCTCCCTTGCTGCAGTGTAGGAGATGGCTTAGAGAAGAGCGAGAATAGAGGCAGAGAGACAGGTCGCACCAGTCTCCAGGAGAGGGTGAAGCTATCCAGACATGGCGGTCGTGGAAAGGGGAAGAAGGAGATGAGACATTTTAGAGACAGTTGAGAGAGAACTTGCTTCTGGACTGGGTTTGGCTGCTCAAGAGAGCATGGGGAATGTAGAAAAGGAAGGGTCTGTATCTGGGTTGGACCACTGGTAGACGGTTGTGGAGTGGGGAAATCAAGAGTTCAGGTTTGGACATGATTCTCTGTGAAACAACCAAGGGCCTTGTCATTTTAGGCAGTAGAGGGGGCATGTAAGTGGGGCATGTGAGGGGGGCAGAGTGTAGAAAATATGCACGGATATTTGAATCATGGAAGTCTATGGCATCTCAGTTCATGGGAGTTAATAAGATTATCTTGGGAGAAAGTGTGGAGAAAGGAGAGTGCTTCAAACTACAATATTTAGAAGTTAAACAGAAGAGATTTGGGTACCCAGCCCCTGAAAAAAATGGCTTTTGTATTGCATGTGTTTGCACTGTTTATAGTTCTTAGAGACAGGAATGTGTATTTGATTAAAAATGTTACTTGATTCTTTGTCATTTCTGTTTCCAATTGAGTTATGTAGAATACGATCTATTTGTGTTAAATGAAAATTTCTTAATATAGAATATTCAGGATTCAAATTTTTGAACTTGGGACTTGGGTTCAAATTTAATTTCTGTCTTATTATATAAAGGAACTATAGAAAGTTTCTTTACTAATTTGGGCCTGTTCACTCATCTGAAAAAATAACACTAATACTACTTCCCTAATACTGGTAGGTGCTGTGATTAAGTGAGAAACTTCATTTCAATGCTTATTATAATGCCTGGAATACAGTGAGCACTGCATACTCTATCACTAGTAGTAGTTTTTTGGAAAACATAGCTAATTAAATCCAAAACTCTGCTCTCAGTACTTTAAATGGTAATCTCGTCCTATAGAATTTTTTCAGGCACATGATATTTTTCCATTTTTACTTCAGTTCTCCACTATGGTGTCTTTGTTATATTGTTTAGTTTACAGTTAATCTTTTTCTTAACATAAAAAATTATTACCTTACATATTAAATATCTCAACAGTCCATAAAAAATTAAAGTGGCAAGATTATTTGACAGGTAATGAGGTGTCGCAAATGCTGTGCTTCTCCTATAAAACAAGCAACTTTTAAAAGGTAATATTCCTTTGGCACCAACAAAATCCAATGCTTGACAATCATCCAAAAGAAAACTAAGGTAATTCCAAAGACCTAAGCAAATCCTCAAGGCCTGAACAATCTTATATTCATCAAACTTTGAACATACGCTCACATGCACATTCACATGTATTCGTACATCCATCAGATATGATATTATAATTAGTTGTGCATTTGTTGATTTCCTCCTTGAACTGAGCTCCCTGACAGCATGGACAATATCTTACTATTTTTATTCTCACTGTACTCTACCCATAGCAGGAGGTTTTAGCACTCTCTTGTTTCTAATCCCAAGTTTTCCTATACACTTTTTTTCTTATTCAGATCCAAGGTATTTGGGGCAGAAATGTCTAGTTGCCCCCCAAAACTCATGTTTATGTTCTTCCTTCCACTTTATAAGGCTGTTGTTGGCTGGTAGATGCCCAACTGGACACCATACTTTCCCATTGTCTCTCTTCTCCCATATCTGGGTTTGACAACATGAGGAGTTATTGCTAATGGAATGTGTGGCAAAATGATGTGTATCACTTCCAGGCCAAGGCCTTCAAGAATTGTGTGTGCCTTAACCGTGAATTTTTTTTTTACCCTTCTGCCACTAAATACAGATGACAGAAAGGCCAAGGGATCATGGAGCCTCAGATGGAAAGATCCTCGAATCACACTACGTGGAAAAAATGAGTTGCCCACCTTGGAATACTACTTTGGACTGTTTTGTGAGGAAGAAATAAGTTTCTACTGTCAGTCTTTATAAATTTAAGAATCTAAACGTTCCTATAGGTAGCATTAACCCTTACTAACAGTGCTTAGAGAAAATAGGCCTTCTATTGAAACAGAGCTACATCTTTGGAAGATAATTTTGGTTTTACATGCTCATTTTGTTTTTCCTGCATGCAGTACAGAAAATGAACTTGTCTTTGTAAACAGGAAGAATAAAGGTGACCTATTAATAAAGTATAGCAGATAAGATTTTGCAACCCCAATTCAGTTGTTCACACAATATCATATTCCTTTATTTTCTTAGCTCATATTAAATCGAACCTTGTTCCTGAGAAACTTATTGCCTATGTCAGGGTTACAAAAATGTCTTGAGAGTTTTAGAGAGCCCAGAAGCATCAGAAAGTATCCTGTGGTTATTCATTCATTTCACCAAATAATTATGGTACAACTTTTCCCAGGAGCTAGAGTAGCAGTTGTCATGGAGTGTATGGTTTTGTGGGAGACACAGAAATTAATCAAATAATCACCCAAACAATGCAACAGTAGCAGATGAAAAGAATATGGTAGAATATTTGTAATGCATTTGTTTTAACCAGAGAAGTAAAGGAAGACTTTCTTGAGACAGGGGAAATTGAGATTAAATATGAAGGATTGGAAGAATTTTGCTAGTTTGGTGCAGAGTTTTTAAGGTAGGGAGGACATCATGTGGAAAATGTCTTACCTTATAAAACCATGATAAAAAGGAAGGTCCTAACCTGTGCCTGTAGGATTAAGGTGAAGGAGTCTGGGAGGATGCTGCAAGTTGAGGCTTCAGAGAGAGGTGAGCATCAATGCAGAGCCTTTGAGGTCCTTTCAAGCATTTTCTTTTAATCCTGAATTTGGAGGGAAGATATTGACAGAATGGGGTTCAAGGGCACAGGATATGATTTCATTTAGAAAAGACCTCTCTGGATGAAGGGTGGAGAATGGATTAGTGAATGAGAAATAATGTTAGAACAAATGTAGGCGGAGCTGTTTGAAGGTACATTTAGTTTATTCACGAGATTTTAGTAATTTGGATTAGGATGATGGTGGTGTAGATGGAGAGGAATTTATTAATTTAAGATATATTTAGGAAGTAACATGGAATTGCTAGTGATGAATTGCGGGAAGTAAGTTACAAGAATGACATAAGCTGATGAAAAGAGGGCTGTAATAACTGCAAGACTCTACCTAATTCTGAGCATCCTAGGTGCTGCTTCCAAGCATAACAAGGGTAAGAGAATTCACTTGTTACATACCATTTTGTCAACCCAGAGACAGACTCAACATTGCATATAGAACCAGTGTCACCAGAGATTATATGCTAAAAACTTTAGACAAATCAGAGAAGAGAATGAGTGTTTTTAATGTGTTTTAGTCACTGACCAATGCAATATGTAACCACATTGAGATGCCAAGAGCGTGGTCATTGAGATTTGCGATAAACTAAAGTTCTAGGAACACATTGTATCAAATTTAAACTTTCTCATATGTGTTTGGCCCTTTTAAAAATTTAGTTTAATTTAATTTAATTTAGTGGGTGCTATGAGTTAAATGTGTCTCTCAAATTTCATGTATTGGAAACTTCATCTCCATTGCAACAGTGTTAAGAGGGTGGGAAAACCTGTTATAGTAATTGAAAGGTGGGGTCTTTAAGAGGTGATTAGATTGTGAGGCTCACACCCTCATGGTTTAATGGGTGGTCATCGGTGTCTTTATGATGGTTTTATAAGAAGCGAGAGTAAGCAGGTCAGCTCTCTCTTGATCAGCCCATTCTCACCATGTGATACCCTGTGTCACTGAAGGAGAGTCACCACCTAGTACAAGGCCCTCACCATGTGTTCTTGAACCGTGGACTTCCCAGCCTCAGCCTGTGAGAAATAAACTTCATTTCTTTATAAATTACCCAGTTTCAGGTATTCTGTTATAAGCAACAGAAACGGACTAATACAATGGGGTTCCTTTGTAACCCATCTAACACTGTTTACCTTGTGACTCTATTACAAACTTGGAACATCAGCATACCTGTATTCTTTGAAATTCGGAGACCTGCTGTTAGCTTTTTGAAAAGAAGCTTTTGTTTTTCATTGTTAATTATTTATTTGATTTAATTTCAAGCTGGTTGCAGACATTTTCACTTGAAAGTGCACACTTTGCACCATTGATAACATCGTTCACTGATTATTTATTGATGTTATGCTGTTGTTCCACAGGACTATTCAAACCACCGCATGATTCAAAGACATAATTTTAGAAAATTTTTATAAAAAATATGTAAAGACCACTATTTAATATCACTTTCACATAATCAGAGTTACCAAGAAAGAAACTACTACCAACCACTGCTTTCAAATCTAACTGATGAGGAAGAGTATGAGTTGTATGACAGGTGATGAAAAACTACATTGGAGGGTAAACAAATTCATGCAGGCGGGCAGAACACCAGCTGGGTGGACATGGTGTGAGGGGAAGGAACACCAGTGACAGTTGAGGTACAGCAAAGTGTGCATCATCTTTGTTTTTATTTTCTATCTGGTTGGAAAAATAATACTACCTTAGTATAGTGAAAACTACATTAGTTAATTAAGTGGGCATTCAATAAGTAGCTTAGGGAAACACTGGGTTATAATTAAGCATATACAAGAGACCATACACAGAGTTATGACATATTTTATAATGTTATATTTTTCAACATTTTATTTCCTCATAGAATTTGAAAGCTAATTCAACCTCTGTCTGATACTTTCTACATGAAGAAGTGGTCCAAATGCTCATGGTTCCTACTTCTGCTACATTGCCTTCTCTGCCCCACCCTGCACCTATGGCCTCATACGGAATTCCCTGTGATCAGCTGACAAAGGAAGAGAAGACTAGGGCCTAGTTTATAGATGGTTCTGCACAATATGTAGGCACTACCAGAAAGTGGACAGCTGAGGCGCTACAGCCCCTTTCTGGGACATCCCTGAAGGACAGTGGTGAGAACAAAGCTTCTCAGTGGGCAGAACTTCGGGCAGGGCACCTGATTGTGTACTTTGCCTCTAAGGAGAAATGGCCAGATGTGTGATTATATGCTGATTCATGGCTGTAGCCAATGGCTTGGGTGGATGGTCAGGGACTTGGAAGGAACATGATTAGAAAATCAGTGAGAAGGAAATTTATGGAAGAGGTTTGTGGACAAACCTCCCTAGGTGGGGAAAGGATGTGAAGATATCTGTTTCCCATGTGAATGCCCATCAAAAGGTAACCTCAGCAGAGGAGGACTTTAACAATCAGATGGACAGGATGACCCGTTCCATGGAGACTAGTCAGCCTCTTTCTCCAGCCACCCCTGTCATTGGACTTCTGCTCACCAAGGCCAATCTGGCTACAGTGACCACTGAGTGCTCAATCTGCCAGCAGCAGAGACCAATACTGAGCCCCCAATATGGCACCATTCCCCGGGCTGATCAGCCTGGTGGCAGGTTGATTATACTGGACCACTTTTATCATGGAAGGGTCAACATTTTGACTTTACTGGGAATGGACACTTACTCTGGGTATGGATTTGCCATCCTAGCACAAAATGCTTCTGCCAAAACTACCATCCATGGACTCACGGAATGCCTTATTCACCGTCATGGCGTTCCACACAGCATTGCTTCTGACCAAGGTACTCACTTCACAGCCAAAGAAGTGCAGCAATGGGCTCATGCTCATAGAATTCACTGGTCTTGCCATGTTCCCCATCATCCTGCAGCAGCTGGCTTGACAGAATGGTGGAATGGCCTTTTGAAGTCACAGTTACAGTGCCAGCCAGGTGACAGTATACTGCAGAGCTGGAGCAAGTTTCTTCAGAAGGCTGTATATGTTCTAAATCAGTGCCCTTTACCTCCTCTTCTGGGAAAGGTATTAACGAATTTTATATGGTACTGTTTCTCACATAACCAGGATTCACAGGTCCAGGAATCAAGGGGTGGAAATGGAAGTGGCACCACTCACCATTACCCCTAGTGACCCACTAGCAACATTTTTGCTTCTGGTTACCATGACTTTATGCTCTTCTGATCTAGAGGTCTTGGGTCCAGAGGGAGGAATGCTTCCGTCACGAGACACAAAAATGATCCCATTGAACTGCCACCTGGCCACTTTGGATTCCTCATGTCTCTGAGTCAACGGGCTAAGAAAGGAGTTATGATGTTGCTTGGGGTGATTGACTCAGACTACCGAGGCTAAGTTGGACCACTACTTCACAATGGAGGTGAGGAAGATTGTGTCTGGAATATAGGAGATCCCTTAGGGCATCTCTTAGTACTACCATGCTCTATGATTGAGGTCAATGGAAGACTACAAAAGCCAAATCCAGGCAAGACTACAAGTGGCCCAGACTCTTCAGGCATGAAGGTTTGGGTCACTCCACCAGGTAAAGAACCACGACCTGCTGAGGTGCTCGCTGAAGGCAAAGGGAATGCAGAATGGGCAGTAAAAGAAGGCAGTTATAAATACCAGCTTCGACCACGTGACTATTTACAGAAATGAGGATTGTAATTGTTCTCCTTACTGTGTTAAGAATATGTCTCTATACTGAATACACACACACACACACACACACACACACACACACTGTCCATATATTAAGTCATTATCTTTGTTTTTTTCCTCTTATTCTTTATCATGTACCATGAGACTTACTGACTTTATATCAGTATTTAAATAAATATTGTTAACTTTATATCATAGTATTTGCATTTAAATTGTGGGATATTGGGAGAAGGGTAAATATCATATAAGGACTTTACCTCCTCTTCTGGGAAAGGGATTAATGCATTTTTGCTTGTGCAAGGATAGTTGTATCATATTAGGTGAAACTATTATGTTATTGTCCCATTTGAAGATTAAGTATGACTTAAAGAGATAGTATGGACACCATGTCGACAAGGGGTGAACTTGTGAAGGTTAGTTCTAGGTATCAACTTGGTTAGATTAAGGAACGCCGAGAAACCTGGTAAAGCTATCTTTTTAGGTGTGTCCGGGTGTTTCCAGAAGAGATTAGTATGAGGGTCTGAGTGGACTGGGTGGTAAAGATCTTCCCTCAATATGGGTGGAAACCGTCCAATCCACTGGGGACCCCAAGAGAACAAAAAATGGAGGAAAAAGGCAAATCAATCTCTCTATCTGCTGGAGTTCGGATACACCCTGCTCTCCTATCTGTGTACATCAGAGCTCAAGACATTTCAGCTATTGGGTTCCAGGACTTACACCAAGGACGCCATTAGCTTCCCTGGTTTTGAAGCCTTCGGACTTGGAGTGAGCGACACTGCTGGCATCTAGTTTGCAGACACCTATCACAGGACTTCGCTTCACAATCGCATGAGCTAGTTCTCCTAATAAATCCCCTCTCATGTATTTATAACATATCCTATTGATTCTGTCTCTCTGGAGAATGCTGACTAATACAACCACCTTTGTATTAAATACCACTTAGACCAAATGGGCTACCGTCTAGAAGGGGAAGTGGATATGAATAAAACAAATACATTCCTGGATTTGGAGAAAACAAATCCAATGTAGAAAGTAACATGAAGGGGCTTTTTAAAACTGGGAAACTTCAATTAGGAGGTAACATTTAAGCTGTTCCTACAGGAAGTTGTGTAAAAGGTGGATGGTTGGTGAAATGGGAAGAGCATCTTGGGCAGAATGAGAAGCAAAGGCCCTGAAGTGAGAAAGAGCTTGGCATTTAAAGGAACAGAAAAAGACTAGTGTGGCCAGAGCATAGTGAGAGTGAGGTGGAAAGTGGCACTAAATGGGTTGAGAACTGTGTACAAAGATTGGATTTTATTTAAAATGAGAAGTGGAAAAATATTGATAGATTTTAAGCAAGGACTTATCATGACCCGGTTTTTATTGACAAAATATCAATTCGATTGCTCCTCGGAAGAAAAATCAAAGGGAGATAAGATCGAAGTTTGGAGATCAGGTAAAAGGCTGTTTCTGCAGTGGTGGTGGCTTGGTCCTAGGTGGTGCAACTGGAAATGGAGCACAATTAAGATTGATGGTGGACATAGAATGAACGGGACTTGCTAATGAATTGGACGTCATGTGATAGAAGAGGAGAAATAAAAAAAATAAAACTCAGGTTTCTGGCATAAGTCACTGGGAATATACAGTTGGTGCAGTTACAGGCATGGACAAGATTGAGAGTTGGGGCAGGTTAGAGGGATGGTCAAGACTTGATGTTCCGTTGAGTTTTCTATGAGGCAATCCAGTGGACACGTCAAAAATACAGTAGCGAACGTGAGCCTAGAGACCTAAAATACAGATCTGACTGGAGATCTAAATTTGTGAGTCATCAGCAGGAAGGAGCTCACCCAGAAAGAGTGAGTGGGCCCAGGACTGAGCTTTTAATGTAATTTAGTAGTACTTAAAAGTCAAGTAGAGGAAGATGACCCAACATGGCAGCTGCAGAGGAAAAGCCAATGAGAGTGAAGAGAAATCTGTAGATAACGGTCTTTTGGAAGCTGACCAAAGATAATGCTTAGAGAAGTCAATATTTACTGTATTTAATGCTGTTGAGAAGTCACTTAAGATGAGGCTAGAGAAGTAAGTGATGGTAAAATACCTGGCAGCGCGGAGCTCATTGACAACATGGTTCAAGGCCAATGCTTTTAATGCTTCGGGAGTTTCCTGTAGTTTTTAGGATAAGGACAGATCTCTTGGAACCTGCAAGGCCTGGGAAGGTTTGGCTCTCTCTCCCTCCAAAGCCTCGTTTTCCAGGCTCTTCTCCTCTCTACACTAGCCACACCTAACTCTCTCTGTTTCTTGAACACACTCTCCTCCTTTACATGTATTTTTCTTTCTGCCTAGAGTACTCTTTCCTTCTCTCCATACCCATTTAACTTCTATTTTTTTTTTTTTTTTTTAGGTCTAGCTTCATTGCTTTTTATTCCAGGATAACTTCCCAACCTTACCACTGGACCAAATATCCTATAATCTGCTTAAATCAGAGCATCCAGTACTTCCTGTGTGCTCAACTTGTCATAACCACTAGGTAATTAATTATCGTGTCTTCCACTAAAGTACAGACAGGGCAGGGAGCGTGTCTGTTTTTGCTCACCATTTTTTCCTCATGTCAGGCAAAATGACTCTCTTATTACTCTGGTTTTGTTGAATGAATGAGTGAATGAATTAAGTAATGACTGAATAATATCTGCTTCTGTAGTTAACCTCATGCAGTCTCTTTCTATCTTCATATAACCTTTACTATGTGTAACCAAAATATCTGGAAAATCTAACCATCGATGACTTTAACTGAAATCTTACTTAAAGCTCAACATTACAACGTTAAAAAATCTATTGAAAGTCAATCAGCTATGATTATTTCAAAATTTTATTGGTCAAACTTTGAGCCTGTTTTGGATACATACACTTTTCAACTACTCAAAAAGCACCACTATATTTACTACATATAAAATCTGGTGCTGCTTCCTGGCCCTTTCTTAGCCTCGGTTGTTTTTAACAAAATACCCATTTATCAGCCGTCTGCCCACGCTCCCTCTCAGACTCAGTGAGAGTTGGTCACATCAGTATGTCACAAAGACTCCATCAATTTTCTTTGACAGCTTTCTGTTGCTGCACGCTGAGGGCCTGGATGCCAGGCTCGTAGGTGATGGAGTGAGAGATTTCCCCACATGCCCTGTGGAAAAGACAGCTGCTACCCAGAGTCCTGCCTAGACATCCAGTTCAGTGTTGCCCGCTGTCCATGGGGACCTGTGTTCTGTCTCTTGACAGGCTGCTAGGGTTTTCCTTCTTGCCTCCCTCCTGCGAGCCTGAATCTCAGAGATATCAAACCTGAGCCATCAGAATTGTGCACATGTTTATGTACCGATGTCTCTTACATCGGGCTCTATTTCTTTACGCCTTTAGAATTTACAACACAGATTTTGCTGCCCAAAAGTCTAATATTTCTTGGAGACACCAAACTTAATTTTAACACATTAAAATAAAATATATAATCTATCTCATTTGTTGCTAATGTTGGATTCCTTGGGTAGAATCGCTTCACCCACCTGCCCGAGATGGAATTGAATCTCCTGACTTCTCAGTGTTTTTTCAGTGCCATGATCTGCAAAGCCTTTTTATTTTTTATTTATTTAAACATTTTTGTCCTTGGCCAGCCCCCCTGCAAAGCCATTTTTAAATGTCCCTTTAAGGCCGCTAAATCCACATTTTTATAGAGTGTACTTTACATACTTTTCTCCCTTATAAAAAATCAGATGTCATGTACTTTTCTCTGGCCTCTAGTTTTGCCAGATATTCTGCCATGACAGCAAGCTAATAGAACACATGTACTTGCTTAAAGATATTGAAACTTAACCCCCAAAGAGTTTTCCATTGCAAATATATTTTAAGAAAGAGGCTTAGGATCTGAATACTCAGATCTGTGAGCTCTGATGACCCCTACTCTCCATTAGGCCTACCTACATGGAAATCAGTGCTTATTTTCACAGTTATCTTATTTAAAAATGCATTCACTAAAAGAGAACAATATTTTTACCGACTTAATAATCAATCTTTTGGAGACAAAAAAATTATAAAAGTACATAGTACAAAAAGATTGGGGAAAGAAGTGAGAAAAACAGAGGAGGATAGTAAGGTGGGTAAAGAAAGTAAGATGAAACTTGGGGACCTGGCTTCATAAGATAACGTGCCTAGTCCTTACCTGTGAGACCTCAGCCAAATCACCTGACCTCTCTGTAATAATAGATGAAATGGGGAATAATAACATAATCTAGCTAAAGGATAGTGTACAAATTGGATAATGTCTATAAGATGCTAAGTTCCTGCACATACCAAGAGCTCCATAAGTTAGCTATGATGATGATGATAATAAAAAACAAAAATAGTAACAACTACAATCTTATTAAAGTGTTATAACCCAGAGTTTAAACTGTACGGTTATTTCCTTTTGCACAAAAGGGGCTGCAAGTTTGTCTCTGTAGTTCCCAGCAGCCAATGTAAGGGTAAAATAAATAGGTTTTAAATATCAAAAAATGTATTTACTTACGTACAAGGACTCCACAATAATGCTTTCTAACTGAAGATTGCAGTTACTGCAAAGGCTCTGTCTGTCTACAAGTCTCCCAAGCATTATTTATAGTTCAAATAAAGGAGTTGTACATGTGTGCTTTTTTATTTTTAAATGCATACAGTGATAATAATGCCACTTACTTAATTGTATTGCTGAATTCCTAGTGGCGTTTTGCCAGTAAGCGTTTTCCTAATCAATGGGCTTATTAAGAACATCATCAGAATCATGAAGAGCATTGTATATTTATTGTCTTATTTCTCAAAAAAAGTTGGGAAAGTATTGGTGAGAAAAACAAAAAAGTCGACTTTTGTCAAAGACCACCCTTGGTTTTTATTGCTCTTCTTTAGCTCATCAATAGAACCACGGATATTCTAAATCACAGAAGCATTAATTTCTTGAAGCAGGATTTGTTGTAGAGGTGACATTCTGATTCCACTCCTAGCCTCACAAGGATACCTGTGAGAGATTTTTAGCAAACTGTTAAGCTCTCAGAGAGTACTTTTGCATAGCAAATGGTTTCACTGTCAAAATTGTCATATTGCCAGGTTTTGAACACCTTCATGGTAAATGATTCTAGTTGCTAAAAATAAGAGAATAAGTAGTTTATCCTTTCATTTGGTCATTGTAAGGAAATACTATTTGGATAGTTCAAAAACATCTTCCTTGAGGGGAAAATCTTTTAAAAGATCTACTAACTTAGTGCAGTTAATTGAATTAAGGAAGTAAGATGCCATAGCACTGAGTTTGAACAACTTTTTTGACTTCCTGTAAAGAGGAGCCTTTTACAGTATTTTTGGAGAAGTTAGTAAAACCGAATCTGACATCACCAGTTACTAGTTCACGTAGCTAGCAAGTGGTTTATTCTTAGGGTTACAGAGGAGGAAACTGCTCCCCATCTGATAAGACAGCAGTGAAGAGTATGTATTCATTTCTTTTATTTTTGATTCAGTTTTACAGAGAAAAACTTTTACAAGAATAACTATTATTTTGCCTTTCAGAAGGACGCATGCTGTTTCTTAGGGATACGGCTGATTTCCAGATATGACCATGTATTTGTGGTTTAAACTTTTGGCATTTGGCTTTGCCTTTCTGGACACAGAAGTATTTGCCTCAGGTAAGTACAAGGATATTAATATTTCCTTTTTTTTTTTTTTCTTTTGGAGGAACATTGGTTTGAAATAGAAATTAAAACTAAGTGTGTTGATGACTGGCAGGGAGAAGCTCGCTGTAAAATGGTCAAAGTTGTTGTGGCTGAGGGACACCAGGCTTGTTTTGCGACAGAATACATTGTTTCTGCTAAAAAAAAAAAAAAGGCATAAATGTTGGGTGAAAAAATCAGAATTTAAAAGGAAAACATTCTCTATCTGTATCTTTACAAACTGTTCAAAGATATTACGAAAGCAACATTGTTACTTAACCCGGAAGTGATATGAACACATTTATGAAAATCTGAGTTTATTAATGACAAAATAAGTGAATTTTTATCCTTTGAACAAAAAAATGCACTTTTTAACAGTCATAAGATGGCTTTGGTCGTGTGTCAGCCTCTCCCTCTTTTCGTGTCAGGAGTCTGCTTCCTCAAACTGTGATGACTATTAAAAGAGTGTATTGAATACTTAGGTATATGGCAGTTCAGGAAATATACTTAGGTATTTAATTAAATATTAACTTTCTGCATATTCTTATCACAGAATATATTTTAAATCAAGTTTTTAGTTTCTTGCTAATAGATTTGTAAATTTTTGCTTTAGAAATTCTGTGGGGCCACCGCCCTAGGACAATAAATATTACACCTTTGGTGAGATAGAAATATTTAAACTCTTAAGAATCATGCAAATGTTATGTTCTATAGGAAAATGTAACCAGCTGGACCTCGGGTAGCTACTTAAGTTTGAGATCTTTGACCAGTTTTGGTCTACTCGATGGATATTTCGTTAACAGTTTCAGTTTGGGTCATGAGTACATTTTGGTTGATTATTAAAGGTAATTAAAGGTAATAACCTTATTAAAAGGACATCGAAAATGGAATTTTTGTAGAAATTTCAAAAAAGTTTAAAAAAAAGGAAAAATTATTTTTCAAAATCTTGCTTATTAGAATTCACTTTGAAAACGTTTCTTGACTTTTTCTGTTCTTCTTTTCTCTGAAAGACAGAGCAGTAGTTACCTCCTAGACATGTTACATTACCAATTTACATTTTCGGTAACCTAGGAGAGTGGAAAAAAATAGTGTAAGATAGGTTTTTTGTTATTGTTGTTTGTTTTATTTTGTTTTTATTGTAAAGATGGATTTTAAAAAAAATCTTTATAGGTACAGCATTTTGCCTTGGTACAGAAAATGTCTGTCAAGTTGCCATCACTGTAAAGTGTGTTATCATAATCAAAAGCAAATATGAAGAATAATAAATTTAATAAGGTCATATATGTATATTATCATAAATCAGAGCATTTTCCATTAAAAATTCCCACTCAGGAAATGTTGCAAAACATTTCTAGATACACATAAAGAAATACTAAAATATTTTGTAGGCCATAGAGCAAACCACCAGAAAAATTTCAATTTGGTCTAGTAAAAGTTTTTTTTTTTTTTTTTTTTACCATAAACAGATCTTTGAATTCATAAACAAAATAAAAGTATAATAGGATCTGGAAACCTTTAAATCAACGTTGCTGAATATTTTATACTATAAATAAATGGATAGATGAACATAGATCTATTTTAAAGATCAAGTTTATCTTCAATTCCTCCTCTGAATATTGAAAGCAAACATTTTTCTAAAAGGCATTAATAATTTCCTTTAAGTATATACATATTTTTGGAAAAATATATATAGACATAATGATTTGTATCTGCAAGTGTAGTTTATTGTCCAAGAGACATCTTGTGATTCAACCTATAACTTAGGAAGTTATTAATGCTTTAAATTATTTACATTTCTTTATTAGCAACAAATAAGTTGGATTCTATGTTTTATTGTAATATGTTAAAATTAGCTTAATATCTACAGGATATTATTTTGGGCAGCAAAATTCATATTGTACACTCTAAAGGCATAAAGACATAGCACTGAATGTGGAGAGATATCAGTGGAGGCATATGTGCACAATTCAAATGTTTTATTTCATCTCTAAAATGCACCTGTGGACAAGGCTTTCCCAGGGCAACAGAAAAGCTGGGTTCTGTTTTTTACAAAAGTTCCTAATCTCTTTGCTTTGCACCTTTTTTGCCATGACAGTTGGAACCCAAAACTTTAATATTTCTATGTAACTCTAGGGGACAATGATGGTTTTGAGATGTAGGAAGGGCAGAGTGTTCTCTGGCTCAAAAAAGGTATAATCCTAGGCAAATCTACCACTCCTTGGCATAACAGTTAACAGTAGATGAGTTACTCTATGTGAGGTATGTTATGAGTTATCTTATGAGTCATAACAGTTAAGACTCATTTCCTGGGTGTAATTCTTCATTTTTCCACCTGCTTTAAAAAATATCTCATGCTACAAATGTACTGTGCCCTGCATGTCACAGGCATTCAATGCAAATTATTAATTGAATTTGCTAAGCAATACTATTAAGTCCTAAATACCCTACAGTTTAGAGATTTGGGGATGTGGGTATGATTACTTATTGACTTTTTAAAAATATTTTTCTTCTCAAAACCTGGCTGTGACCCTTGTCACTGCTAGAATTTGAAATGCATTTTGTTAGAAGAAAGATAAGGTAAGTTAGGGATCTTTCTTTTTCATTTCTTGCTCTACGTAACTAAGCACAGTGACAGAGTGGTTAGCTTCAGCTAGGTTCTTTCTGTTTTGGGCAATTTGATATCCTTTCACCGGTAACAATTAAGAAGCATAAGAATACAGATATTTCTACATCATTCATATACAGACACATATATCTCTCTGTATAGATACATGCACATACATACTCATGTGTGAGTTATATATACTAGTTGTTGTCTACTATTTATCCATCTGCTGGTTTTCCATATTTGTCTACCTTCCAATTACTATTGTTCTATGGGCTTCAGTCCTTGGCCAGTTTTATTCTGGTTTTCTAGACTCTGGGTTCCTCATCATTATTTACTAAATATTGATGATCCTGATTCTCCATCTCCAGACTCAACCCTAAGAAATATGGAACCTACCTCCTTTCCTAAATTCAATCACTTACATGCTCCCCAAGTCCTGACATTTTGCTTTTTAATAATCTCTAGAACCTCTTTATTCTCTACACCTCTATTGACATCATGTTAATTCATGGCCTTATTATTTTTTACCTGTAATATTGTAATAGTTTCCCAATCAATCTGAAGTCTCATCCTTTCTTACATGCTCTATAACTTAAAAAAATAAATAAAATAAGAAAAAAAAATTATATCTTCTCATTGCCTCTGCTATAAATTCTAATCTTTTTGCCAAGCAACTGGGTCCACCCATGAGCTGGGAGTTAGGCCTAGAACTGGGCAGGACTCTTTTTTTTTTTTTTTTCTTTTATGATTGATTAAACGAGAACAAACAGGAGGTAGTTTCAACACTCATTTCCTCTACACTTCCTCAAGGCCTTTAAGGGTCTGTGCAAATCCCACCTCTCTGACATTCGTTTTTGTCACTCTTGCTACTGAAATTGTACATTTTTTGCCACCTTACTGGGCATTTTTCAAGCACTATTTCAATTTGTTGCTGTGCTGATGATGATGATGTTGATGGTGATGATACACAAATCAGTGGATTGACTGTCATTGTATCCTACGTGAAAGCAGAAACTATGTATTATACCTTTTTGTATCTCCAGCACCTGCTTTCTTACCAGGCACTGAATAAATAATGTTTTTTCTGTTTGTTTTTTTAATAAACTTCAGACTTTGTTGATGAAGGGAAGGGAAGTCAGAAATAGGCAGGATGTGAGACAAAAATTCGTCAGAAGGTGGAGGTAGCAGAAAAATGTGGTCAGGATTCAATAAACTAAGGTTGGATCTAGATGTTTGCAGACTGTGCTTTTTTTTTTTTTTTTTTTTTTTTTTTTGCTATTTCCTTCTTTCATCTCTTTGCCTTGCCTCTTGTCTGGAAAGCTTCTCCTCCTGACTTTTTAAAAAATCCATAGTTTGAAAATGTTGTTCCTAAATTTTTCTTGACCTGCTCTTTGGCCACTCTTGCGGATGTCATTTGGTGGGCCACTTTTACTCTTCACGTGCAGATGCTCATAGGAAGAGAAATTAGGATGGGAGAGCAACATTCACCTAACAGGGGCATAAAACAAACAGAACCAGGTCCAGTCCTGCAAGTGCTGGTCTGGGCACCGCTGCTAGTGCTCTGGGATTGTTTGAGAGGACAGACAGAAATTTTGTCCAGAGCCTGGGACTCATCTCTTACTAGACAGCGTGATAATGAATTTCAGTCTGAGTAGGGAAAGAGATTTGTCAAGTTGGTCAGGTTGATTCATTTTGTTGGTGAACACGGTGTTAATGAAGACAGGTTTCGTGTTCAGACCATGTGTATGTAAGTCAGCTTGGCGTAGAGAAAGAAATTTTTCATCACCACAGACCTTTGATTTTTTCCAGTCATCTTATAAGTTTGTGAGATTACTTAAACAGGAGAGAGTTAGAATGGAAATTTAACTTTAACCTCAGTTTAAACTTAATTTCAGTTTAGTCTAAATATCTTTGTCATTAACAGGCCCCAACCTCCTACCAGTTGCCTATTACAAAGTGTTAGTGCTATGACTCTTGCATTCATGAAGATACCACTTTTTAGGGAATTATATAGGGAAAAAATAGAAAGCTGCAGGCTATTCATTTAGTAATATGATGTAATATCTATTTTTACATAACATCCAAATATACAGAAATAAAGATTATAGTACATACTGGATTCTGTGTACATGGTTCTAATCAATGTATACATTAAGTAAATCTAAGCATTGCCTAAAATATTCTCTTTAATCTGCATTGCTCTTTATATGGCAATATGCTACTTCAATTTCAGTCTTTCAGAACAGTTGGGAGTGACTATTGTAAGCAGAGAATTGTGTGTCCAAGAATCACAACAAAAACAAGAAACAGTAAAGAAATGAAAAATTTTCTACTTCATCCAGGACAAGCATATATATACTTAAAGTCAATGCTAATGAAATAAACAAGCATCTTCTATGTCCATTTATAGTGCCTTCAATTGACTCACTTCTGAAAATACAGTCATTAAAATTATTGATGTTATTATTAGATTCTGTGTTAAAGACCCAAGCTCAAACAAATGTTAATATACTCATGATGCTTACCTATAAAGATTTTTAAAGATTAAACATTCAAAGATTTCAAGATTAAATGTTTAAAGATTAAACATTTATTTTCTTTTAAAAATGAGACCAGTGTCTAATGTGAAAAAGTCACTTTACCGAGCCTTGAATTTCTCCTATATACATTGCATTTATGGTAAAATTATAATTACAGTACAATAAGATTCAAGTGGAAATAATCACCATTTATATATTTAAAAAATTACTTCCCACCAAAATTTGAGCAACTGTAGGAAAATCATAAACCTTTCAAAACAGTGATCTGCTAACCCTGAAATGGAAGGCAAAATCTGAGGGCAGCTCACAATCACACTCAACGTCTATTAGGAAATGAGCAGCTGGTAAAATGAACTAAATGAAAATCACTGGTAGACAAGAAGAAATTCTCTGCACTTTCAATTTTTAAAAATTGTCCTCATATGCAAGAAAGGAGTTTAGAGAAACCTACATGCCTAACAATGATGCTGAGAGATGATTTCTGTGGGATGATATCATGGCAATAAAGTGTGGTCACTATATTTTAAATATCTCCACTTAAAGAAAAAAAACAATAATTTGCTTACTGATAAAAGAAATAGTAAGTATTATAGGAAATAAGGCAGGAGCCATTTCAAATTGGAGGATACCGTGATATTTGGAGTAAGAAATATTTTGGAAATCTAACTCTATGAATTGTATGATCTTAATCTAAATCATTTTCCATTTCTGAGACAGTTTACTCACCTGTAAAGGTTATAAGCATTAAAAGTGATAATACTTGTGAAAATGATTTGAAAACTATGAGGCACTTTGCAAAGTTGTGAATTTTTTTTATGTGATTCCATGAAATTCCAGTACGTAGCTCCTTAGCTTTGAAGCATCATTTCAAATCACATCTACTCTATGAGAGACTGTGAAGAGATAAAGAGAGTTTAAGGTTATGTGGCAGAGGGATAAACCCTTATAAATCTTTGAATTCTTTTAACTCTGCCTTCTCTGTTTCAGAGAAGGGGCTACTCTATCTTCTAAATAGTTTGTAAATTCATTGCCTTCTACTACTCTTTGCTGGGGATTCTCACCATTTCTTATTGTAACAATAGCCTGAAGTCCTGCCTCCTTTGAATCCGTACTGTGTCCATATACCTATCATGACCAAGATAATCTCTGTAAAAAGAAAAACTCACCTTTGTACATTCTTCCTTTAATGGATTCCAATGGGGTAGAGAGAATTTTGATCGTATGATTTTGATACCAAAGATGTTTTGACTCAACTTTTATGAAAACACACATTTAATTAAAATATACCGACATCTATGAGTTTTCCATGAAGATACATTGTGCAAGAAAAAGATCCTATTAGGCCAATTTAATTCCCTGAGTGTTTTTTATATAACCTAATTAAATCATTGCCAATTTTTCAATTTTAATTTTAATTTTACTAAACTAGTATTCAACAGCATCACTTTCATTCAATTTTTACAATTGCTGTTATATTTATGAATCAATTTTACCCATGTTAGATTTTACTGATTATAGTTTATGCCTCTGTGAATTTTTCTTTATGGTCATTATTTTTCTATGTGTAATTTTCTTTGTCAAACAATACAGATCTAAATTGTTCAAAAATGTTTTAATTATTCTATCTAGCCAGAAACATTTTCTGTGTGTAGTTTTAGCTACTGCTAGTTTAATTTTTTTTTTCGCATTTCACTGTTCCATAACATGTAATTTATGTAATATATTTTTTCATTTTTGTCAAACCTAGATTGGATAGTATTAGGCATTCTTGAATTCACGTTGTGTTGATATTTCTATTAGTAACATTTATCTTGATACAGAAAGCTCTTTTAGCTAGATTCACTTTGAGATTTTTGGATACAGTTTTGATTATTTTTTGGTAGCCAATGGGAAATTTAGAAACACTTATAGCACCATTCTATAGTCTAAAATTATGTTTTAATTCTTGTTCATTTGTATGGTATTCTTCTGATTAGCTTACACCCCTTGTGCCAACTTCTTAGTCATTAGTGGAACAAAGAGAATTGACGTGATAAATTTAAAATATTCTCAGTGCAAAATGGTGGGTGAAGAAAATATTAAATTATCCTATGTTGGTCTCTGTGCATTTAAGAAAGATAAAATCAATTAGAATTGCACACACAATTCTATTTGAATCCCTCCAGATTTCTCCAGTTTTATCTGTAATTACTTTGTGGCATATACTATATACTCATGAAACTTGCCTATTCCTAAAAATATATTTTCCTGTCCCAAACTATTAGGCCATGCTATTTTTTTTTTTTCTTCCCTACACATCATTTTTCAACTGGGAAAATTATAATGGCTCTTCAAAATTTAGTTCAAAGGTCATGTCCTCTGAGCAGCCCCTCTGTATATCCTGTGCTCTTCCACCCCTTTCACACCTAATAGATGATCTTCTGTTGTGATGATCCTATAAAGAATGCTCTTGGCGTTGTCTTTACTTGGCTTTCTTGCCAAGAGTGTTGGTGAGCTCATGCAAGTTATCACTAGGTCTCTGCTATTTACCAGGGCCTACAGGTGCTTGGTACTTGTTTGCTGAATTAATGGCTGGTCTGTCAGTGTATCTCAACCCTGTATGTATAAAGCACTTAGAGATTCAAAAAGACCATTTTAATTCTGCCCTTTGTTGTTGTTACTTAAGTGAATTTTCATAGTAAAGTTTTCTGTAAGATAGAAAATTTGGAAAATTTCAAGAAATAGAAGGAAGAAGAAATTTCTTAGCGTTCTTGCTAACATTTGGTGTGTTTTTTTCTCTCTTTTGATCACACACTATGTATAAAATTGCATACCCTGATTTTTTTCTGACTAAACTAATTATTCTGGACAATTTGAGAAATAAAGAAATGAATACGTCGGCAAATAAAAATCTCACTCATTCCCAGTACTCGAGACCTGAGAACTTTGTGAGTACTTCATTTGATCAGGCCAACTAAATCTATTCATTTATTTATGGATGTATTAATTCATTCAATAAACAACAATTTTGTGAGTGCTTTCCCTGTACTGCCATTTGGGAATACCATATCCCATGCCTGTCCTCACAAAGTCTGTAATGACTTTGTGGCAGTGACTGCTTGGAGATGGGGTTTTAAATCTTCCAAAATCTTCATCAGCACCCTGAAGCTTCCTCACCAAAGTAATAAAATACCTTCCTGCAGATAATGATTGATATTGTCAATCTTTTATAAATTACAGATTTAAAAAAAAATGCTATTTTAAGATCTTTATATAACATACTAAGTGAAACTCTATTCTCTTAAGACTGCCTCCAGGCCCCCATCCCAACCAGATTTTCTCTGCAGACTTTTTAGATGTTCTAGAACTGCTGCTGAGACTTGTAGATTATTATCAGATATTTAAAAAATAAAGGCAGTAGACGGGAAGAGGGACTAGACAATAGTCCTACCTTGTTTTGGCTTGCTTGTTTGGGGATTTATTCTACAAATAAAGTATTTATTTGAAGAGAAAAGTTAAAACATACACATGTACACACCACACAAAAAAACTTTAGCTTTTTTGGGTGGTTTTTCAGTGTGATTTTCCAAGGTCGTCAGGTAATAACAAATGGGGATTGGGGTGGGGGTGAGAGATGGAACTTTAACCTTGGTCTATCTGATTCTAGAGCTATTCGTTTTCCACTGGGTTAATCAATCTACTTAACGATCACCTTAATAACTAGGCAATTGAGGACATGACTACATGGTGGTGGGCAAATCACAGCAGAACCAAACGGTAGTTGGTAGTCTCTCAGAGGTTGTTTGTGTGAAATATGCATTTAAGCCCCTTCCACCTGACTTAGCCACTTACATGAACCACTGTGCACTGAGCCTCTTCTATACCTTTAGCAAGATCTACTTCTCTTAAGATTGTATGTCTCTTGCAAAAAGCAAAAAGACAACTTTGATTAATTTGTCTTTGCTATGAATGCTGATGTCACTCAATGCAAAAGTGATGTGTTACAATCATCCCGAAAAGGTTAACAGAGTAGAGGACTAAGTCTGTCTTGAGATGAGTGATACAATGGAAAGACTGGATTTCCCCCCACCTAATTTGTTTTTGATATTATATAAAGTGAAAACCATTGAATAATTCACCAAAGTGAATTATTCTATACTTTTTTGTTTTTGAAGTTCAAGGGAAGTAACTTGACCTTTGTTAAACACTTTGATCGTGGAAAACACATGAGGTTCTCATCTTATTCCAGGAAGTGTAGACATGAGATAATCTTTTCAAAGTCATCCAAGAGCCGTATTAAATAAGATAGAACCATCTTACGCTTTTCTATTCCAGAGACAAGTTGGCTATCACTTCAGGGAAAGTCAGGAAAAAAATCTGTTTATTGTTTGGTTAACATGATAAATGTGGACTGTCCATAAAATTATCTAGGCCAAATATTCTACTTTGACTTCTTAGGTTTTCAAATACCACTTTCGTTCTAAAATGAGATTTCAAATTATGCCAAATAAGCCCTAAATATTTCTACTTTTCAATGATCCATGTTTTTATCTTCTGAATTTATTTACTGATGCTTTAGGTATAATTAAGATAAATAATGGCTAAGAAAAAAATAAGTGAAGCAGCAGATATCAGTTCAGAGTTTTGAATATGAGAGGAAAGGAAAATATGCATGAAAGAGCTAAGCAAAAGAAAAGGGCCAGGGAGCTGATGAAAGTAACTTAAAGAAGTGATGCTAGAAATGCTGGATTCAGATAATCTCTACTTTTAAAGTACTTAAGAAAAATCAGTCTTTTAAATTTTGCCTGGATTCCATTTTGAGCCTGCCAACCATGAAACATTGGGAAAATTACCTTTCAAAGACTCAGTTTTATCATCTGTAAAATGGGAATAACAGCAAGTGAAATTAAATAAAATGATTTACTCATTGAATGAACAGTTGTTTATGGAGCCCCTGCTATGCATCAGAAACTGTTCTAAGTTCTGATAGAGTGGTAAATAAAACAGAAAAGGCACTATTTTATTTGAACAGTGCTAAGATGAAACTTATATCCTAGCAAGCAGATATAACCAACAAGAAAACAAATAAATAATTGAAAAGTTGCAGATAAATAAGTGTTGCGAAGAAAGTTAAAAAGTGTGGTATGATAGACAGGCAAGATTCAAGGGCACATCCTCATTTAGACAGAGCGATCAAGGAAGACCTCTTTGTAGAAGTGTCATTGGCTACTTGCTGGCTCACAATAACATGAAGACCCATGTGAAGAGGGGCTGGAAGTTCCAAAGTCCCTGTGGCAAAAACAAATTGGTTATTTCAAGGCATGGAAAGTATGGTGAAAAAACTGAGTGGTTTGTGGTGAGGCTCGAAAGATAATCAGGAGGCAGGTCCTGTAGGGCTCTGCAGAATTTGGATCTCACCCTAAGGGAAATGAGAAAAAGACACTTGGAATTTTAAAGGAGAGAATGACCTAATCTTATTTCCATGTTAAAGAAACTACTCTGGCTACTGTGATTGATTGATTGATCTGACTACTGTAATAGATTGGAAGTAAGACAAAGTCTGGAGCCAGTTGGTAGGTGGTTGTATTCGTGGGAGGGAAGACTCGAGAGAATGACTGTGTTTTCCCCATGGACAGCTAGGACGGGAGAGAACTAAGTTAGGGGTAACCAATCAAGGGTTCTCTTTTGTCCATTATTAATGCCTAATTCTCATTAGACATCCCCAGAGAGATGTCAAGAAATCCCTTGGAGACAACATTCTGGGACTCATTAAACAGTTCTTGTCTGGGAATATAAATTTGAGAGTCATTGTGTAAGGATGAGATTTAAAGCTAAAGGACTACTTGTGACAGTGTAAAGAAATGTTTGACAGAGAAGAGCATATGACCTAGTTCTGAGCCCTGGACACTTCATATTTGGAGGGGTCGGGAGGAGAGGTTAGGGGAAAAAATGACAAGGGGTAGCCAGGGAAGAAAAGCCGAAATATGCTTTCTTTGGATGTTGAAAAGAGAATTGATGATGGTCAAGGGCTTAGCATACTTGCTGGCATGTAGTGAGAACACAGTAAATTCTACATAAAAATCCAAATATATGTCTCATCTTGAAAGGTTGAACAGTGATTTTGAAAATGTCCTAACTATCAGCAAATATCCCTACTAAACTTTAATATAGTTGGAAAAGTAATTACAAAAGAATTTACAATACTATTTGGAAGAATTAAATATCTTCAAGTAATACTAATATATACCTTACTAGCTTAGCTATTAAAAAAAAACAAGAAAGGGACAACTTAACATACTTCATTTTAATAAAAACTAAAATATACTGAGAGACAATGAATTAGAAATTTAACTGAAAATGTCATTAAAAGGCAATGCTCTGTTGAGTCACTTAGTGGTGTGTATTTTGTCTTGATGCATATTGATAAAAAAAAGTTTAAAGTGCTGTTTGAGCCAATCCTTGGACAGGCTGGAGGGTTTGTCAAGAGTTAATTGGTTACATAAAAGGCTTATTTCTGAATCAAAATTTAAATCTTCCATTTCTTTGAAAAACTTGAAAACAAGTTGGTTATCAATTTGGCAGGTACTAGGTGGAATCTAATATCCTTGATAATTATACAGCATATAAACGGAGATAAGGCCTTTTGTGGGCATGTACATATAAGATTTTGATTTCAGGCTTGGCAGATTTTCACCAAAGAGTTATTTTTAGATCAACTCATTTTTGTACTTATTGGTAGTTAGCTCATAAGAAACATAGTGCTTAGCATGTGCCAGGCAGTATTCTCAACATTTTACAAATGTTATTTTATTTAACTAAAGTATACAATTTAAATCATATAAAGTCTAGCTCATGATTGCCTTTAACATAAGTAAATTTGTTTATTTATGTTTCTAGATACTTACCATATAATTTACTGATTATCATATTCTAAAAGGGAATAGTTATATTTGATTGTCCTTGTTCAAATATTAAATACTAAAATCGAGGAAGAAGGGGTCAGGAAAAAGAAGTAACATTGAATATTTTCCTGTGCACACTGTGCTGTTCAGTCTTAGATTTGTTTCTACATATTGTTTCTAATTCATCAAATTACCAAAGAATGTACAGACACTCCTTGGCCACTAGTCTTAATAGGGAGAATAGAATTATGTTTGAACCAAAGGAGTAAGTAATCTAAATATTATTAAATTTATTTTGTGTTATGGAATTTTGCTTAAGTTGAAAAATGGGTACATCAGATATTTTGGCAGTTTACTATGATCTCGACAATGAAGTCATATTGAAAAGGCTCAGCACAGGAGAAAGTCGTGTAGCTTTTTCTTCCTGCTCCTGCTTAAGTTTCATAGGACATAAAGCATCAGTTTAAGCACATCTGCTTGATCCTCATTCAAGAAAATGAACAAACTTGAGAGAAAGGGTTGGGGGAGGGAGAGATTGACAGAAAGAGTGTCAATTGAATGCAAGAAGTGTATTAGTGTGTGGGAAATAAGTAACCATGCATGCAGGCACGGTAATCTGTGAATCAGGAAGCAGAATTTGCTGTATTGTAGAAAAATCTGATATATATAAGTAGTAGGAAGACCAAACCTAGTAAACCTAAATCTATTTTCAAACGTATTAGCTCCATTGTGTGAACCAATATCACTGTTTGGGGAGCCCATTGTTTCAAGGATAAAAGTCTGAATGAAGAAAATAACATTCCATTGAAATAAAAGAGGAATCAGCATCATTTACATGTGAACAGCTGCAATGACTCCTTGCTGAATAGCAACGTTAGAACACATGGAACCCACGAGTCCGTCTTGTGGGAGGTTCTCACGCTGAGGAAGATGAAAGATACGTTCAGGGTGACCTACAAGAGAGAATCACCAAGGTCTTTGAAATAGAAGATTTTCCCTTTGCTAAGAATAGAAGGTGGTATTATGTGGAGGGCAGCTAGATGGCCTGGATGAAAGAACTAATGGGAACGGCTAGCGAGACATCAAAGGCAAGTAGAACCTCAAAATTCTGGAAGTAGAACAAGTCAGATACACTGTACGGAGCACTTCAAAGATGAGGAAATAGCAATAATAAAAATGCTTCTAGTTGTCAAGTGTAAAATTTGTGCCAGTTTTGTCACATTCTATTTTTACAGGAGCACTGTAAAATTAAACACTTTTTCTATTAATACCAATTTAACCCTCCATCTATCTTAATTAGTGAATTTTTAAGAAGAAAAGAAAATGTGTTATGCTCAAAGAATTCAAAATGACTTTTTAAAAATCCTTCATACAATGCGTTCTTTTAAACTAGACTTTAATATTTACACTACTAAGTATAGAGTGGTGATCGAAAATGAATGTGAAAGCAGTTTACAAAGTGTGATAAAATGAAATAAGGAATTGTGACATATTTAAGCATTTGGAAAACTATAAAGGAATGCAGAGATTCTGTTATTACTGCTATAATTAGCTTCTTATTTGATTTTTCACTTTAAGAGCTGAAATAAAAGTTGAAATATTGATTTAAAAAACAAGAAATGGTTCACGTTATTTTATAAATCAAAATACAGAAATATGAAATGTTCAACCATTGTCAAGGTAGATTCCTATTTTGTAATTAATGTCTTCTACAAACATCTGTTTTCTCAAGAGCAATAGGCTAAGGATAAGAAAAAAAATCAATACCATCAAATCAATACAATCCACAAAGCCATGATTTTGTGGCATCTCTGCCCCGATTTATGTTTTGTCACTGTAAAAGGAAAATATTTTTCACTGATCCATCTTTTTGCTAAAGAGCAACCTTTATATTTTAAAACAAAATAATGGCAAAAAAAGGTGTTTGTGAGAAAAAAATCCTGTGCCTTTTATTTCAACTCATCCACTATTCCATCCCATATTTAAAATAGAAAATATCCCTTTATTGTAGAACAAAAGCAAAGTATAATTAATTTAAAAATCCATTTTGTCTCAGAAGTAATGCTTCTTAAAGATATCAAGTACCATAACTTGCCTTTTATTCTAGGCCTCCATTTTATGGGCTAAACATCTGGATTTGATGGGCAAGAAAACATTTCCTTCCTCTGGCTTTTCTACTAATCCATTCTTGCAGATATACATGCTTCATGTTTGTTAATAAAATTGGCATAATTTTAATATCTTCTGTTTTAGCACACAACGAGTTATAGAATTTTTAATGGCCTTTTTTAATTAAATATATTCAAAATTCCTTATAAAAACAATATTGAGAGCTACTCAAAAAAGTATTAGGGCCACAGATGGTTTCCTTTATAGTGTTAATTGATTTAAGGTCCATCAAAATGTTGTTAAAATGTCCAGAGGTTAACCATAATGGTGACACATGGGTCAGATTAAAATTCTTTTGGTGCAAAAAAAAAAAAAGAAAAAAAAAAAAAAAAAAAACCCAAAACTGAAATAATAGCTTATTTTCCTCTGATTGAAAAAATTTAGCAAGTGGATTAAAATCCACAAGTGTGATATCTAAGATTTTATTTTCATGTTGTTGAGTGAAAGGGGATTTAAAATTAAGGACTATGTGGTACATCAAAAATTTATGTACACAGATTACAAGTACTAGTAATGTTTTTAGTGAAAAGAGAACAACTTTACATTTTCTCTTTTTATCTGTTGTCCTGTTTCACAATTGTAGCAATCCACAAAATACGAGCACATAACAAGCAACTTTGCTCCCTCTCTACTTAAACATTTCAGTTGTTCCTTGCCCCATTTTAAGCCTGACTTCCTATTGTAAGAGAATAATATGCTTTGAAATTTGAGGAAATTATGTAAATAAAAGCTTCTGAAAATTCCCATAAATATATGTATAACAATATCTTAACAGAAAATAGAATTTTTAATTTTTTATAGAAAAGAATAAGTAAGTATTCAAATGAAAATTTTAAACACTCATCAATTTTTTTCATGCTCATATTAGTAAGAATGAATTACAGATCTATATAATACTTTGGGAAACTTTTAACTCAAAAAATATATCACTGGGCTGAATCTGTCAAGACAGTTCATTTAATTCAGTAACAACAGCACCTTGCTATCTACATGGCTGATTTTTCTTTTCTTTTTCTGTCTTTATATTGCCTAGATGCAGTCAAAATAAGCTAATTTGTCCACAGTATATAAAGCAGCCAGAAGAACTTGTCCTCCCATTAAATAATAGAAAATGAGAAAACCTTTTATTCATGCTATTTTATTTTTAAATAACACACTTGAATTTTATTATGTTCTTTATTATTAACTGACAATCCAGTACTGTTTAAGACACTGAGTTTTTTGGAATTAGCTGAAATATTTTCTGCCTTTATTTGGGTTAGGATTCCTATAGAAAAATTTTCAAAAGTTGTTTTCCAAAGAGAAAACAAATTGAAAATCTGGAGACTACTATAATGTAAAGCACTATTATTTACACACAAAAATGCAATTGTACAGAAAGAAAAAAGAGACCTTAGATATCATCTATTTCTGCTCAGCTATTTTGCAAATGAGAAAATTGAAACTCAAAGATGTTTAATGGCTTGTCCTATGTTATAAGGAAAATGAGGGAACTTGGTCCAGAATTCCTCCAGTATATTGTGAGTTATTTACGCATTTGCCTAAAAATGAAATGGATACTAGATGAGGCATTTAGGGACACGTTTTGAATCCTAACTCTGACACTAATTCCTACTCACTAGACTTAGTTTCTTACATGGGGCCTTAGGTAAATTATCTGACTTCTTTAAGCCTTAGCTCCTTCCTCAGTGAGATGTAGAGTTTAGTTTAGTTTCTCAACCTTGGCTCTATCAGCATTTTGGTTGGAGAACTGGGCTGTCCTGTGCATTGTAGGAGGTTTAGTAGCATCCCTGGCCTCTACAAACTAGATGCAGTAGCACAGCCCCCCTCTTCCCTATCCACCGAGTTGTGACAACCAAAAATGTCTCATGGCCTTGACAAATGTCTAAGGGTGAAATTGCCTACCCTCACCACCTCCACTGAGAGCTACTGGCTTCGTTGGAATCAATTCTTTGGGACTCCCCAGTGTAAACATTGTGCTATTCTAGACTACATGTCACGACTGGATGCTTCATCAGAAAGCCCCCACTAAGCACTATTCACAATGAAGTTGGTGCAATAACCAAAAGAGAAGTCATATACTTTTTAGAAACTTAAAATAAAAGATCAAAATTATTCACAGGTGAAACTTTTATAGTAACAGTGAGATATTAAATATTAGAAAAGTTTAAGAATGTTTAATAAGACGATATAAAATATATATTCACTATAACTGGCATAATCCTTTTTTCCATATAAGAATTATCTATGTTTTCACCAGTTTTACCTACCAAAGAATACAACACTTTGGTAATTACCAAAAGGTTAACAAGGACTCACTTTAAATCATAGGTGTTCACTATGCCAAGTTCCTTTCTAAGATCATTGCAACTGTGTAGGTCAGTTGTTTCTGATGAGATTTGCTAGAACAAACATTAAGGACTTCATAGTGAAAAGGGTCACAGATATATTTTCATCTTTTGCTTATGGCAGAAACAGGTATTAATATCCTCAGGCTTTAAACTAAAAGGTATTATTACTTCCCTTTTTTTCTTTCCCCCACCCCATTTTTTCCCCCCATGGGATCCAGATACCTGCCAGCAGAAGATGGGGGCCTAATACAGAGGCAGCGTACAAGCGTCCTTCAAAAAGCTAGTGGAAAAACAGAATTGAAAGATAGTATGAATCTTTCCATGAACTTGTTAAGTAGTCTCGTACCATGCAGGAGCTACTAAGTGACATCAGAAACTTTTGTCTGGGGATTGATGCCAGACCAGAGAGCTAGCCTGATAAACTGTTACACATCACAGGGGCACTTTTTGTCATGCATTGCTGCAAGTTCCCTGAGGAAGTTCACTGACTTGTGGTTTTATGAGCAAAATGCACGTTGTGGAGGTGGGGTGGGGGAGTGGCGCACGAGGAAAGTTTGGTTGCTATAAAGTGGGAGCTGAGAGCCCGAGCATGTTGCTTATGTTCTACCAGATGGAGATAAAAATTGTGGCAGCCACATCCTGTGACTGGAAATTGTTAAAGTAGGTGGACTTTTATCAGGGAGCTATAGAAAAGAGCATCGGACAAGGAGGCTAAATTAGAGTAGGAAAAAAACCCAATTTTGTTTAAAATGGAAGATCTATTCCTTGTGTTTACAGAACATTTTAACTCTACCTTAGGATAGAATCAAAAACTTTTTTACACATATTGTATATATGTGTATTCATATCTAGATTAAATATTTTTACTTACATTTTTCCAGGAAAGCAGAGTTTGTACCGAAATCCGAAACATTCAGTTACCAGTGCAGATAAAATTAGCTGAGTGTTTTTGCTAATCAAAGTGTTGATAATTAATCTTTCAGAAAACTATATTTTTCCAAGTTTACTAGTTAAAAAAATGTTAATGTAGAAAAGGGCTTTTTCTGTTATTAAATATTGTCAACAGATTTCTGGCCCTTTTGATTTTATTCTTTTATTAAAGAAATCCAACTTCTATAAGCCACACTATTTTCTGTTTTTATTGGATTTAAACAATGGAGATTTTTTTCTCTCCAAGCTGAGACATAGGATGGCAAGAATAAAGCATTTTCTCATTTTAAATGAACATAACTTCATAATAGACATTCCTCTGAAATCCCAAACATACCTGAATTAAGTATACTCCGTTTTGTGGGTGAAAAATCAATTATTCTTATAAAAAATATTTTCATTTTTAACTCTCTTGCTACTTCTGAGTTCTGACTGAGTCCGGAAGCAGAAGTTGCAAAACACTGTGAGAACACTTCTTTTTCCAATTTCCACCCAAATGGAAATACCAGAAGTCTGAAAGATGTCTATGCTTGCTGAACCTCAGTGCAGCCTTTCCACTGCGGGTCTTCCATTACCTTTCTACAGCTAGCCTGTACCCATTGACAAACCATGGCCCATCTTTTAACATACGGCCTTCTTTTTGAATGAACACAAACAAATTATTTTATTTTATTTTTTGCCATTGGCTTCCTGCATACCCCATAAAAATATGATGGTAACATCTCTTCCATAGTCAGACAGAAATGGTCTAATTATGATTGATACTCAATGAGTAGATTAAATTCAACCGTATCCATGCTCTGTGGAATAGCAGTTTTTTGACGTTTGCAGAGAAGAATTATGAAGTACAGGGAGGTGCCCCACCTTGGAGTGACAGAAAGGACCAATGCCCATTCTGAGGACACAATTGTTGGAGCCGTCTGAGGAAATGGACAGTGTATGTTTAATGACCAAACCAATTTGGCCTAGAAGGGTTGTTTTTTCTGTTTTTAAAAATTTTTCTGTAGAACTAGCTTGCTG
The DNA here is from genome assembly GCF_027409185.1 of Cynocephalus volans. Lineage (NCBI taxonomy): Eukaryota > Metazoa > Chordata > Mammalia > Dermoptera > Cynocephalidae > Cynocephalus > Cynocephalus volans. The sequence continues at coordinate 127,362,226 of NC_084470.1, read as the reverse complement.
ATGAAGATTATTTTGGTATTTTTTTCCTTACAATGCATGTCATTATACAGAAACCCTTGTCCATAAATATACATGATCATTTTTTTAAGATAGGGTCCTAGACTTGGGATTTCTGTGTCAAAATCTAGGCATGTTTTAAGTCTCTTCATACATATTGACAGACGGCTTTGAGAAAAGTTGCTCCCCTGTGCTCTTCCTAGAAATGTCTGGGAGTTTCTTTTTCCATACTTTCACCAGAGTTCGATGTCACAATTTCCAAACGTGTTAATTTTGTAGGCAAAACTTGTATTTCTTAAACACACTATTTTGCATTTAATTTTTACTGTTGTTGAGTTTTTCCCCCATATGCTTATTATTTACATTTACTCTTCTGTGAATTGTGTTCACATGGTTTGCACATTTATCTTTTGTGTAGCTCTGTTTAAACTTTGATATAAAGGTAGATGGAAGAAGAATATAGATTTGCATATTCTGAGTTGACACAAATGATAGAACCGCATGAGTAAATGTTATAAGACTGTCAGCCATGGCATAGTCTGGAGGGGAAACCCTGTGTTCTTTTATCAATTTTCCTTTTTGAAAGAATCCTAACTCTTAGTTTCTGAAATGTTCAGAGGAGATTTGTAAGGTCATAATGGACACCAGTCTCCATCCTCCAAGGAAGAGACCCCCTTTTGAAGTCTAGGTGATGTTGGCAGTAAGCCCTTGAACCTCACCATCTCGGTCAGAGAACCTGCCACCAGCAGTGTTTTCAAATGCATGTACCCACGCGCTGTGGTTTTTCATCTTTTGCTTCACCCCAAAACTTGCACCCCTGACCACGTGCCTATCTGCTAACTTTCACACCAGGCTCATGAGAACAGTATTTTCTGTAAGCTCCTTTTTTCAATTCCTTTCACAATGGAGTTGCACAATCTTTGAATCAAAAGAAACCTTAGAGCCTATTAGGGTCAATGTATGTATTCCTTTTATCACACACTGTCACTGTTTAAATATGCTCTAAAGGTTACTTTTTTTTTTTTATTAAAGCCCAATTTAGTGTTGAACTGTTCAACCTTGTTTGAAATTTGTGGTTCCAAAATCTCCCACACTGTGATTAAAACCGATGGTCCTCAAACTTTTTAGTTTCAGGATTCCTCCTTAAACGTTCTTAAACATAAACTTCATTCTTAACCATAATTGCAGATTATAAAGAGTTTTTCTTTACATGGGTTATATCTATATTTATGGTAAAATAAAACAAACTTTAAAAATGTTTATTGTTAATTTAATAAGAATAATAAACTCAATATATGTTAATGTAAGTAACATATATTGCACGAAAAACTATCACATATTACAAATGAAGACTTAGCAGGAATAGTGGCACTGTTTTGCCTTTCTACCAATTTTTTAATGTATGTTTTAATGGAAGATGGCTGATTTCTCATATCTGCTTTTACATTCTATCTGTTGCAATATCATACGCCATATAGTCTCTGGAAACATCCATTTTTTGCTAATGAGAAAATGAGAGAAATAAAGAAAAGTAACTTTTTAGTATTATTATCAAAATAATAATACTTATAATACATAATAATAATACTTAATACTTTATTTGACCTTGAATATGCCTTGAACATTTCTTGGAGACCCCCTTGGATCTCCAGAACACACTTTGAGAACCACCGAGAAAGCCAACAAGAAAAAATTATTTCCCTTACAGCAGTATAGGACTGTACCTTTTTGTTTATAATAATATTGCAATTATTTGAATGTTTTTATTGTATTTTCACCTGTGCTATTTCTTCTTGACCAAATATCCTACATTTCCTTAACTTTTCTATATGTATTGTGCTAGCTTGCAACCCTTCCATCTCCCACCCCCCAGTTGGCCTCCTCAAATATTCCTGGATTTCAATTCCATTCTTTTTTTTGACTGGTAAGGGGATCGCAACCCTTGGCATGGTGTGGTCCACACCACGCTCAGCCAGTGCCTGCACCGGCCACCCCCATATAGGATCCGAACCTGCGGCCTCGGTGCTACCAGCGCCGCACTCTCCCGAGTGAGCCACGGGCCGGCCTCAATTCCATTCTTAATGTGTGGCATTCTGGACTGGACACAGCACTTCAGGGACCTGACATTTCAAACCAACAAATACATGTCTTCCAAAGGATGACTGTTGAGAAGCTACCACGTCCAACTGGTTGGCCAATTTTTAAATTACAAACCACCGATCTCAGAGTCAACCTAACCAGATTTAAGCAATGCATTTCCTCCATGTAATATTGACTACTTATTAATATAATAATAGTAATTGTTAGTATATTATTATTCCAATAATAATATAAGAATAAACATCAAAATAAGAAGAAATCATCAAAATAGCTGTCAATATTCAGCACTTAACATGTGATATGTTTAATAAATATATTCATTCACTCACCTAATTTTCACAATAATCCTATAATATATATCTCATATATATATGTATATATATATATATGTATATACATATATATACATTTCTTATCTCCATTTAATAGACACAGAAAGGCTAGGTAATTTGTTTGAAGTTAATAGCTAATAGGAGGCAGTGCCAAGATTTGATCCCAAACAATTTGATTCCAGAGTCATTTTGGCTAGGAATTTTCTGGGAGCTGTGCAAGATATATAGCTAGAGGCATGGATATATAGATATATATCTACTCCTACATTAGTATAAACATAAATATTAATATAAAATGTCACAATGTGAGTGGTTTAATTGGTAGAAATGAGAAAAGTAGAAGAGGATGGAAAGAGAGAGGAAAGAAAAAAAGTAGTTATAAATATGGCAAAAATTAAAATATAGTCTTCTCCTTTTTCAGGGTACTCCTGCCATTTTTTCAGCTTTAAATCCATCCTTAACTTCTCAACACTGACCAGTTCCCTCTCTCCCTTTTTAGGACAGCCTTACAGATGCTTCAGACTCTCTTAGCTATTTCACAGTTAAGTTTCTGCTCTTTTAACGTGTCTGCCTCTGTAACTGTCACATTAGATGTGTTCATAAGAATTATGAAAATTACGGTTTCTCCTTTGACTCTGAGGACAAAGCCCTTGTTCAGGACAAACCATTCGCTCTGTGTTGTTGATGTAACTATGCCATGTGTTCCTTGCACAGATGTGGGAGGGAGGGCTGAATTAGCCGGGAACCCGGCCAGAGCAAGAATAGAACTGCAACCAAGTAGAGATGGAGTATCTGTGTCCTACTACCCAGGTCTCTGCACCTAGGACATGTAACAGACTCCTAAGTCTATAATCACCCTACTGATGAAGAAAGACATCCTCCCGACACAATTGCACTGCAGGCAGGACTGAACTTACGACTACTTCTTCTATGTAATTCTGAATTCCCTAGACCTGAGTCCTGCTGAGTACACCTGCTCCCCTCTCTACCTTGCTGAATTTCATTCTTTTTCAGTCCATTAACAGAGCCAAACCAAGCTGGCGGTGGTAACAATTTGAATAATAATGGTCTTTTACTTTTTATCTTTTTTAAAAAAATAGAATCCTCAGGAGCACTTTTAGCTATAAAATTCCTTTATCTAATTAAATAAGCTTTAAACTTCTTGTAAATGTAAAAGGGCACAGGTGGGTTTGTGGAAATAGAAGGAAGCGATTCTGTGTCTGAATAATTCGAGGTACCAGCAAGCTTCTAGACATAGTTACAGGAGACTTCAATCAGAAGCTTGGCCTGGTGAACCAAGACCTGACCTGGACATTGGAGATCTGTAGCCTCCCTCTGAATCAGAGCTGACCTGGTGGCCTTGGTAGATAGTACTGACTGCAAGGTAGTTTTGTGGTGATTAAGACTGCAGACTTAATAACTAGACTTCCTGGATTCGAATCCCAACTCTGCCACTGACTGTATTTCTTTGGGAAAGTTAATTAATCTCTTTGTGCTTCAGTTTTATTCTCTGCAAATGATGATAATTTGAGTATCTACCTCATGAGCACTAAAGGATAAATGATTGGCACATAAAATAGGTTGAAGATATGGCTGGCCATTTGGCTCAGTTGGTTAGTGCACTGTCTTGTAACACCAAGGTCAACGGCTGGGGTCCCCGTCCCTGCCAGCCATCAAAAACAACAAAAAAGAAACAAATATATTGAATACATTTTAGTAATTATTATTATCATTGTTATGCTGTCATTCCTATTATTCCTTTATGAATGACGTCATGTTACCTGCCCACCAACAGAGCACTGAAAACAGAAGCACAATGAATTTTCTATGTTAATAATCACAATATACATTTACAGTATTTCTGAACTATACTTTTTAAAAATCCCACATGCCTTTAGGTTATCTAAGGGAAAGTATACCAAATAACAAGAATATATGCGGGTGACCAGAAAGGGAAATCATATTATTTAAGACAGTGTCTACTATAATATTTATATATCTATGTAAGTTTATATGTTCTCAGAAAATTAGTCTGTGGATAAATGAGGGGAGTGTGGTTTTCTGTTTCGTTTCAGAAGGTGGCATCTGTGTCTGGCTGTGAGAAATAAGGAACAGACATTTGAAGAGTTCTCACATTTAATAGGGAACTGTACAAAAATGGGAAAATATGTGTTTAAAGTGGCTGTTTGATTTGACTTTTGCCATAACTGTTAAATGTTTCGGCAGCAGAAGAAATGATTTGGGCAGCAAGAAGAGATTTAAAGATGCTATGTGTGAAGAAAAATTAAGTCCCTACCCCTCTTTCCAAGAACATGACTCAGGGGATATGATGTATCCCTTTAAATTTATAACTAACTCATTGGGGCCCTATGCAGACACTGGTTACTTTTCTGTAGAAAACAGAACTGGATTTTTTTGTTTGTTTGTTTATGTTTTTGTTTTTAATTTGTCAACTAACATTTTTTAATAGTCCTGTTACTTGATGACAAAATCTTGTAGTGTGGCCTTTAATGATAATATTTAGTGAATGCTTTTTTAAAATTTGGAAAATTCTAACTCAAATATACCAGGAGCTGCTCTCGCCTTTATCTCTGATGTCTACTTCAGGTCTGTGTGTGTGAAACTCTGGAACAGGCTATTTGGGAAGAAGACTAAGTCTCCTCTCTGAGGCTACGTGCCACCCTGACAGATGCCACATGACAAGTCAAGGACTTGTGCCCCCACTGCCCTGGCCTTCCTCATTATGTCCTAACAGGCTCCAGCACTGGAAGAAATTTTGAGCAGCTCTTTCCTTTTGACTTTGTGATACTCACATATCAAAAGTGGATAAGGAGAGAAAGAAAACTGTTCTCTTTTCTCTCTTCAGACTGAGGTTCTGGGGGGCTATCACGAAAAATTCAGGTCTCCCAATTTAGAGAGTATCTTTTAGATTGGAGTAGTACTGCAGCCAGTATAAGGGGTCATTTTTGAAATGTTCCTGCAGCCTTTTATAGCAATTTAATAAAATCATTTGAATATCGTATTTTAAAAAGAATACCTTTTATTATTTACTGTAATTTTGATGGATACGTTTCAACATCAGAACTGGCCAAGGAAGTCAAAAAGTCATTACTGAGACCCTGAGGGTCAGGCACAAGGGAGTGAGAAGGAGCTGAGGGCAGAGACAGGAAGGCAGCACGACAGGCAGGTCCCCAAGCACACACGGAGACACATGCCGTGGTGGGCGCCTGCGGTTGTCTCAGCCACATTCCCACCTCCAGGTCACTGAGGCAACTACAACGATACTAACGTCCTGATCCCTCTGTGCAGTTATGTGTCTCCAAGAACAGATAAACTATGAACCTAGTCCACGTATCCCTCGTCCTCGGATCCTCATGCTTGACTGGTAACCACAACAGAAACATTCAAGTGTGTTCAATGCAGCAAATACCAGGGCACAGACTGAAGAGTAAATTTGGTGAAGTGTTGGAAAATACATTCTAATTAGCATACTAAAGATAAAGTGAGCATATGGAGAAATAGGAGTGAATCTCTTCCCATTCCTGGAGAGGCAACTTGCATGTACGTACTGCATATATTGTTAGTAGATCTTTATCTACAAAGGGCAGGTCATTCAATCTGCTCAAATACACCCATTGAAAGATAGGGAGGGTTGTGGACAGCTATTCACAGAGATTTGAACAGTAGAAGTAGACGACCATGTGTCTGGAATAGAGCGTTTTTTTCACTCGTGTAGGAAGGAGCAGACAGGTACAATGGACAGATTCTTTTGGTGATTGTGGTGACCTCAAAACAGATTCTTGGATTTAATAGATCTTTTATGGGCCAAAAGTTTTTAGGCACTATTTGTAATACTGGTCTATCTTATAAAGAAAGGGAAATAATTCAAGCATTTGCTAACATGTCTAGATGCTGCACTAAATGTAAAACTAAAGGGTTATTCTATTATGACGTAGAGCAGTCTTTAAACATGCAGAGAGCCGTAACAGGTATGATGATGAACACATTTTATCCTGCCTCAGTAAAACCAGACACAGGGCATAAAATATTGTATGAGCAAAGTGATCGTAACACTCCTTCCAAGGTAGACTATGGATACTCTCACCATGGATATACTTTTAAAATAGTAGATTCATTGTCATTCATCTGTATAAGTTAAATATAATCTTGCTTAAATACAGATGACCACAAGACACCTGCATAATGATCCTGTAGATTACTGTATCAGTTGGTTCTGTATTGAGCTAGCAAGTCAAATAAAATATGATTATTAGTGGTTGAAAATAAGTCAGAACTGTACATCTACGGATCTAGAGGAACGGAATCCATGACTCATGCAGAGGCACGGCAATTCCATAAGCAACCCAAGATCTTTCCCTGTTGCTTTTCTACTGTCCTGTTCTATAGGGCACTGTCCTCATGCTTGTCATCTCGTCTCTCATGAGGTCTGCTGTGCACCCGCACCTTCCACCTGCATTCCAGCAAGAAGAAAGGCGAGAGCAAAGTGGCAAGAGATTTTTCCTTAGTGAGATTTTGTCTTTTTATTATGGGACTACAACCTCCCCCAGAGGTCTTCATCTGCATTTATTGGCCAGAATGCATCTTATGGCCACCCAGCGCTGTAAGGAGTGGGGCAGAGGCATCAGTAAAGAAAACATTTTGGTTTCTAACGTCTATTGTGGAGTTAAGGAAGAATGGGGTTATGAATAGTTTTGGAAGATTTATCACATCTGCTGGTAGTCCCTTTATATGACTAATCCCTTTTTGGATCATTTTATCTGACACTTCCCAATGTACAATGGCCATAGAAAAAATAGTGATTTTACCTCAGATGGGAAGAATCTTGATTAAAAAATGCCAATATCTTTGTCCGAGTGAATTTGGACAGCCAGGGTTTTGCTCTGGTTGCATTACTGATGGACAGCAAAGGGGTGGGAGACATTTATCCATTCTTCAGTCATTCTAGCTGTGTTATTGAATACTTACTAAATGCAAAGCACAGAGCTAGGCACTGGGTAGGGCACAGAAAAGAAAAAGGCCTCTGCCTTGAAAACATGTTTACTCTATTCATGGGAGAAGATATGTGCACATCTATACAAACCAGCAATTCACAACATGCCATAGAACTATATGAAAAAGATATCAATGAAAGCTAGAATGTTTGGAGAAATTTTCAAGCAGTTGCTAAAATTTAAAGCTTAAGATCTGAACAGGTGGTAGATGCGTCTCAGGCATTTTAGGCAGTGCACAGCATGAGAAAAAACGATACTAAATATAAACATGGGGAAAACTGCGGAAACTAGTACTATTTGTTTGTGGAGTAAGGGAAGGAAATTTAGAAAGTTACACAGGAATTAGCTTACAGTCAACTCTGAATGCAGAAGTGAGAGTTAAAATACATTCTGCTAAAAGTGGAATATTGATTGTAAGAGCGGTCAGGGATGATTTTACATAGAAAAACATTGAACACACAGCAAGAATGGTGAGAGCTAGCCATATGGGTATCTGGGGAAAGAGCACTGCAGGTACTCGGACACAAGGTGATATCACAGTGTGATAAGTTTTGCATAAATATATGCACAGTGACACAATAGTGAAAAACGATGTAATCTAACTAACTGTTATGAAGACCATTAATAGTTAGCTACACAAAGAAGAGAAGGGCATAGCACGCAGACAAAATAGAAGGCGTTAAAACATTTGGGGCATGGACTTGCATATAAGCTGAGTGTTTTAAAGCAAGGGGGCCTGAGGTCTTACAAAAGGCCCTGGGGTGTGCAAAGTAGATGCAAAATGGGGATACAGAGTGCAATTGCATGGCTTGGAGGAAAGGCACATAGTCAAGGTTAAGGTGAGAATGGGTATTAGGACTCAGGTAGGTCCTGAACCGGGAAAGGTGATTTTAAAAAGAAGAGAAATATGGCAGCATCTAAAAGGTACTACAGGAAAAATTAGACTTCAGATTAGGTAAGAAGGGTAATTGTTTAAGAGCAAAAGGAAAGGAGCAGAGAAGACTAAAAGCCTAAATGCTAGAGGAGGAGATAAACACGGAATCACAGATATTTCATACCTCAAAAGGCACAGACGTATGTTCTAGGCTTTCAGAGTTAGAGAATCCATTTCTCCCTATGGAAGGATTAGAGTCTTTTGGTGAATAGGCATATATTGATGAGAGATTAAAAGATGATAACAAAAACCTGGTATCTGCCACCTATTTATGGAAGCGGCAACAAGACTACCCAAGAGCTATGGTACAATTAATTAGAAGGTATTTTCACAGGTACAGTAGGTAGCATGTAATATATAGCCTGAAACACATGAAATTGACAATATTTGATCACTATCGATCTACATAAAAAAACATTTTATATGGTTCAGCCTAATGACAGTAGTTTCAAAGGAGAGACTTCTGTGCAAATAACATGGTTGAAATACTACCCAAAACTAGCACACTGGGCACAATTACAAAGAAATACCTAAATGGTTGCATAATAACCACAAAAATGAACACACTTATTTTCAAAGTTCAAACGGTGGTAGATTTGAGAGTATGTTCAGAAATGACTAATACCCAGTGTTGTTTCTCCAGCTGCCCAATTCCTGTGCAAGGTTCTTTATCTCTGACTGGTCCTGCTCATGTGGGTTGCCTGCCACCCTTTCCTTGTGCTCATACCCGCCCTCCCACACCTAATGTCCTCCTTTTACACTTTCTGCCCTCCTTTCTTTTATTGTGTGGTCCACCATACTACCTAATCTACTGTGTACCCGTAAACTACTTACTTTTGAAAAAATATATACGATTAGATTTAAATGTTAGATTTTTCTTCTGAAATATTTTCTTTTATTTTAAAAGTGTTCACATTATTTTCATACTGTATTTTCATCTTCTCTAAATATGTCACTGCTGAGTCCTGCAGATATGGGAACTAAGTTCACAGTGACTCTTTCACTTGCCTATTCTGTTCGAAGGAGAGCCAGGACTTAATCTAGGGCTCCTGTCAGCTGCTCCAGGACCCCATCTCTTCCCCAAGCATCTGAAGAACATGTTTTCTATACAAAGAGATACAACTGGGAAATTTTTTTAAAAATCAGATTTTATTTTAACTGAGCTAATAACCTACCTAGTCTTCGAGGTGCAAAATCCACTGCACGATGGAGTCATTTTTTCCAAAACACAGCCTCTTCTTTCCCACGTCTCATTCTCATCATCCTGAAAATCTCGTTTGTAAAGGGAGTGCATTCAAATCAGGTATTTCATTGGCGTCACCCAAAGGACCTTAGTAAAAATAACTAATACTAATTTTACTTTTCTGTTGCAAACACCTCAATTCAGAACTGTAAGAACAATTGTTTTGTTTTGTTTTGTTTTGTTTTTTTGGTACTAAATGAAGCTTAAAAGTATTACTAGCTTCTGCCTTAAATTAACTTTTATACTTATTTTAGGAGTTTTGATAGTGATATAAACATTTTATAAGTTAGGTCATGGCTGAAATACAACCTTTGGCATAGCGTGGTTAGGGCCCACACGACAGAATTGACCTTAAATACTAAATATAAATGTTCCTATTGATTTTCCGTAACATTTTTAAGGATAGGCACAGGAAGCCAAAGTCTCCGTAATAAAAATATTTATAATTCTCTATCACTGTTATGTGACCTTATTAGGTATGAAAACTATATTCAACTTTCTAAATATGAATCCTAGATAGTTTGGGGTTTAAAGTTTAGTTATAAAACAAAACACCATTGAAAGTAGACATAGAAAAAGAAAAAAAAAAAGCTTTGGACACATTCAGTTCTTAAAAATGAAGGAAAAGACTTATTTAAAAAAAATCATTAATAGATTTAGTATATAATATACTCCAGAAGTATTTAAATTATATATATTTAAATATAAGGCTTTTCTTCCATAGACTTTGAAACTTCTTATATGTATTATCATCATAACACAGTTTTGAGGAAGTAATTATAACAGGAGTGCAATTAACAAATAAATGCCCTTTCCACTTCAAGTCTCTAATTATTACTCTATCTCTCTCCCGAATTTTTAAAAAAAATTTTCTCTAGTCTCACAGTCTACACTGTGTCACTTCCCATTCACTTATCCGCCTACTCCCTTCTGGGTTCTTCTTCCAGCGTGACATGGAAACTACTTGCATGCATACTCCAGTATCTCCTCTCCTGTCCCCCACTTCACCCCATTGCCCCTGCCCTACCCCACCCCAGTTTCTGATAAATTCAATCCAGTGGGCCAAGCTTGAGAGTTTACTTTACTTCACCTCTTAGAGGCATTTGATATTATCGACAACTTTCTTTTAGAAATTCTCTTCTTGCCTAGTTTCCATGAAACATGGAACTACCTTCTGCTAGTTTTCTTGTTTATTTCAGTCCCCTGGCTCCTCTTTCTTTGTTAGCTTCTTCTATGCTGGTGTTGGCACATATTCCATTCTAGGGCCTCATCTCTCTCCCCACAGTACCTTTCTGGGTGATATCACCTACTCTCCTTGCTTAATGTCTTCTACGTGTTGGTGACTTCTGCATCTATATGTCCAGCTCTGCTGTCTCTTCTGTATTAAGGACCCATTTCTCCAACTGGGTACTTGACACTGCCAACTAGTATCCCACTGGTATCCCAAACTCAACATCACCAAAACTATACTCAAAATCTTCTTCCATTAGCCTGCTTCGCTTTCATGTCACCTGTATCAGTGAATTATATCAGCTTACATGAACTTGCCCAAACCAAAAACCTGCAACGTATTCTGAATTTCTCCTTTTTGCCTAACTCAGCATTAGGTTTTAAAGTACTATCTGTATTTCTCATCTCTTAAAAGACTCACTTCTTTCTACTTCTACTGGCATGACTTTAATTTGGGCCACTTGCATTTCTGCAGTAGCCTCTGAGACTGCCACCCCCATTCCTCTATGTTTGTTTTTTTCCTCTGAAAACTTCATTTAAAAAAAAAAAAATTGTATTTATTGAGTTCATTAGCTGTTCATGCCTTCCTATATGACTTACAGTGACTCTTTTGCTATGTCTCTGTGACCTGCAGTCAGGTCCTGATTGGTCAAAGTGAATTGTGGTAACTTCATTCCCTTTGGTGATGATGCAGTTTGGACCAATGAAACATGAAGGGGTTTGGGGAAAAATTCCCCCCAGTCTTAACAAGAGACAAAAGGAAGACAAGACCCGTCTCCTTTCTCTAGTTAACTTTTTATGAGAATGTCACACCTAGTCATTTTGAGACCAGGAGGGCAGTTAGTTAGGCCTGTACCCTGCGGATGTCAGAGCAAAAATATGAAAGGAATCTGGGCCCTGATATCATTGCTGAGTCACTAGATTAACCTTGTTTTGTGAGATAATAAATTCCTTAGTGTTTAATCTTTTTTTTTTTCTGTCAGTTGCAGCTGAAGCTATTTTAACAGTAACTTGGAAGCATTTTACAGCCCCCTGATCCATGTCCTCGTCTCCAATCTTGCATCCCTAAACTCTACTCTGCACACCACAAATGGAATTACTCACCTACTTAAAACTCTACGGTAATTCCTGTTGCCTGAGGATAAAGTTCAAACGTCTTAGTTTGAAACAGGAGGCCCTTCATCGTCAGCATCATATTTCTTTTCCAGAAACATTTCTAAAATCTCTCTTCTTTATGTCTTGCTTTGTAGCCATGAAGAGCAACTTTTACTCTCTGAAGTGTACTACAGATTCTCAGCTCTGGCCCACACTGTTCCCCTGTTGTGAAAGACTTGCCTTCCCTTTCCACTTAACTCCTGCATGTCCTTAACTCAGGCATTACTTTTTTCAGGAAGTCTCCATTATCACCCCAAGAATGGGTTAGGTACTCTTCCTCTCCCCTTCCATAGGATGTAGGACACTATAGCACTTAGGACATTGTACTAAGTTTGAGCCATACTTTGGGGATTCAAATCTGGCCTCTGCTGCTCACAAACTGGATAATCTCGGACCAGTTATTCATTGTGCCTTACTGTGCTTTTTTTTAATCTCTAAAAGTGGGATAATAATTATACATCCCTCATATGAGTACAATGATCAAGGAAGCTAATATATATGGTATATGTCTGCATGTATAATCTAATGTAGTGCTTGATCCATAATAAGTGCTATTATTATGACTGTGCCTATGTGATTTGCTTTTGCTATTAGGCTGTAAGTTGCTAGAGGTCAAGGACTGTATCCACAATGTTAAATATAGTATCATACATAATAGGCATTTCGGAATTTTTAATGAGTAAATAAAGGAGAAAGTGTTTGTTTTAAATAAATGGAAAGACATTGTTTAGTTATTTCCACCATACAGGCATAGCCTCACCTTCAGTTTGTTATTTAGAAAAATGAAAGAGTTTATTTTTACTGCTCCTCCAGTGATACTAAGGAAAACAATCCCTTAGGAAACTAAACAAGGTATAATGAAATGCTGAAGAACGATACACTATCAGAGCAAAACAGAATTTCCCCAGAAATGCAATAGAATAAGCCTTTTGGTTTGTGATTCTTCTTCTTCTTCTTTTTTTTTTAAACTTGGCTGGTATTTTTCAAAAAGCAAACCCAAATTTAAAACTTTGAAATCCTGAGCTGTTAATAATATACTTCTCCTGGAAAATTGTTCTAATTAAATGATTTGTTTTTTGCCATATGGGTGAATTATGTATACATCTGGGAGCTAAAACTCCTGAAAACAAACTTCCTTAACTTATTAATAGACTTTTGTGTGTTCATTTGGTATGCCATAAGTAGCAATCAAAAAGTTCCTGAAACAAGTTATATTTATATATTTTAACTCAACCCAGAGTAATCTTCTTAAAACAAAGATCTTTTTTTTTACTTGCATTTGCTTATTTCTCATATATAGTAAAAGTGACACTGCCTCTTTGGCCTAGAGATTGTGTCCCCTTTTTTAAAGCACTTGGAGCAGCATCTCATGCTCATCACTTCAGTGATCGATGCTGTAGAGCCGTGAAGAGTTGTGTGAGAATTTCCAATAAAAGCATTTAAGAATAAATCACAACCAGTGAATGAAGATTTTATAAAGCAGTTTCAAGTATTAGGTAGAAAGATAGGTAAGCTTTATTACATCTTTTGATCATGAAATTTTATTATCTCTTAAATATGTCAGGATGTATAACATTGTCTTTCTCTAATGATAACCTTCAACATCTGCATTATGATTGTTTAATGACTGGGACCATGATTGTAAACATTTATCAGATGATATAAAAGGGCTCTGACCTAAAAAAATTTAAAAATGAAAAAAAAATTGCTTTATCTTTTTCTAAATTATTTACAAACAAACATTTTAAAAATAAACTTTTAATTTGGGAATAATTTTAAATTTACAGAAAAGTTGCAAAGATAGCATAAAGAATCCCCATTTACTCTTCACTCGGCTTCTTCTAATGTAAACATTTGTCAAAGGATACATTTGTTAAAACTAAGAAATAATCACTAAACTCCAGGATTTATTTGGATTTCACTTATTTTTCCACCAATATCCTTTTTCTGCTACAGCATCCAATCCAGGATACCATCTTGCATTAATTCATCATATTTCTTTAGTCTCCTGTGATTTGTGACAGTCTTATAGTCTTTACTTGTTTTTCATCACCTTGAAACTTTTAAACAGTTACTTGTCAGATATTTTATAGATAGCTCTGAATCTGGGTTTGTCTGATGTGTATATAAATTGTAGTTTTATGCTTTCTTGAACATAGATGCTAATTGCAAATAATTTTCAAGAGACTTTTATTATCAAAACTAACTTTCTTCTTAATACTGGATAATTTACAATCTTATCACTAACAGTATGTCATTTAGTTTTCAACAATGAGACTGAAGCTCAGAGATCTGTGACTTATGATAGCATGCTTTCCATTCTGCTATATGTTAGCATAGTGGTTTCACATCATCTACATCGTATTTACCATTTCTCTGTGAAATACACATAGTTGAAAATATATCATAGATTTCCTTCTACAAATGTTAGTGAATACAAAATTTCTTATAGAAACTATTAATTGGCATTTGCAATAACCTCTGTCTGACTGGTCATTTCCTACTTCAACTTTGTATCCCTGGAAGTGACAATAGCTGCCTGTTATTTTGAAAGCTTATTATGTATCTGATGCTTTACATAACATGTTCTAATCTTCACCACCCCACAGCAAGACAGATATCATTTATCTTCTCCGTTTCATATAAGAAGGTCAAGTTTACTGGTAGGGTCTAATTCAAGTAGTAATAATAGGCAGCGTCTCAATTTGAACGTTGTCTGTGTGGTCCCCACGTCCACAGTAATTTTACTATACCGCCTGCCCCCTCACAGGACATATACTAGAGAAATAGTGATCTTGAAGAAATCATGGACTGGGAGAAATGTGAGGAGCAACAAGGGAGGGAAATTAGTAATATTAGCTAAGAATGTGCAGAGAGTGGCTCTGATGCTACATACAGGAGGCCTTATTCATCTGAGCATCTCATCATAATGCTGGTAAATAAGAAGGGGTTGACATATTAGCTCTTACCATTGTTGTTATAATTACTACTTCTATTCCTACTATTGGAGGGAAACTCCAAGTAATTTTGAGTATTTGCTCATTATTAGAATTCTACTTTATTATATTCTTCATTGTAGGAAGATATTAATAGTCTTCTCTGTGTGATCTAAGATACTCAATGAGACAACTGTTCTGATTTATTATGTGTCAGCACATTATTTTAGAATCCACAAATTGAGGATGCTGTATGACATGATCCTTGCCCTAAAAGCATAATCTATGTTCCTTTTTATTTTCTTTAAATCCTTGTATCAAAACCAGTGAACAGAAAATATACAGATAAAATATAGTTTTGAATACATTTCTCTCAAACTCACAGTTAATATTAATTTTTCTAATTATAAACATAATAGATTCATTATAATAATGTAAATAGCAGAAATATGTTAGTTATATGGATAACAATATTAATAGTTCATGATGTATGTGCTTCTAAACTTCCTCACGCCTACAACAAAGTGTCTGTATTTAATTTACCAGATTTTTTTATTGTGTTATATATTGTAAAACTATTCTGCTAGAATCCCCACTCCACTTTTGTAGGCTGATCATTTCCCCATTAGTTTGCATAATCCTTTAAAAAGTTACTGTCAGGTAGTGTGTGAATTTCACCTAACTAAAATATTTTTCTGTTCCAAAGGCCCGATTTTAAGAATTTGAAGTACAATATAACTGTAACAAATTTTTCAGTCATTCTTGAAAATTTTTAAAATAGTAATTGCATTTTTTCAAACGGAAATTAATTTGAGTGAGAAACAAACATCTAAATTTTGAAGATAATATAATTTTGTTGAGGGAGGTGATAGACTATGAAAAATACATTTATTATGAAAATAAAATCCCAAAGCTTTCTCACTAAATGTGATTCAAATTTATCTCTATTTCATTACCAATATTTAGCTTTTTATTCTTTTTTTGCTATGATCTATTTTTAAATTAATTAATTAATTGTTATTATTATTTGCTTTTTACATTCTAATATGTTGTTGCAGAGCAGTTGGGGGAGGGGGACAGGGTGGAAGGAGGAGGAAGGGAGGGCGTGGTTGAGAGCTTTTATTCTTTTAAAAAGCATATGCCATTGTCCGTATTCCATCAACAATAAGAATTTATCTGATTTTTGCCTGACCTTCCCCTAACTAGGAACAATTGGATTAGATTATCACAAAAGATAAAATAATACAAAAAAAAAATTATGAACTCTTTATAAGTTTCCCATAGGAATTCTCAGCCTAAAGTTGCTCTTTGTTTTATGCCATGAAATAACATGCTGTGTTAAGAACTGAATTTCCTTTGTCATAGATTAGACATAGAAATACTTTTTATCTCTATAAATTAAGTATGTTATAAAAGTACGCTAATGAATTGAGAATTTGAAAACATAGAATCCATTTTTCCTGGGAAAATTTACCATTGCCAAAGGAAGGCAACTATTCCTTTCCTTAAGGTCTAGCTTTATCAGACCAGTAGCTGCATTCCTGGAAAGAGTAAGGGGACTTCTTTTGTAACTGCTAACTCCATTTAAAAGGATTATGAGATAATATTAGAAGCTTTATACCAGAACTGTGCCACTGACCAAAACATCATTCCTACCTTGTGCTATACCTCAAAATCAAGACTATGGGTGCTTTCTAGGATAAAATGTGTGCATTATGGTTAAAATAAGTAAAAGTAATCAGTAATTTTTCTTAGACCACTAGATGCCCACTCTCCAAACATTACTGAAGGACTTGAACCTTTTTTTTATTTTAATAACTCAATTCAGTTAAACTGGCTTTAATTCAACCCATGGGGTGTTGATGTGCTGCATGAGTGCACAGGTGGCACGGGATACCATGATGACCCAGCCCTAAAGGTACCATGCTTCTGAGGTTTTAACATGGGGACTGTTCTTACATGGGTTCAACATAAGCATGAGGTGTTCTTTTGACATTTGGGAATCCCTCAGCCAATTAACAGGAGGAATGGTAAACTGAATATGAACTTGAAAAGAGACCATGCCTGTTTCCATCCAATGTGGACAGGTTTTTTTTTTGTGCAATTGTCAAACTTAAGAAACAGGTGGTAGATCTGCATCAGTCTTCGAGGTGGTTCTGAGGTAGTTTTCTGGTGCTCGAGACTGCCTGGCACTGGTGTTGTTCTGAGCAGCTTTATGAGGGGAGACCGGGGACTCTGAACCCACAGGAGGCAGCCATTCCCACTGCCTTGCACAGAATCGCAGATGATTGGTCATCGGAAAAATCACATGTTTTTGAGGGTTGGTATCTTTAACGTCACTCATAAGCCTTGCTTTTGATAACTTTTCTTTAAAGCCCTCCAAGGAAAGAGGCGGGGTGCAAAGAATATGGTAAAATATAGCATTGAGTGCAATAAGCACATTCAAGCTAAGGGGCACACTAAACATCGTAATCTGGGAACATAATTCAGATTCTTCCTTGCATAACACAAGAGATGCGTAATCATAGAAGAATTATGCAGAAATCAGAATTGAAGACAGTAAACATAGTTAGATTCTTATCTAATTCATAATTAACAATAAGATGGGATTTTGTATGCCAATTAAGAGAATAGATGGCTCAACCTCGATAGCGTCTTTAAATAGTTTTAACTATCACTGGATTCCTGAATCTTATTTGAAAATTTCTATCATTGATGGTCACTGAGTAGACAAGACAGAGGGATAGGCTGGGGTTAACTATAATAAACATTTATTCAACACCCCCTGTGGGCCTGTTATCCATTTTGCAAAACCCTCTGCCAAGTATTATTTTATCTAATCCTCATGTCACCCCATGCATCTACTAAGTATTATGATTCTGGCTCTACAAAGAGACTAAAGCTCACAAATATTATTTAATGCACGATGTCTACCTAGGCTGAGCTAGGATTCAAAACCAGGTCAGTATGAGCACAATATGAACTCCAGCTCTTTCCTCTGCACAATAATTTATATTTCTGGGTGGAAGCTTGTATTTTGCTCTCCATTTCATGTGCACAAATATAGACACATATGAAAATTCAAAAGCACATGAACACACTAAAAGGAAATGCAATACCATCTTACGAAATGAGCAATTACACATGCCGTATCTTACAATGAGTTTCAAAATTATATTGCTCAAAGTTTTGTTACCGTGGAACCATAG
The DNA here is from genome assembly GCF_027409185.1 of Cynocephalus volans. Lineage (NCBI taxonomy): Eukaryota > Metazoa > Chordata > Mammalia > Dermoptera > Cynocephalidae > Cynocephalus > Cynocephalus volans. Next base: position 127,344,078 of record NC_084470.1, on the reverse strand, counting down.
GTAAAATCTATATTAAGTCCAGAACTACTTATCGTTTTCCTCCTATAATCTAAACACTGGGTCGGATACAAGCATTGCTGATACAAGGGATGCTGATTTCACCAGTGCCTTTAAGAAGCATGAATGGAGTTACCAAGTCAAAATGTCTTAAGTTGATAATCGTGATAACAATGATTACTACTATTTATTGGGTTCCTAAACTAGTTACTAAAGTATTCACAAACCTTGTTTTATTTAATAGCTATAGCAGCCCTATTACAATCTTCATCTAACTGAAAAGGAACTGATGTAAAGTTCTATAAAGTTCAGAGTAACTGATGTAAAGTTAATAGTGAAGAGTTTGGAATCTGCTATTAAAATATTGTAACAGCAAAGAAACATATCAGCACATTTCAAAAGTAGATCAGTGTGGCAGTATGTAGCATGCATGGGGAAGGGACGGAGAAAGCTGTGCGTTTAGAAACTGAGTATAGAATTTATTGAAATAGGACGTGATAGGTACCTGCACTAGGGTAAATGTAGTGGAAAGGAAAAAGAAGCAACAGACCCCAGATATTAGGTCCTAAAGGACTATGCACTGAAGTTCAGGAGAATGATATGAAATGAATGCTCATAATCCTCTGCTCCCAGGAGTCAGCATTATGGAGTCAGTAGGAAAGGCAGGGGCTTTGGAGTCTAGCAGACCTAGCCTTGAGTTTTTGCATTGTTACTTAGTCTGTATTTGAAGCAATTTGTTTAAACTGTCTGTGTCATTTATAAAACAAGAGTAATGACATTCTCACATAGGAATCTTATGAAAATTACATAAGATAATGTATCAGATAGTAGGTAATCAATAGTGTTACTTTTTACTCAACATGCTGACAGAAAAAGGCATGAAAAACTGTACCAATATGAATTTTCCCAAAGTTAATACAAAGTATCTCATGATTCTTTCCAAGATCGACTATTTATGGATGTTAATATTTTGATTATTTATGGATTTTAATATTTTCTATATCATGAAGCAATTATTTAGTCAAGACATAAGACAATTGGTAGAAATACTCAGCATGGAAAATTGTTACCGACCATGTCTAAAGGGTATTGGGTAATATGACAAGGCGGCAAAAGGTTTCTGTACATTTCTGTTTTTTCAGGCATTGTCTTTCATGAGACTATCCAGTGTGTTATTAAGGAAGTCACTCAATTTATTAAGCTCAGTCCATTTGCTTGCAAAGGGTGTGATGTGGCATTTCCTCCTGGTAGAGTAACATTTCATATGTGATGAGAAAGAGCTCTGCAAAAATCTGAAATATCCTCCCCTTGACCCTGTTTTATCATTTCATAATCTTGAGGTAAAAGGAATATGAATTCTATTTACAAATAAACAATTTATTTTTTTTCTTTGAAATCTAGTTTCATTATGTAATTAATTAATAAAACGTAATCCAGGCCAAAGAGAGTGCAACTTTTTATGTTGTTGGGTTTAACCTTTCTTCTCATTAAAATATCGTTTACAAGTGCTTTTCAAGAGGAAGTGCTTCTGATATAAAATAAATACATAAAATAAAAAACTATTCTGAAATAATAGTAAAAACCTTACTTTTGAAATACATTTTTACCGAAGCAAAACAAATCAACCTGAAATTCAGTAGTTTGTAGCAGTTAAATGTATATAATCAGGCAGCTTCAACGTAAACTGGAGAAGTTGTGGTTTTAAGCCTGAGATAGGGCTGATTGTGCGGGTGCTATGGCAACCCATTGCACCATTTGGAAGCGCTTGTGTGCTTAACCGCACAAGCTGCACCTCTTCCTTTCCTATAAAGACTTAGAATAAGAAAAACAGAAGTACACCGAAGAGGAGAAACCACAAGAGCAGTAAAGACACTGCTGTTAGCTTTTAGCTGTGCAAGCAGCAGTCTTGTGAAACAACACATTGAAAACCTCTTCTATTTGAAAGTGTAGCTTTTCCCATTATGCCTGGGTTCCTTTAATGATTTTGAAAGTAAGCCAAGTGTTTCTGTTCAGAGTTTTCATTAAGGGGAAATGAGAAGAAATTAGTAATGCATTTATCAGCCTTTGCTTTTATTACCCGCAGCTTTAGAAGGGCGAGGCTTTTCTGCAGCCTCCGTGGCACGTTTGATTCTGTTTGTGAGATGGAAGGTTAGTTTGTATTAGGTGGACTCTCTATAACCTAGTACTTATTTTCATTTTATTTTTTTATTATCTTGTAGTTTGTTCACACACACACAAAATGTATAATTTCGATTTCACTCCTGGTTCATTTAGAAAGGCTTGTGGATGCTGCTGTAAACAATTTCCTGCAGAACTAGTTTAAATGCACAGACCCTCACCCCCCAGCATTTCACTCATTCACTCCCTCACCTCACTTCTTTTACAAGTTATAGGTTTAATAAGCCACAAGCTTTTATTTGTCCGTTTTTTTTGTCTTAAAGCACAGACATAATAAGTGAATAACATTTTTAAACATGTTCTATTATTTTTCCTTTTTTGAGGATTTGGGTAAAAATACTGACGGACAGATAAGTTCATACCATTGTTTTAGTTTGTCATAGACCTGTTCACTTTTCTTCCCCTTTTTTCCCTAAACAATAAGAATCTACCTCTTTTAAAGTCATTGTCCAGCAAGTTGTACTTTTTAACAATAAATTTTTAGGTGTGACACTCCGAATGCCATTTTCTTGGTTTATGCATGATATTGTACTCATTGTGGAGTCCCTGGTAGCTCCTTAGCACAAGTCCTGGATTTAACATTTAATATTTTCCCTTGTAGCACAGTGTAGTTGGACAAGCATAGGGTTTTTAGAGACAAACAGATCTGCATTTAAATCTGAACTTATTTTCCTATGAGCTTTTTACCTTTTTATTTTTGAGCTTTCATCTGTAAAACGAAGGTAATGCTATCTACTTTGTAGGATTTCTGTAATGATTAGATAAAGTAATATATGAAACATCATTTAGCACATTGCCATCCACATAGTAACTGACTATTAAATAATAAATATTATTAATAGTACTAAAAGCACTAATAAAACACTTTTACCTCTCGTGTAAGCGTCCTTTGGTGATTTCTTTTGTATTCCTTTGACTATGATCTTAGACTGGCCTAGAGGAAGCAAAGAGCTACAAAAACATATATGTATTATAGGATTAATATAATTAAATAGTTTTTGCTATCTGAAATATATTTTATAAATTAAGTATATATCCCTAAATTTAGGTAAATGAAAACACATATTTACATAGGAAACAGAAAGACAATTAATATGGGAATTAGCCTATTCTGGGAAATGTTTTAAAAGAGTATATGGGTAAAGAAGCATCTTCACCAATCATTCTTACCACTTGTTCTCCAACAAAATCATCATTAGGGCTTTAAGAAAATACCAGTGCACAGATCACTTCACACCACAAATCTACTGAATCAGATTTTCTACGGGTGGAGCCCAGAAATCTGTACTTTTAATCTGACATACAGCCAGATTTAATGCAAATATAGGATTGATATTTTGTATTAAACAGAATTATAGTATTAATTATACCAACACACACAAGAGGGTACTTCAAAAAGTATGTGGAAAAATAGAATTAAAAGATAATATGAATCTTTCCATTAACTTTTTCAAGACCCCTCCTATATACATATATATATGTTTGTATATATGTATAAAAAGCGTAGGTACACATAACTGATACAAACTCAAATTTCATAAGCTGTGTTCTTACGAACACTGTAGTTCCCTGGAGCTCATGTTCCATGAGTATGTCTGTTGTATGACCATGGAAAAAATGGGTTTGTTACAAATACTTTTGGAAGGTCCTGGGTTAAACAAAGCTACACACATTTTCTTATGTCTTTAATATGTTAACACACTTTATGAGTATCTCCAAGGGGCATGTAGCATGAATTACCTCTGAAACAAATTTTACCATGGGACATTTTAAGACATGCAAATCTCAATCAAGGGACCTCAGGTTAGCCATCATTAACACAGGAAGTGATAATCTAGTTTTTTTCCCCCCAACTTATAGATAAATATTTTAAGATACAAAAAAGGCAATATAACCATTTTTTAATAGAGAGTCATCTAGTCTTTATTAATTTTGTGTTATTTGTTTAATCAACATGCCTAAAAAACATAAAGTATTTTAAGCCAAATATAAATGCATGCCTAGTTTTAGAGGTGTACGTGTGTGCATACATATGTACTCACAAGTGAAAAAGAATATTTATGATATTGCACATGATTATGCTTTGGGAGACAGAGGTGATTGCTATGTTTAAAAATAATGAATTGATACTGAGGCCCTAGACATTTGCTGTCTTTATCTTTAACTTTATTTTACATACTGATATCAGTCTTTATTTTTATTTTTTTATTTTTGTTAAAAAATGTGTGTGTGTGTGTGTGTGTGTTTGTGTGTAGTTTGAAAGTCCAAATAGTGCTATAAGGCCTATAGTAAATAAGAACAGTTCTTTGCCTGTACACCACTCCCCACCATTGATTCTTGCTTTCCAGAAGCAAATGCAAACACCTTAAGACATTTTGCCATTTGTAAATGGTATTTTCTTGTTTTTTGTTTTTCTTTTTTTGAAGACATTAGCTGATATCTATTGACTTCCTTTCTAGATCTTGAAATGTTGCTTTTTATAGCCTCCTGTTCTTTGTTCATGGCTGCGATGTTTCATTTCTGAGAATATGAATTATAGCTGGTTTTATTGTTTCTTCTGCTCTTTGCATTGTCTCTGTTTCTCCCAAGTCCCTCTTCTGTTTGTCTTATTCTCTAACTTTCTTGTTAGAGGGTTTGGTGTAGCGTTTCTTGCATATCCATTTGTATTTAAGGATGAGGCTCAAAAAATGGTGTGTTGAAATTCTCTGGTTATTGGTAGAGCTTGTAAATCCATGGGCCTTAACTAGATTGAATGAAATCTGAAAGGCATCTATGCTCATTTAGTCTTAGTCTCTTGATCTATCAAATAAATGCATGTCAGTAGATACCATTAAAATCCCATGTTTCTGTATGAGTACAAATCTCTGGAATTATTTTCTGGTGATAGCACCAACTGTTTTACTCATGTGATTCCAGGCATAATAATAATATAATTAATGTTTTAACATAAAGTCTGCATAAAGAAGAATAAAATTATAATTAAACAGACACTATTTTAATTTTAGCACTTCCTCAGTGTGTGATTATGAACAATTTATTAAACTACTTTAAATCTCAACTTCATTCCCTATAAAATAGGAGAAATAATTGATAACTCATTGGCTTGCTGTGATGATTAAATGAAAAAAAAACCCCATATATATAGAGAGAGAGGCGTGCACAATGTCTGATACATAATAACATTTCAGTAAACTGTTGCTATCATTACTACATTTACTGATAAGCTAATGGAGGGACGGAAAGGCTATTTCTTGTGGTTTCCTGAAATCCTGATAATACTTTATTTGTCACTTGCACAGAATGCTTATCCCATAAATACCTATTAATATGATATAATGTGTTGGATTTATTGTCTGTGCAACATATACCAGGTTTATGGAATAGGTAAAAGTAGAATCTTTTTTTTTAATGTACTTTATTATTATCATGCCTTACTAAGAATGGAAAGCCATGCATATCTGTTTTAGCTGACCTTATTTTTTGATTTGCTTTTTCCACTTTTGTACAGCCTCTATGTTTATGGAGGTCAGGTATGCATTCTCAGCCTTCAGAACATGCCACCACTCATTTTAGAGCAGATGCTGAGAATAGTATTTATTTCATTTATTCTGTTTCACCCTTCTGTCCTTGCACTTTTCTTAGATTTGCAGAACCTGACAGGTTTAAATCCCTTGGAAATGGCATTCCATTTATTTTTGGGGGGATGGGTGTGGGAGGAGATGGAACAGGTAGCACTTAAAGCTCAAGTATGTCTTTTGAAATGCCATTTTCACTCAAACTGATTCCTAGTTTTTGCTGAAATCTCTGATAGGGGATTTAGGGGTGTGACTTCAAGGTAACTTTGATTTACGATCACTTAAACATTTTGAATTGTAAAAGAAACATATTGGGAAAAGTAAATTCAGTAATAATACATGTGTTAGAATAACACAGCTTTGAAGATCTAGTGTTCTCTTATCTACATTTTCATCTGTTTAATGCATCTAGTCAATTCCGCTGTTGATTCACAGCAGTGTTATGATGGGAAAAGAGCTCTGGGTTATATGATTTACAGATTTTTGGTGCTATGGTGCCACCTGCTGAAATATTACTAAATATTCCTTTGCCTAAATAATGAGAACACCGGGCACTTAAGTAAAAAAAAAAGTGTAGAGTTTTTGCTCAAGAAAAGGAAAGCCAAAGTGTTTCTGTAATATATAGAAACAGTAAGTATACTACCGTGCTCTATTTTATGATGTTTATTTGATGTGTTACAGAATATAAAAGAAAGCTCAATGCAGTTCATACTTTCAGAAAAATTGACGCCTTCCCTTTATTTTCACGCACTAATACGTGTGCCTTCTTAATTCCCACTGCTATTTGATCTGTTTTTCTTTGCCTATTTTCCACACCTCCCAGCATTGTATGTAGTAGTGTTTACATGTAGTGTAATGCTATTTATATTAATACAATATTCTCATCTTAAATAGATACTTATTGTGCACTAGTTATTCAGTACTCTTTGCAAAGGTTTTATTTGCTTTTACCAGACCTGTTTGACTCCACCAGCAGGATATTGTTGCTTTTAAGTAATACAGGAACCAGGGTAGAGTACAGAGCTGTCTACATATGTCAAACGGCTCAGACAAAAACATTAGCTCATTTAGCTTTGAGTTGGACAAGCCGATTGGCCAATCTGTGACCTTATACTGCAGCCAAGTTGGTAGGTTATGAAGTAACTAAATATCTTACACAATGAATTTTACCAGGTCTTTTTGTTTAACAATGAAGATTTAGCACAGTCACTTTTACTTCTGATTTCAGTAATGTTCTGATAATGTCTGCACACATGAAGTGCAGCAGACAATTGAAGTCATTACTCATATAAGTTAGGGAGAATCACAAAATGTCACAGTGACATTGATAAATTACTGCACATATTCGATAATATACTTTCTTCTAAATATTTAAATAACTTCACCTACCCTCTACCTTATTTCATATGTAAAGACTGTCTCCACAGAAGTATCTGTTAGTGTACTGCTTACATTGAGATAAAAGTTACTACATGATTTTTTTTTTGAGTAGGGGCATGTCCTTTAGATATTAGTTAGGTTTTTTAACTAGGCTATTTCATGTAGGTCTCCTTTATTGTGTTCCTATTTTAAATTTGTAGTTAATTTTTTTGATATTTTAAAAAATAATGGAAAAAATGTTTACTTTATAAAATGAAGTATGACTTACTGAAATTAATGTGGACTTTCACGTTGCATTGCTGTAGGGCCTGGATATTGTCTCAAGGGCACTGGCTTAAATTTTGTAGTGGTTTTCAATTTTTAAAATTTTATTGTAAAGTGATTCTGTACATTTTGGGGGTGGATAAAAATTTTTTATGTCATTTATCATGTTCGTTAAAAGTATTACTAAGACTGAAAATGTTATAGTGATTTTATGACATGAGAATAAGCAATTTTAGTCTTATACTATGTCTATATAGTGATGCTGAAGTCTTGAAATTTTCTTTCAAAAAAATGAAAGGATGTATGTGTGTGTGTATATATTTGAAATATTAAAGAAAATGAAATAAAACATAAGTTACAAGGTTTAATATAGCCTATAAAAATCACTCAGTGGAGGAATGTAAAATCATAATCAGAGAGAAATGGGTATAAAAGAAAATGCATTTTCAATTTGAGAAGACTATAGGATACAAGCATGAACATAGAAGAATGGGAAATGTGTTGGATCTTTAGCTATCTTGTTTTAAAGGGATGGTAAATTTTGTTGCATTAAAGATTAAAGGATTTGGGGAAACAATTATGGTGCCATGATTAGATCAGAAATGTGTGTGTGTGTGTGTGTGTGTGTGTGTACGTGTGTGTGTGTGTGTATACATATGTGTGTGTGTGTGTGTGTATTTTATTCTGTTCCTAAGCTTCCAGAAAGAGCTTCACAGCTAAACAAGAAGTCTGTAAACTGTAATACTTTTCTCTGATGCTACTGTAGTTTGGTCGACTTTTCGGTTGCAATAAATAATCTGTAGTAAATTAAATTGACACACCTCTGAAATTTCTTAAATATTTATCTGTACTATATATCGAGCATTCACTCAGCAAATTATGGTTTAATCTGAATATCCTTTTTCAGGGTCAAGGCTATTTTAACATTTGTGGCACTACTAGTAATTTTCTTTGCAGTCAAATCCTGATTAAGATGCTTTTTTACTTAGCTCATAGGCCTTTAATAAACTCCATTCTCTGTGGAACCTAAAACACTGGCTAAAAGAATTTCCACGTTAAAAAGTTCAGATGAAGAGGAAAGTCTATAAGGACAAATTGATGAGAGAAGTGGGATGCCTGAGGGTAGAGATCATGGCCTGTGGAGTCAGACAGGCTCAGGTTCAAGCCCAGGCTAGCACAGTCTAGCCTTGTGAACTTGGCCAAGACACTTGCCTTTTCTAAGCTTCTTAGGGGTTGTGCTGATGTTTAAGAGAGAAAATAAAAGCAAACGGCTTAGTATAGTGCCTGGCACCCAGTAAGCACTCAATAAATATTAGCATCTAATGATAATAAAATACTATTTCTGAATTATTCTTTAAAGAAGATAAATCTCTAGAAATTGTCTTCTCCATTTTGGTAATTTACCTTTTGTCTTCCTTTGCAGAACTTAGATTAAAATACTATACGTTGTGTATTTTCCTTTAAAAATTCATTGATTTTGAACCTCTTGGAATTAAATTAATTTCTCTGAGACATGTGACATGTGTAGTCTGATGAATAGTTGTCTGATTGGAGACATTTCTAGCATATTTACTGTAGTACACACTGTTCTTTTGTTAAAAAAGAAATAACTTCACATATTTTCCCAGCATCTGTTTTCTCATTTCCATAGTAAATATCTGACAAATTATCATTTCCTTTCATAAAATTTTCTGTCTCATTTATGCTACATATTTTGGTGGCAACAAATTAATAAATCAAGAATGATAGAGTGTACTGGTCTGTGGAATTGGTGGTGGAACTACTACAGGTAACGTTAAGATTCCTCTTTTCTCTGTCACCAAATTTGCTATTTGATTTCTCCTCTGTATTCATTGATCTTATGGCTCAATCATTCTCACGAAAAAATCCAGTCTCCTCCTGAGGGCCTCTAATGCTTGTTCCTCAGCTCTTCTCCCAAAACTGATTTCTCCCTTGTATTTACTTGTGCTCAAAATTGTCCAACAATTAAGTATCAGTCAATTCTTGTATGCAAGGCTGTTAGCTACAGATGCTTTTCTTTTTCCTCCTCTTCTTCATCTTGTTATATGGTTCCTGACCATCTCTGATGGAAGGAATTTTAATCACTAGTCCTAATCAGGTGCATTCATAACTTAAAGTCTTGGCAGACTGTAAGCTTTTCCAGGACAAATACCATGCCTTTATTGTGTTTGAAACTAGCATCTAATAGCATGCCAGCAAAACAACCTAACTGAACCAAATTAACTTGTTTCAAGTTCCAAGGAATTAGGTGTTTAAATGAGAAGGGACATATCAAAATAGTTTTAGGTATTTAAGAGCTTATGTATTAGAGGTATATTGTATGAAACGTTTTTATACATTCAAAGCAATTTGAATATTTTAAATTTGGTTATATGCTGTATTCTTTACTAACAGCTGCCATGAAGGATATTTTCCCCTTTCTCTTAAAACATGGGCACTATTAGTTACTGCTATGCTAATGTTTGATTTTTCTTCTTACTTTTTTGCAAATCAACACAATTCTAAGAACTTAATTTAGAAAGAAATAAATGAGGAGAGGGAAAGATATTAACAAGAAAATAAAAATAACAATAGTTTATATGGAATAGAAAGATAAAAGCTGACTAAATGAGGAGGGACAAAAATGCAAATAATGTAAATTAAAAATAATGTTTAACTATGAATGATAAAGAAAAAATATTAAAGTATAATTAGAAAATTTAAAAACATTTTAATAATCATCTATCATCCATCAGTGGCTGGTGATTATTTTTATATATACACAACAACAAAAAATACATTTTATTTATAGGAATAAGCCAGGGAATGTTACTGAACAATACTGGGTCATAGCCCTCTAGTGGCATCTCTGAGGGGAGAACATATTTTCAGATCAGTTTGTCCTAGAGAATAAAATCTCAAGGCAGAAAGTCACCTTAAATACTAGCCAATTTATTCTTTTATCTAATGCTTGATTGTCTTTCACAACCTCAGTATGCTGTCATTTGGAGAAGAACTTTACGATCTTTTAAAGTCATTTACGAAGAGGGGGAATAGAGACCTTGTCTCACTTCACTGTAAACTGAATCCAGCTCCCATCATGCCAATAAAGCTACTCTTTCCAAATTCCCACAACCCCAGATGATAAATCCCATCGATCCATGTTATTTGCCATATTGTTTGACTTTGACCATCTCCTCCTTGAAACACTCTCTACTCAGTTCTGTTTGGCTTTAGTTGCCCTCGTACGTGAAAAACTCGGTCACTTTTGCTGGCTCTCTCCTTTACATGCCTTTAGCTCAGTGATTCTATCTTGGATGCTCTCCTCTTATCTAGCTTGGGTATCTTCTCCACCTCCATAGCTGCAGTAGGCATCTATATGCTGATTGATCGTCTCCACACAGACATACATCCTGAGCTACAAACATTGTTTACATGGAATTTCAAGTGTATAGATTTCTCCTCTCCTACCTACTTTTTCTTTTCTTCTTTAGCTCAGTGAATGTTTCCATAATCCAATAAGGAGTTGGTCAAAGTCAAACAATATGGGAATTAACTACAACTCACTAGTACGTTAAACCATCAGTCTGAATATTTTCCTCATTACTCATTATCCCCCATCCTTCCTTCCAAAGATTTACAAAGTCACAATGACTACTTCCTAAGTGTTCCATTGACCCTTTTCTCTCCCATCTCATGTAGGACATCATATCTCTCCTTTGCTTTCCTTTTACTCTCTTGATTTTTCTGCCCCCAACTTTGCCTTCAGAAAATCCATTTTTTAATTTCACAAAATGGTTAATCTAAAATTCAAATGCTTCTCTCTTAGACCTCCCCGTAAAGACATACCTCCAATGGCTATCCAAATCCTGTAAAGTAAATCAAAGTTTCTTATTCCTCTAGGACTAAGCTAGCGATACATAATCCTTTAGATCATATCTTAAATGCATTCAAGAAAACCTCTCTAGGGCTGGCTGGTTGACTCAGTTGCTTAGAGCCTCCTGCCTTGTAGTACCAAGGTCAAGTGCTCAGATCCTTGAACAGTCGCCAACTGCCCCCTTTCCAAAAAATAAAAAAACAAAAAAAACCCTTCCTAACATCTCCTCCATGAGCCAACTACCAACCCTGGAAGTCTAAATAAAACTCTTCTGGCACATTCTGTCTCACCTGTCATCACACAGTATGATTTTTTTTTTTTTTCCTTTGGTCTGAGTCTCACATTAAACTGATCTCATTGAGGGCTGGGAATTTCTATAAATCAGTCTACAAATTGGTCATATTATATACCTAGCATGTGGTATAATGCTAGCACGTAGTAGGTGCTTAATAAATAACCATTATCTAAATAAATAAATGCATTTAAAAAAAATTCCAAAAGTCTTCCCAAAGACTTCTGCAGGCTTGAAATTAATCCCAATAGTTCTCCTTTAGTCTCTGTTTTTTTATTTTGCCCGGGATTTCAAGAAGTAATAACAGTTTTGACAAACTTGGGCTTTGTAAACATATTAAGAAAGGGATGATTGTTTCATAGGGGTGAAAGGTGCTGAAAATTGCTATTTTGTAATATTCTACCATAGAGATTATATATATATAAATCTAACACATTTGAATGCATATGTGCAAAATTTGAAACTTTCTAGGGGATTTTAACAACAATAAAATAAATAAAATGACAAGAAGTAATATTTGCATTTTACTTATTGTATTTTATTGTTGCTAAGTTTATATATATAATGTTGACATAATTTTCTATTATTCAATAAAATTATTTTTAAGAACAAATTTTATAATCATGAATGATTCTTGACACTCACTCAAAATTCTTAAAATTCCTGCTTATAAGATATAAAGCTTTATAACTACTTAAACATATTTATTAAATTTGTATATATATTATTGTGTATAAACAATAACTTTTCTCAAACTTGATAGTAAATCACATGGCAGGATTTCAATTTTTAAAAAAAATTTAAAAACAAATGGTACAATAAATAAATTTAATTTAGATCACAAAACTTTGTAGTTCAAAAATGGGTTGAGAAATTGTGTCAGAAATTAGAGAAGTATAACATAGATAATCATATATATACATAAAATTCTTCAAATAATTTTTTTCAAAGATATGCAAAAGCTTTCAGATTATGATATTTTGTAGTAATCATTTCCAAAGTCTACTGGCACAACTAAATTAATAGTCTTAACAAGTGTCTCAATCCCAAGATAAATTAAACTTAAACAATGTAATTGCTATAAATAAATTCATACATATTACATCCAAAATAAAAGAGCAAAATTAAATTGCATGCAGTTAAAGATTAATCATATCTCTTAAATGTTATTGTTATTGAAAATGTTTTATTTATTTTCTGATTAATCATATGGTTGACAGTATTCATTAGGAAGTTAAGTAGGGCTGGCCAGTTAGTTCAGTTGGTTAGTGGGTGGTGCTGAGAACACCAAGGTCCAGGACTCAATCCCTGTACTGGCCAGTCACCAAACCAAACCAAACCAAACAAAACAAAAAAGAAGGTAAGAAAAACCTTAAGATAATTTTGATTTAATAATCGTAATACACAATTCTAAATAAGGTGCACTGGAATATTGGATTATTAAAGGAATTATTTTTGTCATTAAATGAAAATTTGTTCCAAATGATGGCAAATAAAGAATTATAAAAATACTAACAAAAAACACTCCTGAATCAGCATAAGAAGCATATCTTCTTATTTTTAAAAAGGTTTCATATTAGAATTTGTAGTTTTGCAGTAGGGGAGAGAGGTTTTGTAAATAAATTATAGTCATTTCTGCATAACAGATTGTGATTGGTTTATGCCGCCTGCTCAAATGTAGTTTACCATCTTCACCTTTTACAGAAGATTAAGTTCATCTCAACCAGGTATACTGGTTATTTTTGCAGGAGGGGAATGGGTAGGGGGTTGAAGGGAGAGTGAGTGTTTAAAATGATAGATGATTCATCACCTTATTGAGAGAGTTTCCATTATCTCTGCACCAATTCCACTATAACAAGTCGCCCAATGACAAAAGCAGGTAAGTTAGAATCGTGACCCAAAATGCAAATGAGAATTCCTAACAAGAATGTCATCAGTGGAAACCAATGGTTTCTCCCAAGTGGAGGTTCAGAGACAATGTGGAATTAACAATTGAAGCATGTTTTTTAATCTTAAATTAAATTCTGACTCGTCAAACAGGTGAATGTGCACTGATCTTAAGATGTGTGCAAAGATATTAAAACTTCTGCATAGGAGAGTGGTTCTCTGAACACCCCTTTTTTATATACCCAGGACTGAATTTGTTTGGCTAGAAGTAATCTCAGCAATGCTACTTTCAAAATAACATAGCATGATTACATGGGGTATTTGGAGTCATTTTTCTTCTAGTGTCTTTGTCATTCAAATCTAACAAAAGGTGGGAATGGATGATAAAGGGAGCTAGTTGCAACATTTCTCTCAAAGCAAAAGGGATCATGGGAACCCTGCCAACACCAACATTGGTTTAACCTAAAAATGACAAATCAGTAATTGTCAAGTCTGTAATAATGACAGTGAATTAATGTTAGTGGACAGAATTTTAAGCTCCTTCCGTCGTGCCTTCCTTCCATTTTCTCTCCCTTCTCTCTTTTCCTCCTTTCTTTTCTCACACCTTGCTCCCTTTCTTTTACTCAATGCATAGCCAATGAGAGAATACTAAAATTAGACTTTTGATTTTACACTAAAGACTGAAAGTAGCTACTTGTCTATCACTAAGTTGGATATGTTGGCATGTAACATGCATGAAAGTTTGTTACTAAATGAATCTATCTGTGAGTGATTTTGTTATGAAATTCTACAGATTGAAAATTTTCATTGGAAAATAACACATATGATAACTGTACTCACTTTGGATTTCTGTAATCACAAAATAGTTGTGCAGTATTTTATGTACCTTGGCACTGGGGCAGTTTGGTATGATTGGGATTGCTTTTATCTGTGTTTAGTAAAAAATAGCTTTATCTTACCTTTTACATTAATGAATGAAGCGAGGACTTCTATCATTTAGATTTCCATTTTCTTACTTCTCTGTTCAGTAATATCTCAATTTTAGCTCTTAACTCTTTTCTGTTTTATCTCTTCTACTCCTTTTCTAGTTTTTCCCTTTCTCTTCCTCTTCTCCTATTTGTGCAGTTCTCTATTAACCAATCTTGCTGAACTGAATTAATTAAAATATGTGTTGTATGATGTAACAGTTTTTGATTAATTGAATATTTAAAAATAGACATTTTACTCTCTAAAGAAGTAAATCCATGTTAAACAGAACATTTTAGAAAAAATACAGCCGTATAATGCCAACATTTAGAGATCACTCGAGTTTTTTAAAAAAACAAAATCGGCGTATTTCTCTACCTTTTTAAAAAGAAATACATTTTTTCAGTACAAGAGCACACACACAAAATAAAGACCTTTACTACGTGGTGCTAGTCTGCCCTGCAGAAAGATTTTACTACTTGTGCATTCCTATCAACTGTGTATGTACCGGTCTCTTTACCACCTTGTCACAGTTTTCCTCCTTTTAAAGTAAATTTCAACTGTGGAAAATGTTTTTCAGCATCTCAAATTGTGTCTCTTTTGTTTTCAGGAAGTTGAAGACATTTTTATGGGCAGTTTTTTCATTTGTATACTGTTTGTGAATTTTGTTTCTAGGCCTTTACCCACATTTCTCTTGCTTTGCTTGCATTTAATTTATTTAAAAAAAAAAAACTCTGCGTGTATCTAGAATGTTTGTCTTTCATTTTTGGTTTTTCCTCCTCGAACCCTATCTCTCCTAATAATCCCTCTGACCTCATTTTTCTTCATTCTTTTCTCCGTCTGTAAGTCTTCTCAAGTTTCCTTTATTCGTCTTTACCAATGATGCTCTATCCTTTTGAACTCAATGGTTTTGGATAGTTGAGAACTTGGCAAATGAATGGAGAGAGGGCGGAGAATAGCTGCTCTGAACTCCACTTTCCCATTTTTATCCTTAACCACGATTCTGTAGCTTTTTAAAAAAAATTTTAACTCTTATTCGTACATATTTGTGGGGTGCAGTGAGTTGTTTCAATACATGCACATACCGCACAGTGACTCACTCACGGTAGACAGCATCGTCTTGTCCCCATGACCCACCACTTGTCCCCTCCCTCGCCTCTCTCGTCCCCCCACTCCTCCTATCCCTCACCTCAGGTACCATTATTCTACTCCCTATTTCTGTGGGAACCACTTTTTTTTCCTTAGAATCCACATATGAGTGATACCATATGTTATTCGTCTTTTTGTGCCTCCTTCACTTAACATGATAGTTTCCAGTTCCAACCATATTGCTGCAAATGATAGGATATCGTCATTTTTTAAATAGCAGAATAGTATTCTATTGTGTATATATATATACACCACAGTTTTTAATCCATTCATCTGTTGATGGACATTTAGGTTGATTTTATCTCTAGGCTATTGTGCTGCGGTGAACGTGGGAGTGGAGGTGACTTTCTGACATGTTGCTTCCATTACCTTTGGGTATATACCCAGTGGTAAGATAGCTGGGTTGTAGGGAAGATCTATTCTTCGTTCTCTGAGGAAACTCCATACTGTTTTCCACAGTGGCTGTACCAATTTACAGTCCCACCAGCCATGTAAGACAGTTCCTTATTCTCTGCATCCTCACCAACATTGGTTAGTTTTTGTCTTGCTGATACTAGTCATTTTAAACAGAGTGAGATGATATCTCATTGTGGTTTCAATTTGCATTGCCCTGACGACTGTAGCTTGTTTTATATCTGTGCCTATATTTGTATCTCCACGCATCTATATTTGTATATATACATGTATATGTGTATGCATTTACACATCTATATACACAATATATACACATATACACTGTATATTGTGTATGTATGGTATGCCTGTGTGTGACTGTGTGTGTGTTACATATGTCCAGTATAATGGACTGGAGAGTTAGTGTACTTGAATTAGTATGTTTCAGAATATGATTCACAAATTTATTTCTCTTTTTTCCATCTCCCATTAATATAACAGAATTGACCACCACAGCGAAATCCAGTGCTCTGACTCTGAGAGGCCCCTCACCTGCTCCCACCACTGCATTCTCACTCGCAAGCATCTCCGAAAGAGAAAATGTCTCCTCAGAGACCGCAGCTCCTCCTAGTCCAGGCAATACTTCAACCCACGTATCTCTGACCTCTTTGGATAATGCTAGTGCTCTTAAAATAACAGGTTGGCACAGAAATGCTGTTAATTGAAATGATTTTAGGGCAAACTTATCTCTCTTTTAATTCTAAAGTTATCAGAACAGTTTTTCTTTAACTGAATTATGTGTGCAGTTTCTAAGTATGTGATTTTATTCAGGTGCATAAAGTGTAGAAAATATGAAGTGTTTATGAAATACTGTAGACCACAGTAATGCATGTATGTTGTTAGGGTGAGGAAAGGAGAGAGAGAAAAGACCCATGAAGTAAAATCAGGAGGAGAGCATTTCTCCAGCATCCTGTGATCTCCACTTTCTGCTCACTAGGTCACTTTCTGCCCCCAGTTCCTGCTCACTAAGGTCTCCCTCAGTCCCGGACAGGTCATCACCCCCTTGTTTAGGGCTTGTACCCTAAAGTAGAATCTTCCCACTTCTTTGTTCCATTCCAGGTTCTCATTATCAGAAAAGTATTGAAGAGAGACCATTGAATTTTGAAAATCCCTACTGAGGATTGATAACAGTTTTGTCATTTGGGTTTCTTCCAGGGATATTTGCATTATTAAAAGATTTTCTTAATTAATCAAGCTTGTGAGTCCTAATGGGGCAATTTAAGGTAATATCACCATGATCATAGCAAAATATCAGATTGATGTGGGAGGTATTTTTACCAGGGAAGACCACTGAAGCTCATTAGAACACATATATCAACGCTTGGCTCATTCCATGTCTAGTGGTAGGTCTGCCAGTGTATTCAGTACATAAATTGACTATTGTGAAGTTCGTTCATGCTTTTTATAAAATAACGTGCTATGTTGCCATTTTTCTTAGGCAAGTAGATTTATAGAGCGGTATATAAGTCAAAAGTTCATGGAAAGATTTGGATTATCTTTCAGTTCCATTTTTCCATGAACTTTTTGAAGTGCCCTCACAGACATACTCTGATAAAAGAGACTAAGCTACTTGAACTGTTGAATATTGCCTTTTGTCTTAGACAGAAAAGCAAGCATGTATAACGTTATCACAAAAATGCTGTTTAGGGTACATTGGAGTGTTTTGGGTACCATACTGATAATGTTTATTGGCTATAGTAAGCAATTAAATAAAGGGTCAATGTCTTCTTTTAGCAATTACAGAACTGTGGATTTAATCTTTTCTCCATTTTTCTAGCTACCATAGCACAGCAGTGACTAGGACCTATCCAAGCACTGTAAACATTTAAACTCATTGCCTGAAGTTTTTACAAAAGGAATGTAAGGATAGAGGTGTTGGTGGCAAAGTAAAACATTTCACACCAAGCTTTTTTATGGCTTGAGCAATGTCACAGTTTTCCATTTTACAGTTTATACATTTCACTTCACATACACAAACACACACACGCAACATTCCTACCATTTTATCCCCACATTTTTTCACCCCAAAATGTTAAACCCATACATTTACAGATAAAGCAAAGTGTGAGGGAAAAAAAGGTTTAAAATAGGATAGATTAGAAATAAGGATAAATAATTTTTAAAATAGTGACTTGCTCTGGTGCAATAATACGAACAGTGAAATTAACTTGGGAAGTTTCTTATGCTTTCAAATAAAAGAGCACAAGAGCACATTATCTTTTCTAGAAAATTGTCTTGCTATCAGTGATATTTCAATTTTTAACTGGGATAAAGTCTGTATGTATTTTTTATGTTTAAGATTGATTTATAATTTGGATTGCAATCAGAGTTTTCTTGCTTAGAGATACTTAGAGAAAAAAATCCTTAATCAGTTCTAAAAATGTAATATACACCATTCTAAACTGTTCTTTTTTGAAAGTGATTACAATAGCATCCACATATATAACATTAAATTTAATTATGTAATACTTTTATAAAAATAGTTATGCTTGTTGCAAAACGTTATCAATAAAGTATATATAGCTTATATATACTTTACATACATACACAATGAAAACACCATCTCCCCAAATCCTGCTTCTTAAAGATACAACTTGAACAGTTATTGTATCTCCTCCACACTCTGGGTATATAATTCTGTGAGTGTGTATATGTATGTGTGTGTGTAAGCACACACACGTGTGACTGTTTCTACACCTTTTCTAACACTAAATAAATGTTATCAATCTTTTAAAACTCTGTTGGTGTGATGGTTAAAAATATTTCATGTTGACTTATGTTTATTCAATTTTTCGTGATGATAATTTTTTCATATACTTTTTAGCCACTGTATATATTAGATAAGGGTCTATCACATCTTTTGCCCATTTTTCTATTTCTTCTTTTCTTTGTGATTTGCAAGAGACACTAGTATATTGGAGAATTCCTTTCTTATTCTGCCTGCAAAGGAATGTCCCAACTTTTAGTTAGAGAGTTGATGGGGAACTCAAAAAGCTCATAGTGATTTGGAAGTCTGAATAGCAACCCAGAGACAGGAGCCCTCTTTGGCTGCGTCCAGCCAGGAGAGCCTCCCAGGGATATGTAAATGGAGAGGAATTCAGGGGCCACCTTCCTGTCAAGTGAACTTAAATCCTGGCAGATGCAATTTAGTAGATTGGGTCACTTCTCAGTTTGGTAACTATAATAGCAAGTTGCACCTTATAACCTCTTAGCATTTATCATTTCCATGTGCAGTGGGGGGAGACTGATGTAATGATCTCGCTTTTTTACCTTAGGTGTTCCAACAGCGCAGACGCCTTACTTTTCCACGCATGCAGACTCGCAGGCGTCCTCTGACAGAGCTGACACCCAGACACTCAGCAGCCAAGCTGCTCTTACTGCACTCACGCTTACTCCCGGTAGGAGTGACACATCAGGTTTGCGGGTCCTTTAGACTTGTGCAAATGTGAAGAGTACATGACGACTGCCTGTATTTAAGAGTGGTCTGAGGAAATCCAACCATGGTTCAACACGTAGCACTTGCTTGTTGATAGTTTGGAATTTCATAGTTACCCTTATCCTAAGTTACCTTACCCCTTTCATGTCCTAAGGGATATGAAACCAGATGACAATGGAGATGAAATAACAAAGATGTGAGGCTACAGAAAAAGCCTGCTTAGGAAGGAAGAGTTATTCAGTATATTCAATGTATTGGGCAATTGTCATTTTACAGTGAAAAAGTCTTTTTGCTAGTAACAGAGAATAATATGCATGAATCTTTACTTAAAGAGCTCCTACCAACAAACAAAACAACAAAAGTAGGTTACTGCTTTTATAAATAAAGGGTAAAGAGAAATTGTCACTTAAAGAATGAGATGTTCATATTTTCCATCCAAACACAAAGATTCTTTCAGCTTAGCATCTCGGTATTTATAACAACAATGCAAAATGTTCCTCCCTGGTCTTTCCAAAATCAGTGCCTAAATCATTTCATGGTGTCCTTTTTTTATGCATGAAACAAATATGTCCTTTCTCAGGTCACAAATCCACATAGTTACATATATAAATTTAGCAACTTGAGCCCTTGAAGGTTAAAGATATAATTGGGAGGCTATCTGGCTGGCCGTAAAGTGATTAGTCAAACACATCAAATAGAATAACTGTGATTTTGAAGTACTAAAACTGATCCCGTGGCATAAAAATTGTTACAGGCAATCTGCACACTTTGACCAACTGGCAGAAGAGCTGCCCTCACTTCCTGTCTCATTCCACCTATTCCAGCTACCATTGGAGCCACACTAAGGGGATTTAGAGTTTTCAGTAAATGCACAGATTCAGAAGTTGGGGAGGAGAAGAAGCTGTACAATAACTAAAGAGGGCTGATCCCTGGGGGCTGGTTGTCACACAAGCCAGTCTGTTCTGCCCTGATCAAGGAATTCTTCATCTCACAGTGGCTAATTCCACTAATTAAAAGTCTATTAGGATTAATCAACTGAATTAAAATTGTAAATGCTACTTTTAAGCCATCACTGAGGTTACCTGCATAACAAGGGAAAAGTAGTTTTTATATGAAGAAGAAATACAGGGAATTTGGGGAGAGTGAGACTGGGCACCTCAGAACAGCACGGGGACAAGGGCAGCTCGGGAGGGCAGGATGTCAAGCTACTGAGAGAAGGGTAGAAAAGAAGGTGGAAGAAGGTTCAAGACAAATCTGGCTGCTTTTAAAGGTTTGCAGAGGGCCAGTTCTATGTCTAAATGAATTTTTTAGAGGCTAAATACATAAACCTTCCTACTCTTCCATTTGTTCTGTTGGAATCCTCCTCTGAAGATTGAGCACTGATGTTTTATCTTATTCATTCTATTCCATGGTTTAGTTACATTTGGGGATTTAGTAGTGGCTTGTGAAGACTGAGCTGAGAACCCCAACTAAATTTTTGAAAAGATGCATTTCCAATTCTAATGGAATGTATGTGTGAAATTATGGACTGCACCCTGTTTGTAATTGGAAGATGCCTGCATGCTCACATCAGAGCCATTTTCAGAAGGTGCATGCACGTTTCACTGCTGAAACACAGAATCTGCCTGCAAATGTGTGGCTAATCTCATGTCTTTGAACTGATGACCCCGGGGATCTTGACAGTCAAATAACCAAACAAGGTCTAGAATAGGGACCAGCTCATCTTTCTTTTGGTTTTTTCCATGGCAACTAGGATAGTGCTAGTCATCAAGTAGGCACCCAATGAATATACATTGATTGCCTGTCTGTAGTTCTGAGTGTGATGTCTGGGGAAAGAGGTAACATGCATTAGGTGCTTTGAAGCCTGACAATGAAAAGTCCTAACTGAGTACAGTGTGCAGTTTTTTCAGCTACAACACTAGATTCTACACCAATTAGTTCATAGGTGATTGGAAAATACAGGAATGGTGTCAGTAAAATGTGAAGTTTGTTGGTTCCAAACCAATTTGATTTTTCCTGGCAAGGGGGAGCCCTACATAGTGAAAGTAGAATTGTAACCTTCAGCTAGAAAGAAAAACCTCTGAGCTCAGCTGCTGCACAGGCAGGAACTCATTCAGCTTATTTAAAGAAAATTAAAATCGAGCACCTGCACCCAGAGATCCCTCTCCAGAGAGGTGCACCCACGCAGGGTGCTCAGCATGTGCCAGGTTGCACTTCCTCCTGTGCCAAATTTAACCCAGCCTTTTACAAAACTCAGAGCTACACTTCCATCTGCATGGCCTCTGCACCACCAAGACAGCACCCCTATCTACTGCTTTGATGCAGTTTTAATATCACCTAAGGCAGCTCTCAGCCAGGAGGTGTGGCCTCCTGGGGCTGTCCAACCTATTTCCTGAGATCCCCACTATTTTTAAATGTGTGCTCTGATCACAAAGCTGCATAGATTTCCAGAAATCTGTTCCTAAACTTCTCTTTCCCATACCTGGTGTTTTAGTACACTTGTCTAGAATGCATAGATTGTGGTATAGCAGAAGTGCTTGATTATTTGTTGTTCTGCCTTAGCTTTAGTAATCATGTTTATGTTAGGTATCTGGTCACTGCCCTTGCATGGCAGGAGCAAATGACAGTGCTGATGGCCTTTCTGATTGCAGGTGTCTCAGGGGACAGGAGTACAGCCAGCACCTTTGCTGCAGACACAGCTTTCCCATCAGTAGCCACCCTCAGTCCTGCACACAACAGCTCTGCTGGCTTACCTGCACGCACCTCCAACATCATCACCAAAGATGACTCCTCAGGTTGGACTCTGATGCTCCAGGTGTTTTAGGCTGTGGATAATGATACATAAACTCAAAACTTGAGCACAGCTTTTTTATTTCACTCCAAATATTACTTGCAGGTTTCCTGTTTTACACATTTTCACAAATTGATACTAAATTAGGCAAAAGAAACATACCAGCGAGCTTTTTCTGGGTATATTTTATTGTGTTATTATCACAAAAGTTCATGGCAAAGAAGAACAGATAATAGCCTTTCATGTCATATAGCCCTGGGATCAAATCCAGATTCTTCAACTCTCTAGCTGATTTTAGGACAAGTTATAAATACTTTCTGAGTATCATCTTCCCTCCTGTAAAAACAGATATAATAGCACTCATTTTGTAGGATTGATGTGATGACAATATGTAAAAAGTCTGGTATGCAATGAATAGTAAGAAAAAAGTAACTGTAACCCTTATTACTATCCAAAATAAGGAGAGTTTTAAATGAGGGAGAAAGGAATAGTTTGAGGAAGATTGCACATCAGGTAAGAATTATACCATGAAATGAATAGTTTTCCCTCGTTTTACACAATGTTTAGTTGAAATTACTTAAAGTATTAGCTATCTTAAAGGGCCATTTGTAGATAAATCTTTGATTCACTTTATTATTTTAAAAACAAGCAAGTGGTAATTCAAACGAGGACTCCTAGAGAAAAGATTTGGTCAGGAAACTATCTTGGCTAGAGATTTTTCTCTTGCCTGTCTATATGGCAACTTCATTAACTTTTATTCTCCTGCTCATTTCTTCGCAGATTCCAACGACACCATGCTATCCACTCCACGTCCTGAAGCTGTTGTCCATACATCCATAACAACCACAATGACATCAGCCACGACAGTCACAACAACAGGTGACAACCTTACCCTCAGTCATGCAGCCCCCCCCCCCACGTGCCTGGGGACATGCTCACAGAAGGGTCCTCCATCTGCTCTACCTTGGGCTGCTTTCTTTGAGAAGTTCCATTAAGAATTCTAATCCTGCAAGCCGTGGAAGAGTAGTTAGGCATTTACCTACTCAGCAGTGCAATAGCCAATGAGATGGGGATATGTTACTGTAATAACCCATCATGTGCTGTGTGTTTTATGAGTTGTTGTGTGCTTTATGAAAACACGTATGGGAAATAAGTTACCTAAATCTACTAGAACTTCTTTCCCTAAGAGTGGGTTTAGGTATTAGCATGAAAAGTAACAATCCTATCAAAGGGCTGTCCATCCCAAGTGATGAGTAGCAGAAGATTGATTGCAGCGTCCCCATCAAGCCGCAGGAGGGCATGGAAGTGAAGGGGAGGGGACTCGAGGGAGCGGACCCAGCACTGGCAGGTGTCCTGGGTCAGCGAAGGCAGAGCCTGCAAGCCCATCGTTCTCCCCCCCAATTTTGCCAACTCAAAAACAAGATTAGCAGAGACCTCTTAACTTCTGCAAAGCACATTTTCCTTTTAATTCTTCAGTTCAATACATACACTCACACAAACTACTACTCAATTTGTTGAGAGAACAATTTATTACCCTAGATCTAGTATAAGTGCAAGGAGCTTACAAAAGTTCCAGAACAAAGCAGCCCTTGCCTGTCTGATTTTTTTTTTTTAAGTATAAACTTCACTCTACAAGGATTATAATTACATAAATCTGTTTTGAGGTTAATCAAGGTGATAAAGATCTTTAAAATATATTTGGCTCTGTGAATATTCTGCTATGTCCCCATAGTGCAATCAGATCTTAATACTAATATTCTTATTATCACAATTGTATTTATTGGGTAAATTCATGAATAGGTTTTATAGAACTTGCTCATTCATTTATAACATTTGAAGTTTTGAGATTAAAACATTGCACTAGGCAAACCTTGCATGAACTGTTAAACCTAACCAGACAGACTTCCCAGTTTACAAAGCAGAAGCACTGTAAATCACCTTTCCCCAAAATGACTATAGCACATGTATTCTAAAACAAAGCATCAATAATTTGCATCCTTTTTTTTTTTCTGTTCCAGCTGTTACTCCATCTAAGCCGTCATGTGGTAAGTTTACATACTTAGAGGCAGCATATATACCTTTGAAATAGCACATTAATTATTTCCTTCTTCTTTCCAAACTTTCAAGACTCACTAACAAGCTAAACTTGCTGGCTCTAATTTCTCACTAGCTTCAAATCTTAAAACCCATAGTCCTCAGTGCTAAGAAGCTCTGATTTCATACCTTTTTTTAGACCTAGTTTTGAGTACCAGCTAGACAACTTTGGTGAATCCACTTAACTTCAGTTTAGGTATTTCTAAAATAGAGTGAGACCAAGTTTGTCTTGGGGGCGAGGATTCAGTGTGATGATAAATAGAAAACGTGAATAATACCTTCAAAGTTTATCTAGAAGGAAAAAGTCTCTGTTTTTGTCTCCGTCTTTCTTTTTTTTTATCTCTGTTTTGCCAGGGGCTGTCTCAAAACTTTGTATCCATCCTTTTCCCATTTTCTTCTTCTCTTGTCATCAGAAGCAAAGTCTTTCTTTATGGTCAGGGTATATCCCTCTATTTATTTCTCAATCTCACCAGCCAAGTCACTGCCTTCAGTAGCTCTCCATACCGTTAGTGTGAAGATCTACCCTCCTACGTTTGTCTCAGGTTTCCGTGTTCTCGCGTCGCTGCCTCCTAACACTTTTCACTTAAGTGATATGCAAACACTCAGAGTTTCCTAAGCACGTCCTGTTCTTTCCTGCCCCTGGGTCTGTTCCTGCTCTTCTTCCCCTACACTTGGAGTTTCACTCTTCTGCATCCCCTGATAGCCACATCTGTTTTTCTATTTCCTGCTCGTATTTTAAATCACAAGCTAAGACACCTTCTCTGAAAATCCTCTGCGACCCCTCCACTCTGAGTAGATATCTCTCTTCACTCCCACATTATTTTGTGCATAATCTTATTTCAGGCATTTGCACGTCTCCTGCAAT
This sequence comes from Cynocephalus volans, assembly GCF_027409185.1. Taxonomy (NCBI): domain Eukaryota; kingdom Metazoa; phylum Chordata; class Mammalia; order Dermoptera; family Cynocephalidae; genus Cynocephalus; species Cynocephalus volans. The sequence goes on along the minus strand of NC_084470.1, from coordinate 127,318,874 downwards.
TCACATCTGTGTCTGTCTCCACGTTATACTATATGTTTCTAAAGGGTGACATTTGTGACTTGCCTTTGTCTGGGTAGTGTTTGGGACACTGTCTTAAACACACTGCATGCATAATAATCTTTGTTGAATAAAAATGAGTGAATAGATCAATATTTGTTGAAATTATATTTTTCCAGTCAACAGAAATTGTTGATACTGAGGAAGGGTGCTTAAGAGGGTATATTATCAATAATAATTTTACATAAGTAAAGAAATAAATGAGAACCTGTGGTTTGGATAATTAATGTTCCACTTATTTGAAGAAACAGATAATTAATAACTACATTTTGGAAAACAAGTGAAATTATAAAGCAAGAAGAAATTTGTAAGATGCATCATTTTTTTACACATCAATTTGGCAAGTATTGAACTCCTGCTAATGACAGATACTATGCATAGACCTGGATTTATGGTGATGACAGAAATAGACTGGTCTTTGTTCTCTTGGAATTGATAGTCCAGTTAGGAAGACAGACATTTATTCAATAATCATCCAAATGTAAACTTAGAAGCTGGGGTCATTGATAGGACAGTAAAGGTAATTATGAAAGAATTATATGGAAGCACCTGATATGTTCTTCCGTTTTTCATGCTCCTGGGGATATTCTGTGAGTAATTTTTTTTATTTTGGAAAATATATGACAAGGCATTTGCATTTAATGTAATTTTATTCATTCTGAAAAAAGAGATGACAGTGAGGACTGCTTTATTTTCTTTCAGAGGAAAAATATCAAAGTATCTCTGTGAACTACTCATATAACGGGACAAATAATACTTACAGTGCAAAGGTGGATGCTTATGAAGGAAAGAAATGTGAACCTGAAAACTGTATGAGCCAAACGTTTCATGGCCTAGGAGAATGTGAACTTGTTGAAGTTAAAATATATAATAGTTCATGTGTTTCATCTAAGATGGTAGAATTAGCTGTACCACCAGGTAAATATCAATTTATTTCCATTGATATATTTACAAAACAGTATAATTTCATACGTGGTGTGTTCTAGCAGTTACAGGAACCAGTCCGGTGAGAGAATGGGGCTGAGGGAAAGACAGTCAGGAGTTTATGAGTGGGAGAATTTCCTGTTTTCCTAACCCAGTAGAATTTGTGACATAATATAAGCCTCCTGCTTACATTCCTTAGTTACTCCTCCTGCTTCTTTTACAGAGAGGTTCATGGAGATTCGATGTAACTGATTCTTTGAGGCGATTGTACATAAGCTTTCTCATTTTTCTCTTCTTCTTAATTCACATCATTAAATATGTATGTACACATTTATCTTTTAGATACAATTTTGTCTGGAGTATACTGGGAAAAAATAGAAAGTTAAGGATTTGATGTTTATAAAAGAATCAAAATACTTTCACTAAAAGGGAGAGTTATAGTCTTGCTAACATGATCAAGCTGTTTTACCAACTAAGCTACGGCTGAGAAAAGAAATGGAACAAAGGTGTCGAGCAGACACCATGGAAGCATTTCTTAACAAAATGCATTTTGGAAAAGTTTATTAAATATCTCACATCATTTAATTATTCAAGATTATTCATTGATTTATTACCACTTAAATATGTTAGAATTTGATGTTTTGAAAAAAAAAATCCACTTAATTTATTTATTTTTCCTAAACACTACTGACATAAATCATTAGATGAACACAGAAAAAAATGACAATATTTAAAAATGCATTTCCTGGGGGGAGGGGGAGAGGGGAAGAGGAATTGGTAAAGGGACATAAAAATCAACTACATTGCATATTGATAAATTAAAATAAAAAAATTTAAAAAATGCATTTCCTGAAAGGGAAACCCTCAATACTCTGTGTAATAATTGTCTAATTAAACATCACAAAGTAAATGAAAAAATTGAAGATGTGAACAAAAAAAACAAATTGAGTATTTTTAATGTGAAAAACTGCAATTTTATCTAGATGTTTACTTAAGTGCCATTTTTAAAAGTACCATAAATTCTAAATGAAAAACTATCAAAATGTATGGTGTTAAAAAATAATAAAATAAGTAATCAAGAAACACCAAACCTTGAAAGTTGGTAGACATTTTCAAAAGCAGCCTAAATGCTTGCCAAACTCTATGTCATGAGTATAATTTCAGTAGCTTTAATTGAGAATATGGCACACATGATGAAATATTAATCCAGTCTATTTTTATATCTTCTTGACAGAGCCTCAAAAGTTACACTTAGTTGATTGTACAAAGGAAGAAGAAGCAAATACCACTATTTGTTTAAGATGGGAAAACAATGGAAACTTTAATTGTAGTGAAAGTCAAATTTCATACGAATTTCAATGTGGTAAGAATATAATAATGATCAGATCTTTTTTGTGGTAGAAAGTTGTTCTAGATTTTAATATGTTTTATTTCTCTCTCTCTCTCTCTCTTTTTTTTCCTTTTTGGTCTATGTTATGTTTGAAATCAAATAACTGTATGATCTATACCACCCCCCAAAATTCACAAAATAGATACATGTTCTACCTGAAAAATAAATATTGAAAAAGTAATAATTAATTTACAAGAATTTTCTTGGCAATTATTATCCACAGGCATTGTTGAGAGATTATGAGAGAAAGTGTTAGAAGAGAAAAATGACACTCATGCTCTGTTAGAAAGGAAGGGAAAACACATATAAGATTTCATGGTTCAAGAGTTTACTCTGTCATTCCTCCATCAGCAAAATTCATACATAAGTTCAGGAAAACTTAGATAACAAGAAAGCAGAAATAGAATGGCACTTCTAAGAGTGAGTTTGCATTTGAATTGAGGGGAGCAATAATTGAGAGCTTTTTTTTCTTTAAGTATATTTGAATTTAATAAGATAGACTCTCCCACCCTTGGTATAAGGTCATCTGCCAGGCAGTATTTGGCAATACAGACAGACAGACAGATGTGCGTGCACCCACACGCATGCACACACACATGATGGAAAGTGGGCGGTCCTGGTTGTGATCGTCATGTAATCATCAGAGCACGGACGCATGGCTGTGAGGCAAGCAGTATGCGGAAAGCAAGGGCTAATGTTGACAGACTGATGGTAAAAAATGGTCTATCTAGAAAATCAATTAAGCAAAGGCTAATTAAGGTGCACTCCCAGTTTCTGTACAGAGAATAATGAACTGATGCCTCATTTCATCAGTTAAATTAGAGATGCTCTTAAACTAAGTTGTATTTGCTAAATATTTTCAAGATCTTTAACTTAATATTTTGACTATTGCATAGATTTTCAATCTAGTAGATAAGTACAGTATTATAAATGTGAAATCAGAAAAGAAAGTTATATGTGATACATTGTATTAATATATTCGTATGCAATACTTATTTCTTTCAGATAATTCAACATTTTATGAGAAGCAAATTGAATTAAAAAACCTTGAACCCAAACATAATTATACTTGTGATTCAGAAGTATTCTATAATCTTCATAAGTTTATCAGTACAAGTAAAATTGTTGAAACAGATTTTGGAAGTGAGTATATTACCTACATTTATATGTAAAATTGCTTTCTCTTTCATATTCTTATGATTTTTTAAGAATCACAGAAAATGATCGTATAAGTTAGAAAAAGGATTTTGGAAAACATTTTATCAGTTTTTAAAGTTGAATTTAAAGGTAAATTACATAGGGCACAAACTTCTGTCAAAATTCATTTTTTTTCAAATGATCAGTTATTATGTTGGAAACAAAACTATGAAATAAGTAAAATGTTTTGTTCATTCATTTCCTATTTTATTTCTCCTTCTTGGTGTGCTTCAGCACCCTGTGCCCTCTCTCAAATCCTGCCTCTGACAGAAGTAAAGTGAGCCATGAAATTAATATAACTCAGTGGTAGATCTAAGTACTTAGGGAAAAATAGAAATTATTATTACTTCTTCTTGTTATTACCAGCAGTGCAAAATTATCATTACTTCTTATTTTTATTACCAGCAATATAGGTAATAACAAGATCATGATAACTAATAACAACTGGAAAGTACAATCCTGAGAAATAATAGCATTTGGGAGGATGTAAGACAGAAGGAAATGAAAAAGTGCCACTGTTCTAGTCTCGTTTAGGAGAAGTAAAGAGATTCCAATTAAATTTAGAATCTGCTAGAAAAAATTGTTAATTATATGTATGACAATTTGTGAGTACTCACACACAAAAAAGGGAGAAGTGGATGGTATTGCCTATACGCTGTAGAAGAAAATTATGGAATAAAAATTGCACATATCCCAGGAGGATAAGTGGGTGAAGGAGAGTAAAGGAAGAAGAAAAAGCAGGAGGAAGAGGAGGTGGAGCAGAAGGAGGAACAAAAGAGAAAGAGGAGGAGGAGGAAGAGAGAGAGAGAAGGAAAGAGAAAGAGAGGGAAAGAGAATACTAAGTAGAAAGCAATAGGTAAGATATACCGACACCTGCCTCTCCTGTGAACACAGGAACTAAACAGTAAATGAAATAATAGCAAAGTGGAGTAAAAATGATATACCATTATTAAGATTTATCCCAGTAATGCAGAAATCCTGCATTCTTGGAAAATAGCAATTTGGCCATTTTATTTATCATTTCACTCAAGAAAGAAGGGGGATTTTTGTAAGATCATTATGAAGGAAGCCACATTCTTTTTGGTTTTTTTTTTTATTGTTAATTCACAAACCACATGATTCAACATACAATTGAATTGTACATTGAACCAGTGTACCATTCAATGGTTTTTAATATATTCAGAGTTGTGCAGCTATCGCCAGAATCAATTTTAGAACATTTCATAATACCAAAAAGATACCCTGTATCTGTTGGCAGTCACTTCCTATTTTCCCCTCAGCCCCCCGTCCCTAGGCAACCACTAATCTACTTTCTGTCTGGATGGATTTGCCTGTTACAGACATTTCATATGCATTGGATCATACAATATTTCATCTTTGTGACTGGCTTCTTTTGCTTAGCATAACATTTCCATGGTGTATCTATGTTGTAATATGTATCATTATTTTTATTCTTGAGTAATATTCCACTGTATGAATAGAGCTCACTTTTTTTGTCCCTTCATCAGCTGAGTGACATTTAGGCTGTTTCCACTTTTTGGCTATTATAAATTACGCTGTTATGATCATTCATATACAAGTTTTTGTGTACACATATGTTTTGTTTTTGTCTTGGGTGTATATCTAACATTGGAATTTTGGGGTCATACTGCAACTTTATGTTTTGCATTTTGAAGAACTATCAATCTGTTTTGCAAAGTGGATGCACCATTTGACATTCCTACCAGCGATGGATAAGTGTTCCAATTCTCCAAATCTCCATCAACACTTGTTATTAACTGTCTTTTTTATTTTAGCCGTGCTAGTTGGTGTGAAGTGTTATCTCAGTGTGGTTTTGATTTGCATTTTCTAATGACTAAAGTTATTGAATATGTCTTCACGTGTTTTTTTGCCATTTGTGTATCTTTTATCTATTCAATTTCTTTTGTACCCAACTGGATTGTTTTTTATAGAGTTGTAAGAATTTTTAATATATTCTACACATGAGTTTCTTGTTAGATTTATGATTTAAAGATATCTTCTCTCATTCTGTGAGTTTTTTTTTTTTTGCTTTTCTGATAACTTTTAAAGCACATAAGTTTTTAATTTTGATGAAGTTCAATTTATCTATTTTTTGCTTTTGTTGCTCTTGCTTTTGGTGTCATATATAAAAATTCATTGTCAAATCCATAGTCATGCAGATTTATTCCTATTTTCTTCTAAGGACTTTATATATTTATCTCTTAAACTTAGCTCTGTAATCTACTTTGAGTTAATTTGTATATGGTGCAAGGTAAAGGTCCAATTTCACTCTTTTACATGTGGGTATCCAGCTGTCGTAGCTCCGTTTACTGAAAATACTATTATTTCCCCATTGACTGGTCTTGCCACTCTTATAAAAAATTAGTTGGCCATAATGATCAGTTTATTTCAGGATTCTCAGTTCTACTCCATTGATTTACATATTTATCATTATACCAGCACAATACTGTTGATTACTATTGCTTTGTAATAAGTGTTGAAATCGGGAAGCATGAGGCCTTTAAATTTGTTCTTTTTCTTCAAGATTGTTTAGAATATCTGGGGCCCTTGAAATTCCATATGAATTTTTAAGATCAACTCATTAGTTTCTACAAAGAAGACAGCTGGAATTCTTATAGGGGTAGCATTGAATTTGTAGATCAACCTGGGGTAGCAGTGCCATCTTAATCATGTTGTTTTCTCAATTTTATTTTCAAATTGTTCTTTGCTAGTATATAGACATATAACTGATTTTTCTGTATTGATCTTGCAATCTGCCACATTGCTGAACTTGTTTGTTAATCATAATATTGCAGTATTTCTGACAGAACATATTAAAGAGATTCTAAATTTCATTTAGAAGGAATAGCTGAAGACTAAAGGGGCTGCCTAAATCCGTATCTCCAAATAATCCTGCAAAATAATACAAATCTGCAAGAAGAGTCAATAAAACTACATAAAAACTGTGTCCTCAGCATAACTAGAAAAATATTTTTTATATAAGTACTAATGTTATTACAGTCTTTATAAATCAGTGTGACAAAATAGAAATCCCAGGAAACTGTTTTTTATATTTAATAAAAGCACTAAGGTATTTCAGTGGGGGAAAGTCTTTTTCAACAAATGATTCTGGTATCCCTATAGAAAAAAATGAACATTAGCCCTTATCTTTCAACAAACACAAAAATTAACTTGAAATGAATTCCAGAATTAAACACTATGAAATTGTGAAAATGTCTAATCAAAAACATTGAAGAATATCTTCATGCCTTACTCAGGTAGGAGAGAAACAGCAAGAAACATAAAATGAAATTTTTTGATAAATGGGACTTTATGATAAACGAACTTTTTGAAGTGCGCTCATATCTTTGCAACAGAATACTACTGATGAATAAAAAGAAAAGTAATCACTCACACTTTCAACAACATGAATGAATGTCCAGAACATTTTGTTGAGTGAAATATGCTAGATATAAAAAAAATAATTGCTGTTTAATTTTATTTATATGAAATAGATGAAAAAACTAACTAAATCTATTGTAACCAGAAGCAGGCTAGAGGGTGTGTGGGGTTGGACAAGAGAGCTGAGCTTACTGGGAAGTGGCACAGAGCAACTTTTCGGAATGATGGAAATTTTCTGTATTTTGAATGTTGGTGGTGGATATATGGATGTATACGTTCATCAGAACTCATCAAACTATGTCTCAAATGGGGTGTTTTAATGTAAATTATACCTCATAAATTTTATTTAAACATTTATTACATATTTCATCTCTGGTTCTTGAGTAAGTGCCACTCAAATAATGATTGCTAAATTTATCAGTGCTAGAAATGCCAGATTTTCAGCATGGTGAAATCTGAAAATCCCAAGATACCTGGACCATAATGTATAAGAGGAAAGGGGGTGGTTTCAGATCTCTCTGTCAGTGGAATGCTTAGGTTCCACATGCCTTTCTGGAGTGACATTTACTTTGTTAAAGTAATTTACTCTAAAGAGAATTAAATAAACACAGACATCTTTCTTTGCATTTCGTTATTCATTCATAATTAGTCAAAATATGGCATTAATAATGCATGCTTATAATATGAAGAATTTTTTTCCATGCCTTATTTTTCATATTACATATTCTTACTCTTTCCACAGTTCCAGGAGAGCCTCAGATTCTGGTTTGTCGTAATGAAAGTTCACACGGAGGAGTAATCACCTGGAATCCCCCTCAAAATTTATTTCATAAGTTTACTCTTTGTTATCATAATAAGTCAGGTAATTTGTATAAAATTTAATTCCGTATTAGGAAAGAGAAACCCACAAGTTGAAAGTACTGAAAATGTGGATTGAACCAGTGAGCCATAGAACTTCATGCATAGAGACTATGGTGGGCATCCCCATGCCTTGATTTTAGAACTGCTTTCATTCATAAGTGTTGTCCAGCTCCAGAAATGACTAAAGCTCAGGACATTTCCAGGACTCGCTTATCTTTCTTGATCTGTCTTAGTTCCAATCTTTGTAATCCAAAGCCTGGAGATAGAAAATTTCTAAAAGGTAATACACATTACTGTCTTCCAAATATTATGTAAGTGATTTGCACTGCTTTGAACTCATTATTCAGGCCACCAAATAAACAAACAAACACCTTCCAAAGCTCGCTCCAGTTAATATACTCAAAATAGAAATGAACATGAATCCATTTTGCCACTGAGGCCAGTTTGGTGAATCTTGGAACATAGTTCTAGTTTATAATCTGACTTCTAAAGAAATAAATGTAGTCAAAAAAATTTGCTATGATGAGTTAACCACGAAACCTTTAAATGAGAGGCTATTTAAGAGAACAAACATCTTCTATACAACTTAAAGTATCTAAAATGTTTGTAGAGAGCCATGAGTATCAAAGAAGCATCTCAGAACAACCTCAGCAGATGGGGTAGCCCTCTCTCTAATCCTTCACCGAGAGGTTAAGGTAGGATTGAACTGAACATCTCATAGAATTCTGTCTCTGTATTTGCAGGAAGGAACAAGACACAAATTCCAAAATTTGAAAAGTAAACAACTATCTATCTTTAGCATGTTATTTTATATCTTGATAACATTATTAACAATCTTAATAATCAGCCTACTAAAGCAGTTAAATGACACATGTAGCTTTGAAATTAGCACAAGCGGACTCAAATGCTGTGGAGAAGAAATACGTACAATATATTTGAAGTTATGGTAATTTCAAAAGTTAGGTGCTATTAGAAAGGAAAAATGAAAATTCCAGAGAGGTAAAGCAGAAGACAATTAGATACTCTTTGCTTTCTTGGTCACCTCTTTTCCAACCTCTCTTTGCTTGGCTTCTGTGAGAACCTTTTGCTTCATTTTCTTTTCTCTTTTGTGAACATGCTACTCACCATCCCTTTCTGTGTTCATCAGTTTCTACACTTTCTCTATGAGTATTTTGAATGCCAGAGTACGTGGTGAAAATTTGGTATGTTTACAGTTCCTTTGTGTTCTATACAGCTTTTTTTAAAAAGGCTGCATTTGCACTGTATTTGCATAATTAGGATAAGAAAGATTATTTCCATAACTAGGTTAAGAGCTAGTTATTAGCAATCTGAAGTTTTGTTTTATTTGGGTTTTTTTGCAACTAGTATAGCTCTTTCTTACGTAGTGTTAGCCAAATTTACACCTATCCAAATATAACACTTGAACAAGTTTGGAGGAGAAAGACTGGGAGGCTGGACAATATCAGGCCATGTGTGCTCTTTTCCCCAGAACTGTCCGACTGATAACCGAATTCAGCCTCCACTCTGGATCATAACTCTGCAAACATACAAAATTGGAACACTGAATGGAAGCCAGCTTGACCTTGAGACCAGCATCTTGACACTTGGATTTTATCCTAATAAGAAGTCAGGCATTGTCCTAGAAGCCAGACTCCATATGAGGAGCTGGGAGAAGCCTACAGTTCTGGAGCTCACACCTTTTCTGCCCTCAGAGAATTCTCACTAGGGACTGGGCAGAACTGTGTCGGCAGTTATAAATCAGTTAACCCCAGCTTTGGGGATTTCTGGAAAACAGACACTTTTAATTAGGCTAGAACAGTCACTTTATCTCACCGACTATTTAGAATCCCATGATGATGTGGAGATATTACTATAACCTCCACTTTATGTGTAAGTAACAGAGACAATAAATACCTATTAGATCTTTTCCTGTCCTGCTCTTGAAAGTCCACCGGCACATCCATCTGCACCAGAGAAGTGAGGTATCCAAACCAAAATAAAGCTTGGCCCCTCTGCAGGCCCTTGTCCCCTCTTCCACACGAGACAGTACGTGAAATGGTGAAGACTGAAGCACGGTCTCTAGAACCTCAATGCCTGAGTTCTATCCTGGCTTCATTTTTCCTTTCCCGTGAGGCTATGGACAGATGGCTTTATCTCTCTGGCTCAGTTTTCTCATCTGTAAAATGGTATGATAGCAAGAGTACCATCTGATCGGGTTATGGTGGTGGTTGAATTAATTAATTAATGTTACACCACTTAAAACAGTGTTTGGCACATAGAGTAAGCTATTCATTGTTTGTATCACTATTGATATTACTATGATTATCACTGTAACTGTTATTCAGTAACATGCAGCAGCTCTGATCTTCCTTTAACCTATCTTTCCTGGTGTTACTTGGCTACTCAAAAATAGTCAGTGGCTCATGATTTTTTCACTTAACAAGTGCTAACTCTTCTGCCTGAATGTTAGGATACACTTCAGCAAGATCCCACCTCTTATATTCCTTCCCAGCCAGAATCTGCTGTCCTAATCAGGTTTATCCTTAAACTCAAACATTCCTTCTTTCATTTGTAAAGTTTTCCTTTCTCCCTTACACCTATTCAGTTTCATTTACCTTTCAATGAACAGCTCGGACCCCACTGCAAGCTTGAAGCTTTTGCTTATTCTCATCGCCCCATGAGTTACTATAATATTTAAATTAGTATGATAGTGTAGACCTAGTTGTTGGTGGCCAAATGGATTCTGCTCCTAAAGTCCAAACCACTAGCTAATATCAGTGTTCAAAGATTGGAGGTTAAATATCAGAAAAGGTTCACTAAAAAATAGTCATTCTGAAACCTCACAACTCAAGACTTTGATAGTAACCACTGAGGGCTGTATTTTCTCAGAAAGAAAAGAGACCATCTTCACAAATGTGTCTGAACTTATTAAATATTTTATGTGCCAAATTAATGTATGAAACCTTAATTTTTTAATATGTGAGTGTATTTATAATAATTGAATTTGTTTAATATCTTTCCGGATAACTGGTGTACTTCTGCGTATCAATGACGTGCCTATTCCTTAATTACTCATTATTTGGAGTTGGCTTGGAATGATCTCCTGTGGAGACTAAATTAAATATGTGGTAATCCTGACTTTTAATGACTCACTAAATTTTTCCATTTTTTTTCCCCTGAGGTGAATACTGCTTCAGTCTGAATAAAAACGAGACCAGATACGATTTGAAAAATTTAAAGCCTTTTACAAAGTATAGTGTATCATTGTATGCCTACATCGAAGCAAAAGTGCAGCGTAATGGAACTGCTGTGAAATGCAATTTTCGAACAAATGCAGACCGTGAGTTTTATGCTTTAATGCTGGTTTCCATGAATGACAAGGAGCAAAGTATGATTTTTTTTAGTCTACAATACATCTATCTTTATGCTTCATTTGGGAAACACATTGAGCTGGCACACTTGTTAACATCTAAGGTTTATAATGATTTAAAATAAAACAATTTAAAAACTGTTATCCTGGGTTCTCTGTATTCTTCAGAATTGTGAGAATGAAGACTGGGGCCATATTAACTGGTACGACTTGTAAGATTTCAAGCAATTAAGTACCCAACCAACTTAGATAAAAAATGCAATGTTTGTTATTGTCTTTACTATCTAGAAATATTAACTGAAACCAGACAATTCATGTCCCACAGAGTATCAAAGTGTTAACTTACTAACCTCTGTTCACTTGATAAACCAATTCATAAAATAAAATATTTTGTTAGCATTTTTTTCTGTTTATTACACTGAACTACCTACTATTTTATTTTATGTCACATTTCCCATTTGAGGTTTGCTTTCAGTGGCATTTAGCTTGGCTGCTGCTAGCTTATGATGTCTTCATAGTTTGCACGGCCAAAGCTAGATCTGCCTTTTAGGTGTATGTTAACCTCCGTTAAGGACAGGAAAGAAGAAATGCCTGTGTGTAAGGCAGCATCTAGAGCTAGAGTCCGTGACCTGCACCAGGCTCATGAAGAAAAGTGGTTCTATTCAGGGCTGAACCTAAAATACCCTTAACATCCTTTAGGTTCTGGTTTAAAAAGTCCAGGTCTTGGATTTCTTTTCTTTTGTTATTTTCCCGAGTTTCTGTGATATCACAGAAAATGAAGGCAATTTGTTACTGCTCCTGAAGAATGCATCCAGGTGTTTGCCAGGAAAATGTAAGCATTTCAGAAAAAGAGGGCCTGGATCATGTGGTGGGGTATGGGGGTCTCCCAATCACCATAATTTCCCCTCCCTTCCGTCCTCTCTATCTCCCCACCCCCACTCACCCTTTTTCTCTCTTCTCTAATTCTACACACTCTCCTTCAGGGAGTGCATGAACTCTCATGGTTTCAAGTGCAACCTATATGCTAACACTGAATAAATAGAGAATTTATTTTTAGATGCTCTGTTATAGCTTTATTTTCTTAATGCACTATCATCCAAAACCCCAAAACCAACATTACTAAATACTTTATACTGGATGCATGTATTGTCAAGTAATTTAAATATTCATTTGTCAAATGATTAAAATAGTAAATCTTTCTTTATTTTGATAGGTCCAGGTGAAGTTGTGAACATGAGTGTCCTCCAGAAATCAGATAATAGTATGCTTATTATATGTGAGGCTCCTAAGGACATTAATGGCCCCAATGCAAGCTACCACTTGGAAGTTAAAACTGGAGATACTCTAGTTAGACATGAATCAAAAGTTACCTGCAATTTCCTTGTAGAAAATCTTCAATATTCAACAAACTATAAGTTTGAGGTAAGGTTATGTTTTCTATAACCACTATAGTACCAATATACATAATAATGGTTGATATCTAGTATTTGAATAACATCTGAGCAATTGCTCACTTGAGCTTGATAATTTTTGATGTCTAATGGAATCACTTTATATGTCTCAAAAATCTGACTCCAAACTTTTTATCACTAGGACTAAAAACAGCGGTTTAAAGCAAATGTTCTATTGGAATATTTTAGAATTTTGATGTGATTTAATAATAGTTAAAGTATTGCTCTTCTGTCAAGAAACACCATTTTATGCACAAGAAAATAATACTTTGACAAATCTTTTCTTTACTTTGGCTTTTTTTCTTAATTAATGTGAATTTTTCAATTGCAAAAATTTCACAGGTACCTTGAAATTAGAAAATACTAGAAATAAATACTAGAAAACACCAATGAAACAGAGAATTAAAAATGTCCATAATCTCACTTTCTACTGATCATATCTTGTGTATATACTTCAATAATATATAATGAATATTCACATACATTTAATAAATATCAATATTCAGAATACACAGTTTGGTAAACTGTATTTTTCATATATCACTATATCACGCCTTTCTTTCCATGTTAAATATTTTACGACGATGAGATTTTTCATGGTTGTATAGGATTCTATCATATGGCTTTGTCACAGTCTACTAACTATATGTTGGTCTCTAATATAAACAAATTCAGTAAACACACTTATGTTCAATAGCAAAATCTTTGTCTTTAATCATTTATGTTTAATAAATTCCTAGAAGTGAATTGATTGGCTTAACAGGAATTTACATGTATTTTAATATTTTTTGATACTTATCATTTTTTTTCTATAAAAGCTCCAAATTAACCTTTTGAATCAATGAATCAATATATGAAATGACTGTTTCTTGAGATGCTCACCAACACTGAACATGCCCTTCTTTTACTCTGATGTTTAGTAGGTGAAATACAGTATTTGTATCTCTTTTTGTTTTAATGTTTTGGGTTTTCTTTTTAACTTGCTGTTGAGGAAAAATATAATTTTGTTACTGTTATTCATGTGGTAATATGTCCGTTACCTCTTTTGTCCAGTTTTCTTTGGGGAGGCTCTTTGGATATTAAGGATATTAAACTATTTGTCACATGTGTGCCATTGTTGTGATGACACGGTGTGATCTGTTTATATGGTGAATTCTAGCAGTAGGTTTTCTAAGTCTAAAGCATTGTCACATTCCAAGGGGGGAAAAAACCCCACTGCTCTGTCATTGTGTATTATTCCTGTAAAGTATTATTGAAATCAACAGCTTAATATTTTATTAAGTCTTTATGAATAGCGCGGTCATTCAATAAGCAGGTAGAGGTGGTGTTAACACAGGTCTGAGTGCACATAATTCTGGTTACGTTTTTGGTATAAAGCTTATGCTAACCTGATATAACAAATTGGTGATATTTTTCTGTTTTCCTTTATTACATAACTTTAAATAGTATAGGAATAATTAGTTCCCTGAAAAATTTCTTTTGATCTCTTTAGTGTAGAGGAATTCTTTGAGAACCGTTTATTTTTTTTCCAATATGATTAGTCTTTTCAGATATTTTACTCTTGTTGAGTGAGTTGCTATTTACATTTTTTCCAAAGATAGTCCATGTAATTTTGTTATTACTGTATCTTCGTACATTACACTTCATTTTCCACTCCTTCCCCAGTGCCCATTAAGCACCAGGCACACCGGTTTCCTTTTAGTTTCTCAAATACACCCAGGTTTGACTCTCTGAAGGCATCTTAACTCACTTCTTCTCTATTCCTAGAATTCTCTTCTGCCACTCCTCAAACATTATGTTATTTTGGAAAAATATGTGAATATCATATTAAAATACAATTTTAAAATCCAAAGTAGGAGATAATCATTTAGTTACCAATTCTCATCCCCCATGGTCCAAAAGGCAGTCTTTTCTTTTCTTCATTATATTTACCATAACTTGTTTTTATGTTTATTTCTGTCTCGTCTACCATATTTACACCTTCATGAGGGAGTGATCATTTCAGTTTTACTCACTATTGTGATCTCTGATTAATAAATGAATAAAGTTCATCTATTATTAGTTTCTTACTTTTCTTTTTCACAGGTTTCTTTTGATGTGTTTCTGGTAGCTTTGGGGTTAAAAGTGTTTCCCCCATTCTTTCTTTTTTTATTGTTAAAAAAAATTAAGGCTATGAATTGTCCTTTGGTAAAATTATAACTGTATCCCATGTCTATATTGTTTGTCACTAATTTCTGGATGTTTGTTCATAAAATTTAATGAATAGAGTCTTAAAGGGAACTGTTATTATTATTGATACTTCCTAAAAGTCCATAATTGCAGTTTGGAAGAGTCTTCCATTTATGTTATTTGAGAGTGTTTCTAGATTTCTGATGCCTGAATTTTTTATTGTTATTAATTATTAGTTTATAAAGATAATTGGCTTTTACAATTTCTGCCTTTTTGGAATTTATGGAATATTTTTTACAGATCAATGTATAATAAATATTTATAAATATTCTATGAACACTGAGGGTATGATATATTCTCTATAGGGTTAAGCTTAGATATATATTTGTCAGATTTATATTTATCATTAATCTCTTTTAATAATATTCAGATCTATTTTTACCTAAATTTGTTTTTTATCAAAGATCCTCCTTGCTTTTTTGCTCCTTTTAGTTTCCCTGTATTTCTAAATTGCTTTTGTTTTATTTGTATTAAGTATTAAGAGACACAGGTGTTTATGCTAGTTATGTCTATACCGTGAACTTTACCCTGTATCCATTTCTCCTTAAAAAATTTATGTGCATTTTATGTACAACTTTTGTAAACAGCATATGACTGAATATCCTTTTTAAATAACTTGTGAAGATATTAGCATATTGAAGGAGATCTCAACTTTAATTTGTGAATATTTTGTTGTATTGGATTTTATTTCTTCATCCAGTTTTATTTATTCTTGCTGATTATAACTGTTATTATTATATGTTTTAATTAATTCTTTTTCAGCATATTCATTGTTACAAATCATACTTATTCTTTATGCCCCTTATCCAATGTCTCCCCATCCTTTCCCCCTTCCCCTACACTATTATTATTATTGCTAAATGGGCTAAGATTTCTTTACATCTTTTTCACCATCAAAAAAGTTTTTTTCAAAAATATTTAACAAAATATCGATGAGACCTGGTTTCAACTTTAAATTGAAGCAAACCAGCATATTTCTAATGAAAATAAATAACAGCGTATGAGAAATAATGTATGAGCATGTTTTACATCATAATATATAAATTTATATTGAAAAGCTTAATTATTTTATTTTTTATTACTGAAATCCAGGTATATTGTCACAATGGGGAACACAGAGGACCTGAAGCTTCTATTACTTGTTCAACATCTTGTAAGTTGTTACTGGGTTATTTACTTTACCTGTATTAAAAAAATATTAGCACTTATAAAACTATATTATTTTATATTTATACTTTAATTATTAACTGTTTGATGTGTTTTTCATGAATATGATATTTTACATTTTCAGGGTAAACACACATATATGTAGGTGAACCTCATACTAAAAAAATTATCTTAAATTCAAATTAGTAGATCCAAGTATTAAAGGACTGTTGATTTTAGAAAATAATTCATAAGAGAATTTATCTGCACAACTACTTAATTATGACTATATTTATGGTGTTTTTTCATGTTAGTAACTTTGTTTTCTGTAATGTTTTAGAAAGATTATTATCTGTTTTATCCTATTCTGTCCTTCAACCATTTTCTTGGTGGAAGTGGGCATTAGATAAAAATATGTCCTGATTTATCCAACTGGAGTTAAAATAAGCACTCCTTAATAACTAAATTTCTATCATTGATGTTTTAAAATATTTCAATCAAAGTAAAAGCATACATGGAAAAAATAACTTAAATTAAATTTCATTATAATAATGAAAATAACAGCTGCCTGTCACATTTCCCACCCAATGTTCTGCTCACCAGATCAAGCACTTTTCTGCTTTCACTTCTCCTTATAGATTACTGCATCTGCGTGTGTGTGCATATATATGTTTGCATGTATGTGTGTGTGTGTATCTCTAAGCAATGTTGTTTGCTGCTCTTTCTAGAGTTACTACCATTGCCTACTGATCTGAATCTACAGAGGAAGAATATTTAGTACACTATTTTAAGCTTCCTCTACTTGTTAACTTTGTAAATAAAATCAAATTACTTAAGCCTCTATGTGCTTTGTTACCAACGATAGGCACTCTCTTTGCCACTTCTAGATCTTTCTCTCTAACATACATACTCATGTGCACAATCACTGATGCTTTATTTTCCAAAGTCAAGGAAGAATTAAAAACAGCTATTTTCCAAACTGCTTTACCAAGTTCTGTGTAAAGTTTCAGTTCTCCCTCCTCAGATTTATGAAATAAAAGGTCCTAATGCTAAATGCCATCCAAATTCAGCCAGATATCTTTGATTTTATTTCCATCTTAGCCTCTTCTTTTGTAATATTCTTACAATAAAAACAGCTTCATTGAATTTTTCCTATTAAGTAATAAATTATAGCTGCATCGCCTACTCTTGGTCACGCACTCTACGGAACACTTCACACTCACTCCTTAATTGGCCAGACCTGGAACTGTTTCACTCAGAGAGACACTGAACCAGAAGCAGTCTGGCAGCTAGAGGGGAATCCTTGTAGCAGTGCACACAGCAGTCCAGGGACTCTTTTTTGACACTCCCAGAGGCAACTGAGATGTGAGAGAATAAGACCACCTTGTGGGTTTGGAATCTGTGTTCCAAAGGGAACCAGCATCTCTTGTAAAATAGCTCCATAGGCATAGCTTCCAGATGTGCCAACAGGGATAGGCTTAGTTATGAGAGGGCACTCTGCTCAGGGAAGCCCACTATGTAGCATTCCCTGTTCAGATGTAGTTTAGCAGTCAGAGGTCATTTCAACCATTAGCAATGTTTCCTGGTGACATAGCTAATCTTCCACTTTTAGCAGATTTCCAGGTCAGCAGAGCTAGAGAGTTATCCCATGTCCTTTCTCCATAAAGGAGAAAAATAATTATTAAGCTTTTGCTCACAATATCATTTTCATAAGAGATAAATGACATACTTACTCTTTAATAGTGACTTCTATTCCAGGGAAAGAATTAGGTTGTGAGTTGCCAAGAGTACAGCTACTAGAACTGTGTCATCGGGTTTCCCTGGCATAACATTTTATCACCTATATTTTGACAACATTCTTATTTGAACTCCTTGGGCCTGTTTCTTCCTGCTTTGATCTGGACTCTTACCGGCCATCTTAAGATTTACCTTCACCAGTCTTCTGGTTTCGTTTGGGTGTTTCTGGATCTCATGTATTTTTCCCCCTGGTTGTTGACGTATGTCCTCTTGTGTAAGAAGAAAATATCCTAATTCTTGCATGCATGAAAATATCTGTATTCTCCAGCACTTGATCAATATTTTGACTAGCCACAGCATTGTAAGCTGAAAATTCTATAATTTAGAAAAGCATTTCCGTTTCATTCTGCTGCATCCAGTATTGCTTTCTAATGTCATTCTTCTCGGGTTTTTTTTGGTATGTTCCCTTATTTTTTTTTCCCCTGGAGCTATTAGGATTTTCTCTTTATGCTTGGTCTTATGGACCGTATTATTCATTTTCCTCGATGCTAATGGCCTTTGTAACCTGGAAAATTATATCTCTGAGAAATTTTCTTTGCTTCCTTTTTGTAGTTTTTTGGGGGGGGCCTATTAGTTGCATTTTGGAACTCATAATTTGATTTATGATATTTAGCATCTTTATTTCATGTTGATGGTTTTCTTAAGAGGTTGGTTCTTATTGGCAGTCTAATCATAGCTACAGTGAGACAACAGCAAAAGTGATTAGAAGTTCTGTGGTCCTTAGAAGGGCTGGTTGACTCAGGAGATTTCTAAGGAATTGTTGATTTATTTTCTCTGATAACATGTATTATCTCCAGAAATTAATCAACTGTTGTAGCACAAAGTGTGAGGGATTCATTCTCATAGCAGGGCAGAAAGACAGACCTCCGACCGTTTCATATGCAGACAATTATTTTGTCCTCCTAATTGCAGTCCTGGGCCTCGTCCCTGCTCTATGCTGAGCTCGATATTACCTTGAATCTCTTACCACCCCCATTTAATTTTCTTAGAGAATAACCTTTTGTCTCCCCCTGGGAGGGTTTTTTCAAAGGTATGTTTTTCTTTTTTCTATAAATAGACATTATGCTGTTCCATTTTCTGTCCTGTGATTAACTTCCATTGGGTATGTTTCCTCCAAACGCCAGACTTGGGCATTTCTAGTGACTGGTTTCTATCGCTTTCAGTGTGGTTTCTTCTCCTGTGCTTTCTGCCTTCCAGAGCTCGTTGAAATTGCCCCACCTCTAACTTCCTTTCTTTCATTCTTTCTGCCATTACGGATCTAGGCCATTTTCAGTTCTTTCATATTTGTAGAGTTCCTGGAGAAAAGGGAGAAAACATGTGTTCTTGGACCATACAACATATTTGAAGACTTGGCTGTTTTATTATTAATAAATTTATCGAGGCAAGTCTGATAAAAAAATATTTTTGTAGGACCAACCTTAATTAATTTGTAGCCATTAGAGTTCTAACGCATAGTCATTTGCTACGGGTTTGTGCAAAATCTCACTTCAGGATATTTGATTTTGCTGGGAACAGCCTTTCATTTGAAGGATTTACTTGGGGGTGATGCGATTAGATGATTGCCTCTCTGATGAGGTTTTAATCCACAAAATCTGGAAATAATCATGCCGATGAATATTTACTCATGTATACCACTAATCAGAGGCATAGATGAACAGTTTTAGTGAAAAGAATTTGAGCTAGAGGTAGGGCACGGGACACTTTGGGTCATTTTAGGAGCCTGTAGCAACAAGAACTTCTTCCCTAAAACATTTGCTACAATCCACCCATATATCTACATTCATCTTTGCATCCATCCTTATATGTGAGAGCTCTTCAAAAAAGTTTGTGGAAAGATAGAATTAAGGGATAATACGTGAATAAATAATATGAATCTTTTCCATGAATTAAAAAAAAAACCCCTCATATATGATGAGTATAAATACTCCTTTAAAGAGGATAAAATCATTTCTATTTTATAGATGAGGAAACTTAAGTTTAGATAATTTGATCAATTTGTTCTCTGTTGTTAGTCCATGAAATGGCAGAGCCAGAATTTAAACTCAGGTCTATCTGAAATTAATTTCCCATATTCCTATTTTTATGAGTTTCCCATTATTTGAGCATGAAATTTTTTTTTTGTCCTTTTTTGTCCTTTTTTGTGACCGCACTCAGCCAGTGAGCCAACGGGCCATCCCTATATAGGATCTGAACCCACGGCGGGAGCGCTGCTGCTCTCCCAGCGCTGCACTCTCCCGAGTGAGCCACGGGGTCGGCCCTGAGCGTGAAATTTTAAGCATGAGACAAGCTGTTCCTAGCAGCTGCTTGGTTGAGTCATTTCTATCTTTCAAGTTGTTGAACTGTCTCATGCTCAGGAAAACCTCCACTGAACATCTAGAAAATAGGTTCCCCTATTTCCTTACCTTATTTCCTTTCCTGCTTATTTTTTTAAGAAAGTAAGAAAAAAAAAATATAATTTTTTCACCTGTTTGTTTACCTCTGTAGTGTCTGTTTCCCCCAGAGAAAATGCAAATGTCCTAGGGACTGGTACCTTTTCTGCCTTATTTTCTGTTGTGTCTCCAGGGACTGGCTTTCTTTTGAGCTCCACAGCTCTTACCATCTTTTAACCTGCTTTATCAGCTACTTATTTATCATGTTTATTAAGTAAGTAAGTCCCATGAGGCAAGGGATGTTTGTTTTGTTTTCTGAGATATCCTAAGTATCTAGAGCAGTATTTGACAGACAATAAGACTCAAAAATATTTTTTGCAATTAGTGAATACTTAGCAATTGTTAAGTCCAGGCACTGTGCTAAGTCTTCACTATGAATCATTTAACTTCATTTTAGGAATTAGGGAGGGAACAGAGGTACAAAGATAACAAAGTTTCTGGACAAGTTTGCAAGCAGGAAATGAGAGAGCTAAGACTGGAACTTAAGCAGTCTGGTTGTGTAGCTCAGGCCCTTACGTCACTGCCTTATTTTGCTGTACTTTTCCTATGTATGAAAAGTACAATGTACTAATTCAGAGAAAGGGTTATTTCCAATACACCCTCTTTTCTCTGCCTTTTCCCTAAGAAAAAGGGCATGATTTCACACTGAAATTTAGTGAAAATTTAAGTCTTATTCTAACTATAGAAGAAAACAATTTCTATCCCTTGGTTAATTCATTTTACATTTCACTGAGCAGGGAACAGGGCTTACCTTTGTGGGGCAGAAGGCTTGATCCCTTCAGGAAGCTATCCACTTTTGCATGTGAAGTTAAACTATATGAGTTTCTCTCAGGATATGATAACAACTGGATTACCTCCTTGATCCCTTCAAAATGAAGCAACGAAAAGAGAATTCAGTCTAAATGATAATATTTCATAAAATGCATTTCAGTGGAACAAAAGAGAATTGATCTCCTATATTCTGATTATGCTCTTTAAATATAAAATGCTTTTATTGGTTCTGAATAATATAGCCAAAATCACAAAATCATGAATTTATTGTATTTGGTCTCATTCTACAATTTTTAGTTTTTGAAAACCTCACAATAAATAAAAAGTATTAAGAAGCAAGTACTGTAAAGGTTATTATTCAAAGAATCTAGCAAAATATGTGTTATTTTTCATTTCTAGATAATTCTCAAGCACTGATTATATTTCTGGCATTTCTGATTATTGTGACATCAATAGCCCTGCTTGTTGTTCTCTATAAAATTTATGACCTGCATAAAAGACGATCCTGGTAAGAGCTGATTTATGAATTAAAAAATAACCATGGTGGTAATAAGGAGGCAAACACATGTCCATAAGGCAGTGACGGGATCAGCCGAGTGAGACAGGAGGACTGGAGAAGGCAGGGTGCTGTCCAGTGCATGACTACACTTTTGACCAAAGACTTTTGGTATGGTTTTATTGGTTTATATTAAATATTAATGTTTCCTACATGCACTAATAACGTTTTGGACTTATTTTAATAATAACTAGTAAAAGGAATGTGTGTTAGTTTTTGTAGTACAAAGTGGGTCCTATGGATCTAGAAATGATGAAAACAAAAGAAAGTAGAGAAATGTCTGGGGAATTATATGTATTTCCTTGGCCAGGAAGAGCTGGCCACATAGACTCTAGGTCACTTCTCTGAGTCTAGCAGGCAACTCTTGGTGGTTTTTCCCCCTCACTTTTTCTTTGCTCCCCTTCTCTCTCCTGACTTCCTTTCCTTTCTTCCTCTTCTGTCCTGCCTTCCCTCCTTTTCTTTTCTCTCTTCCCCTTCTGTCCTCCCTGCTTCCATTCCCTCCTTCCTTCAATACATTCATTAAATGTAAATTGAATGCCAACTGACTTCTATGTTCCTGAAGAATATTGAAATTTATGTTTCTTATTTTTACAGCAATTTAGACGAACAGCAGGAACTTGTGGAAAGGGGTAAGTAGGCGTAATTTTTACCAATGACTATTTCTTCATTGCATTTGAATCCGTTCATTTTAGATAAGAACTGGGCATTTTTAATTTAACCTGGGCTTCCTCTGTTGCTACAGTGATGAAACTTGAACTAACTTACTCGTTTATTCAATCAGCAAGCAACTGTGAAGTTCCCAGTGTGTGCCAAATATTGTCCTGGACTCTGAGAATACCGCAGTGACAGGCCACAGATTCTGCCCCTAAAGGGTTTAGAATCTAATAGAAGAACACAGATATGTTGACAAATATGAAGCAACTTGATAAATGCCATGGTAGAATGTGTGTGGTTCTAGAGCGTGGAAAGGGCAGGAATCTGGTCTGCTAAGATTGTGAAAAAAAACACTAGATCAACGAATGAAGACGTGACGGAGGGTCACGCTGGCAAGAGCAGGAACCAAGTCCACGTGCAGAAACTTTAGGGCCGGTTCTCTGGTGCTCCGTAATAGGCTTTACTTTCTTTTGCAGCGTGTATCATTACCTGACAGTGTGTTATGTATTTATTTATTTGTTGACTATCCACCCCTAACTAGAATGTAAGTTTTGTGAAGGCAGGGAGGGTTTTCCTTCTCATTTACTGCCTATCACCAGTATCTGGGTGAGTGTATGAAATTTAATAAATATCAGTGATAAAGTGTCCTCTGGATTAGTTTGGATAGGCTGAGGGAAGAAGAAAGAGCACAGGACAACAAAATCCTAAGCAGAAATGGAGAAGCCATTTCAAGGAGTCAAAGCAGACAAGAGAGCGTCAAAGAAATATTCTGTCACACGATTGATACTGTTGCACCTTGGAATGCATTAGAACTTACCCACCCAACACCCATAAAACCTTGAAGATGGCCCTCAATTCAGAATTAATAAATATAAGGTGTCCCCAGCAACCCAAAGAAGCAAACGCACATGGCCAGTTTGATGATTTTGATTGGACACAAAGTTTCCATGGTCAATAAGACATGCGTGCCACCCTCATGGACAAAGTCATTCTTCATCTGATTAATGGGGAAAATTAACATGAATACTGAAAGAAATGCTATCAACAGGACATGGGAGATTAGGAGAAACCGACTTTTTAAATGTTAATGCTTAAATTCTCTTATTCTTCTAAAACTTCTGTTTTTCAAGTTCCATATACAATTATAGCTCTCGATGGTTAATGTGTATTTTTACTCTTTACAAACATTATTTCACATAGTATATAATGTTTTTATACTCTGGGGGTATAACAATTGAATACAACTTGTTTCATAGTTTGGTGTAAACAGATGATTGAATTAAGCTGAGTAGTGAGTATAAGGGTATTAATCATCTCTTATTTCATGTGTAAATTTAGAATATTTCACAATATGTTAAAAATGAAAATAATACAAAGAAAATATAACAACTTTAGTGTAGATAAGTAAGTATGATAATTGTTATAAGATGCATATAATCAAACACAAATGCAGATGTTCTCACAGTGGTGATATTTGATCTGGAATCTTTTCTCTAGGGATAGAAAATAGAGAAAGACGTTTTAGTAGAGGGAAAAATACAAAGCACAGAAGAGGGCTGAAGTATAAGATTTAGAAGTCATTGATTTATAGGTGAATGTTTATATGTGAGTGAGATTTCCCAGGTAGAATGTGTGTGAGATGGAAAAAAAGCTAAGGAATAAATACAAGATATAAATTTAATGAAATTTGTATGAACATTTGATAGATAGGCATAGTACTGGTTCTGAATCTTTAATATGTTCACAGATGATGAAAAACAGCTCATGAATGTGGAGCCAATTCATGCAGATGCTTTGTTGGAAACTTACAAGAGAAAGATCGCTGATGAAGGAAGACTTTTCCTGGCTGAATTTCAGGTGTGTGGTGTTCTTGATATAGAATGAGAAATTCTACTCAAGTTTCAAGAAAATTCCATTTAAAATTGTATTTGTATAAACATTTGCCTTTACAATTTATTCCACATAATACTGCAATGTAATCAAAGCAGAGATTATTATCAGATATTTACAGACCAAAGGAGAGACTCATAGAGGTTGACAAAATCATAGTATGGGGCAAGTAAATATTTTAATATTATGCTTTATTGTATCATTACCAACTATGAAGTTGTGTCACAAAACATATTTGGCCAATTTTGTATTTGTACTCTAGGTAATCATCCAAGTATCTGCTTTTAAATGAATTTTAAAGAGGCACAGCAACTAATTCTAAATGTAATCCCACTCACGAGATTTGTTCTGAAAGTAGTTCATCATTAATTTTTAAGGAAAAACTTTTTTCTGCATAATTTCTGACAATGTTAATTTCAATTACCATATGCAACTTGTTTATTGATATAAAGAAAATATTTTACAGGATGTCTCATTTGCTCAAAGTGATAACTGGTAAGGGGAAAATTATTTTTTACTAAATCTGCTGTGATTAAAAGAATCTTTGTGTCTTTTAGAGCATTCCACGGGTCTTCAGCAAGTTTTCTATCAAGGATGCTCGAAAGCCCTTTAACCAGAATAAAAACCGTTATGTTGACATCCTTCCTTGTGAGTACTCAATCGAGAATGGAATTTTCATGTGTTTAGTCTGATTGATTATTCATTATTTCACTTGTTTATTTATTTTTTTTCTTTAAACAGATGATTACAACCGTGTTGAACTCTCTGAGATAAATGGAGATGCAGGGTCAAACTATATAAATGCCAGCTACATTGATGTGAGTAAAAAATGCTTAACTGCCAAATTATTTTATATCATCATCATTTTGTCATTGATAATTTGCATTTTCTATGCATTCCCTTCAGTTTCTTCTCTGTCTTGGAAAAATTCTAAGAATACTAATAGAAATATTTTGAAGAAAGCTCATAATGTTATATAAACAACAAAATCAGCAATATTTGCAAGAGTAGTATTTATTATGTGGCTGTTGGTACTTGGTATAACATATGATTTTCTTCTACAAACAAAATTATGCTAAGAATTAATGTACTCTGGTGCCTCTTATGTGCTGGATATTAGACTATTAGGTCTATGCATGTAGTTCTCATAAGAACTCTACATTTGTCATTCATGAAATATACATGGTCAACTGTCTTAATCATTAATAAAGTTTCATTTTGAGACATTTAATGATTTTTAAAGCAAAATTACTGACATCAATAATTATGATCACTATTTTGATATAATTTATGATACATTTGCTATTAATCAGTCATCTTTTTAAGTTCTTTGGATGTATTAATTCAATTAAATCTTATAGCAACTCTATGAGGTGTTCTCCATTTTGAGAGTAGAAACAGAGCTGGGATTTTTTTGTCCCCAAGAATTCTTTCTTTAAAGACAGCACTCTAGAGAAAGAATTCTTGTGGGGAAAAAAATCCAAGCTTTGCTTCTACTAGCAAAATGAACACTTCATAGAGTTGCTATGAGGTTTAGCAAGGAATTGGTAAAGGGCCACAAAAAAATAATTACATTGTTTAATGTTGAAAATACTAATTATCCTGATTTGAACATCACATATTGCACATAGGTATGGATTTTCAATGCTGTACCCTATTGATATGTACAATCAATTATGATTCAATAAATAAAAATAAATAAACTGTGTACATGATAAAAATAAATAAGTCAATACATTTTTGTCCTTAAAAAATAAAAATAAACCTGCCTTCTATTAACTTTATTTTATATACCACACTTTTTGTATCCTTGCCTAGTACTTTCCCTGGAAATTCCATTCTTAGCAACAAATTATTTTTTCTTTAACATGTGCTCATATTATTCACAATTCCATCTTTTGCTCTCTTTCTTTCCTATACGATTCTTAAAATTCTTGTTTACAAGGATAACCAACACTTGCAAATATGAAGTCATAGCCCAAAAAGTAATTATCAGTATTGGGTCATAATTTTGAACTCTATTTCAATTGATTCTCTCAGGTGACCTCTGTAGGCCTTCACAATTAGCATCGATCAAGTTTGTTTTAATGTATAGTGTCTTTTCCAAATACTAGTGTGTTCTTCAAAGTAAGGTAATTGAGAGCACACCTGGTAATGTAGAAGATTTTATAAAGATTTAGACAGTCTCTAGAACCCCCCCCCCACATTTTCTATTCAGATATATACGATAGTTATGGTATCAGGCTATACTTAGTTTCCCCAGAAGAGCTGGGGGTTCTTGGAAAGCATGTGTCTTCAGCTTTTGGGCTGTTATCTGACATATTGTTCTCATTCAATAAATACTTGTTGAATGTGTGAATAGAACTGTACCATGAGAAGTTACTGAAATTAATCGTGAATTCTTGCAGCTCATCTGCTAAATTTCATTCAATGGCAAAGGTCATATACTTCATTGCTGAGGTGATTTTAAGAAGTATGAGATAATTTTGTAAGAAATCAACATGATATTTTATATGCCTCTTTATTCCTAGTCTTGGTAACAGGAACAGAAAAAGCATGCATGGTATATAATGAAGTGAAAGTTATTTTTACCTATCTGGACCAGCAAAAAAGGAGTGTAAGGAATCAGCAGTATATTCCAACAGTAGTGAAAAGGGTGAAAGTATGCGTGTAATCCCAGAACAATTTGTTGAATAAATTGAGTAAAAATTCAAAAAGTAACCACATGGCTGGTCAGGAGCTTTAAATAGTGGTAAATGGTGCTGTAAGAGCTGGCAGGATATAAAATATAAGAATGTCTAGAAAACTCTTGTAAATTGCTGCGCCATCCCAGACGAGGATGAAGTTTAGTTTTGAAAATTGTCTGGAGTATACAACACCATACGTGAAAGTCGTGAGTATTGTGTGCAAATGTCAACTAACATGTGTGTCACAGTTAAATATCTGATCACAAGTTCATAAAATCCCCTTGATTAATTTGAAAATGCCCAGGGAAATTCACAACCAAGAAAAGGTGGATCTAAAGCAACTTGCCCTAACTCACAATTTTGTATGTTATTGAATAATTGAATATTCAGTAACTGAATATCTTTCTGTGTGTTTTGAACAGGGTTTCAAAGAACCCAGAAAGTATATTGCTGCACAAGGTAATTTATTTGATAGTGCAATATTCTTTTTGAAATTTTGTTTTCTAGCACTTTTAAGAAAATATTTTTTACAAACGTGTATTTGTTTGCTTCCTAGGTCCCAGAGATGAAACTGTGGATGATTTCTGGAGGATGATCTGGGAACAAAAAGCCACTGTTATTGTCATGGTTACTCGATGTGAGGAAGGAAACAGGGTAATAAGAACTCAGCAGATTGATAGGGTGGAGATTAGGGTTAGGAAAAGAAGTGTTGAATTGCATTTTGAAAAGCCACATATATGTGCTTGATGACTAAAACAGACAGTTCTCTATGTTAATCAGTATTAACATTTGATTTAAATTTTTCATACATGTTGAAAAATAAAACGTACATATTTAAATATATGTCTATATGCACAAAATTTAAATGCTTGTGCTTAGTTGCTAGGGTTTTGTTTGATTCCTGTTTTTTTGTTTATTGTTTTAAATTCAGTACAATTCCATGCATTCATTTCATAAGTACTCAAAACAATACTGACCTGGGGCAGAAAGGTGGTAAGTCGTGTAATGTGATTTTAAGACAAATAAAAGCCTCTCCATGCCCCGGTCTGAAATTAATAACAAGCATGTATGTCCTTTTTGCTGACCACTGAGCATATCTTCTTTTAATATGCAGCTAAGCCTGGGAAGATCATCGTTCTGCTAAGTAACATGAAGGAAATCTTTTAGTACAC
Source organism: Cynocephalus volans (assembly GCF_027409185.1). NCBI lineage: Eukaryota > Metazoa > Chordata > Mammalia > Dermoptera > Cynocephalidae > Cynocephalus > Cynocephalus volans. Next base: position 127,290,891 of record NC_084470.1, on the reverse strand, counting down.
ATTAATCGAAAATAGAATATATCTTCAGCATCACAACTTAAAGTGTATATGTGTTTCAAGGGGAACGTAAAAATGTTTTGAGAATTTTAGATAAATAAATTTTAGGTTTTCTGGTTTTTTAATGTTAAATAATAATTTTTTTTTAATGAAAAACTGGAATCATTAATGATTTTTAAAAATATAGAACAAGTGTGCAGAATACTGGCCGTCAATGGAAGAGGGCACTCAGACTTTTGGAGATGTTGTCGTAAAGGTCACCGAGCACAAAAGATGTCCAGATTACATCATTCAGAAAATGAATATTACAAATGTGAGTTTATTACATGATTTTTGTTTTGATATATATTTTTTATAAAAAATACAATTAAGGAACATAAAGTGTGAGAAATTAAAATGTATCTGGGAGAAATTAAAACATATCTGGGAAAATTATTTTTAATGACCGGCAGGAGGAAGTGGTGGATTAGAACAATAACAGAAACTGACAGAATCCAACTTAAGTCACTGGCCAAGGAAGTGTTTGTCCAAGTCAAATCAAAATTATGTATTTTGCTGTGACCCTTGAAGAATTAAAAAAGGGTCAATTAAATGTGTTGATTAAATGATTGAATTACTAAATGAATAAACAAATAGTCTTTAATCTTGAGGAGTTCTAACCTTTATGGAAAGAGTTTACAAATGGCACAATTAGAGAGCACTATAAGATTGTATAAAGAGTACTGCATGAAGACTGTATAAAGCACTGTATAAAGTGCTAAATAGGTAGTAGGGAAAGTGTTTAGTTCAGAAAATAAAGAGGTCAGAGTGGCCTTAGGTAATAGTTAAAATGGAGGTCACCACACATATTATATGATCCCATTTATAGAAAAAGTCCAGAATAGACAAGCCTATAAAGACAGAAAGTAGATTAATAGCTGCCTAGGGCTGTGGGAGTCAGATGTAAATGGAGAGTGGCTGCTAATGGGTAAAGACTTATTTTGTGGTGATGAAAATGTTCCATAATTAGATAGTGGTGATGGTTCTACTCCCCTGAATATAATGAAAATACTGAAATGTACATTTTAAGTGGGTGAACTTTATGGTATGTGATAGATGATAGAGCTGTTTCAAAAATGCAGGTCTTTAAAAAGGATTGAAATTTTCTCTCAATTCCATTGTTTGGAGGGCTTTCAGTCCTTTAAATTTTATTTCTATAATTTCCAAGTACATTTTCTACAAGAACAGGAGACTTTTTGTACATATCCGCCTAGGCCTTCTTAGGCTCTCATGGCATCATTAACTGCTGCGCCCATGTAGAGCTGCGAAACAATCCTACCAATGGCCGATGGCTAAATACATGATTGATGAAGCCACAGACGCTTCAATCCATAGATGTAGGTGGATATGTAGAGGCTGATGACCTTCTGGTTCCATTGATTAGCATGGGATTACTATTCTTAATCAATTTAGTTATTTCCCGTCAGAAAATTACAACCAATACAGTATTTTTCCTTTTTATTAACTTATTTTCTTTTAAAAGAGTTTTTGTTTCTTTTGTCATCTAAATGTAGGTGGTTCTTCAGACCTGTTCAGAAAATTATGACTTATGCATCTTCTGGTGGTTACCTAGAACTCGGAACCAACATAAGCTATAGTCTGGGCCTTACTTTCCTAAGTTCTCTTGCTGTATTCTGAGTTGATGACTCTACTATGACAGGGCCCAAAGAATACAGTGTGAATCAGATAACTAATTAGACTTTCTTCACATGAGAAATAGTCCTGCTTGCTGGCCTACCAGGCAGAAATATTTTAAACAGTTTTAAGAATGATCATTACTTTATATCATGCATACACCCAAACCCCCCCTTTTTTGTATGTGTTTGTTTTTGTCTTTTTGGCTTGGCAGCATGAAAGTTCCTAGGAGTTTCAGCTATACTCACTTCCCCTGACTTACCTGACTGGTTAGTTATTGCTTAGTGGGTAGTGCATGCAAATCCTGCACCATATCTCAAGTACTATCAATTGGGAAGAAAAATGCTAACATGTGTAAAAAAACGTATAGGATGCCTGAGCAATTGTGGATTCTTTGGAGCAGCTTGTGTTTACCTGAGGAGTTTTCTGTGTTGGTTCCCCTTTCCACTTATTTGTGTTACATAGTTTGCTTTGGGGAAAAAAAAAAAAATCATCTGGAAGAAAATATTATCTTTTGACTAGAAAAAAGAAAAAGCAACTGGAAGAGATGTGACTCACATTCAGTTTACCAGCTGGCCGGACCACGGGGTGCCTGAAGATTCTCATTTGCTCCTCAAACTGCGAAGAAGAGTGAATGCTTTCAGCAACTTCTTCAGTGGTCCCATTGTGGTGCACTGCAGGTAAACAGAGAACTCCCGCAGAACGCCTCGGCTGTTAGGGACATCCTCCCCTCTGACAACTGCTATTTTGGGAAGCCAGCTAGAAGGAGAAACTTGTATTCTTATCTCTGCTTCGCCTTGATAGTTTTTCTGTTTAATTCTCTGCTTATCATAGTGGCTTTATTTTTTGTTGGTTTGTTTTGTCAGTGCTGGTGTTGGGCGCACAGGCACCTATATTGGCATTGATGCCATGCTAGAAGGGCTGGAAGCTGAGAACAAAGTGGATGTTTATGGTTATGTTGTCAAGCTAAGGCGGCAGAGATGCCTGATGGTTCAAGTGGAGGTACGTTCTAACCTTTAGTGGTTATTCCCACTCTTATTTTTTGGACTTAAATCTTTCAGGGTGGTAGTAATGATCTTAGAAACCCAAATTCTTCACAACTTAAAACAGTAGGTGAAAAGAGTTTTAATTTCCTGAAAACTAAAACGTGGTAATCACCAGTCATAGTAGAAACATTTTGCATTAGTGCGTAAAAGTACTGTGGAAGTAGGAGGACCATAAAATATATTTAAAAAAATAATGCAATACTATTTACAAAAAGCCTGGCTTTTGGAACTAAATTACCAAGGTTCAAATCCTGCCTCTAATTCTTAATACTATACATCTTTGGACAAGTTTTTAATCTTTCTGTGTCTCAGTCATCTGTCAAATGGATATGATGATGGTAATTACCTCACAGACTTATGACGAAAGGTAATACAAGTGGAGCAACTAAACAAGTCCCTGGCATATGCCACACATTTAGTAACTAAAAGTTATGGTTATGATTTAAAATGTATGTACTTGGCTCAGCAATATCACATGTGCATATATACCCAAGAGAAGCACTTGCAAATCTGTGCAAGAATATTCATTAAGATGAATGCAATCAGTATTTTTAGAGTGGCAAAAATTTGGAAATGCCCTAAGTATATATCGATAGGGGAGTGGGCAAAGAGAATGTGGACACGTGGATTCACTGTACAATTAGTGCTGTGCTGCGGTTGAAGGGGATATTCTAGGTCTGTGTCTCTGTGGGTAGATGCTCAGATGCAAACAATGAGAGAGAAAGACACCAAATTAAACATGCAGGATATGATTTATGTAATTTTTTTAGAAACATTTTTTAGAAAAATGTACAATGTTTATATGCTTATAGATACAAATATATTAGCATAGAAGTATGAAAACCAGAAAAAAAAAAAAAAAACTATTTCCTTTAGGAAAATAAAATAGAGCAGAAGGGTACAGTCAGGGGACTGGAGGTAGTAGTTAAAGAGATTTATAAGAAATATGTTATTTTCTTAAAAATATTGCATTCAAATATGATAAAAAGTTGGGAGTTGCTAAGTCTGGGTTTGGCATATTGGATTTTTAAAAAAATAATTTTCTCTATTTAAAAAATTTCTAGAAAACTTAAAAAAATGTATTCTGTGGAATATCCACTGACCTCTTTTCTCTCAGATGTACTGTGAAATTTATTACAGTTTTATGTATTAGTAATTTCACTTACTAACTCAACAATAGTCACTGAAGGAAGTAACAATTTTTTTTTTTTTAGTTTTTAGGAATGAGACAAAAAGCTATGCAGTATATAGGATATGAATAATCTATTTAACAAGCTATTTTTTTTTTCTGGAGAAATAGTCTGAAATGGAATTTGCTCATATTCCAGAAAACTGTGAAAACCAACTTCCAAAATATTTAAATGTTAGAAATATCAATTTTCTTTTGCCATATATTGTCCCAGTATGAGCAAAAGTATGGAAATGCATATTTTATTCAAATGTGACCTATAGAAATCTAAGTTACCTGTTAATCATTGGTATTTTTTCTTGGAATTGTAGGCACAATACATCTTGATCCATCAGGCCTTGGTGGAATACAATCAGTTTGGAGAAACAGAAGTGAACTTGTCTGAATTACACCCATATCTATACAACATGAAGAAAAGAGACCCACCCAGTGAGCCATCTCCACTAGAGGCTGAATTCCAGGTAATAATAGTAATAACAATAACAATGATCACAGGTAGCTTTTATTGAGTGCTATCTGTTTTCCAGGTGGCTGCCATGTACTTGACATAGTTCTTGCATTTGTTCCTCACCATAACCCAGTGGAGCTCAGATGAGGAAACGAAGACAGAGAGTTTAAGAGAAATGCCTGAATCCACACAACTGTTATGTAGAAAACTTGTTTAAACTGAGAAATCTGATTCTAACACTAACACTTTTAACCATTCCTCATTAAGCTGGTTTAAAACAAAGTGTCAATACGACGGTATACAGCCACAAAATTGGTCGGCCAAAGGCAGTGTAACATCTCACCTTTAAAAACTGCATCTGGTTTTGGTTTGTAAAGGAAATAATTAGAAGGTTTATGACTGCTTAGGTAGTTGAAGTGGCTGGAGCTGGTAGACAAAAAGTAAAGGATAATTATGTGTATCCTAATCTATTTATTAGGCAATTATTCTGACAGCTAACCTAGGAGAGAATTCACTATGATTTCAGAGAGTTGGCATAACTATCCTCAAATTGCTCAGTTGTCAAAAAATGTTTCATAACTTTTAAGTTCCACCTGTGACTTCCAGTTTACTGAGTCTTTCAGTAAACTACTAAACTTTCAATTCAGAGAGTTTCACAAGACCAGGAATATGCTTTTAATCAGATGCAGAACCATTTAATGTTTAGGATCAAAGTGGTACTGAGGTGTGGAGTGGAGGTGGGACACGTAATAATCACCAAGTAACTCAGTTCCCCAGAAGACTTGTACTTACAGTGGAAGAAGTAGCAGACGTTGTTGTTTTGCTGCTCTTTTATGTGATAAATTAACCACATTCAGGCCGACCCCGTGGTGCACTCGGGAGCGCGGCGACGCTCCTGCCGCGGGTTTGGATCCTATATAGGGATGGCCAGTGCACTCACTGGCTGAGTGCCGGTCACGAAAAAGACAATAAATAAGTAAATAAGTAAATAAATAAATAAATAAATAAATAAAATAAATAAATTAACCACATTCAATACACTAGCCCTACCACATATATACTTACACTGCTTGAAGGCCCTTGCACATTTCGTTTAAGCACGCGTGTGTAGTCACTAAAAGAAAAAGACAGTATTTTTTCACTAAACAAATATGATTGAGTTTCTGCTGTATGCCAAGTACAATTCTAGGCACAAGAGTCAAAGTGATTATCAAGCAGACATGGGGCAAAGGCAAGAGAGAGTATGACCCAGACCATGGTAGTGGCTATAACCCTGATGGAAGCAGTGAAATTATTTAACCTAAGCAGGCAGGAAGATGGAAACTGAGGGTAGAGATGCAAGTTGGTTGATAGCTTTGAGGATGGGAAGTTGAAGCAATTGTTGCCTGATCTTTTTTTTTTCTCAAAAAGAAAAAAAAAAAAATGAGGCAAGATCATCAGCTGGGCCTTGAGGGGTAGAGCAGTGAGTAGAGCAAAGAGGAAGGGAAAAGGGTATAAAATAGTTATCTCAAAGTAGAAAAGCAGGCTCCTTAGGCAAAAGTAGTAAGAATCCCCAAAATTGTGGTTTGACCATTTGAAATTTATAGCAATGAATTTAAAGAGGGATCAGTCAGTTGGTTGTATTGTTTTCTTCAGCAGTATTGAGATCTCTGGGGATAGGGGGTGGGTACGGAGATAGTTGGGTTAAATCCATCTAGATTTTAACAAGTGACTAAAGTCAGGAGGCAAAGGAGTTGAGGGTGTTCCCGAACGATTATTGAAATGGACAGTAAGAGTGAGGCAGCACATGAAGGATACAAGAGACAGTAGTAAGGACGATGTGTTGGAGATGTTGATAGAATCGCAGATTGGTAGGTAGAAGGCACTAAAATAAATGACTAGGAGGAATAGGAATAGTTTTCCCTAATAGGAATGGCTGAAACTGTGATTGTAGAGGTAATGCGATGTTTGGAATGAAATCTACAGAGGTGTAGTGATAAAAGTGGATGCCTGAGGAGTGGAGGGAAAGGGCGTAGGAGGGGTGGAAGCTGAGAGATGAAGAGACTGGGGTGTTGAATAGGTCACCCCTTCAATGTCAGAGTAGCCAGGAACAATAACAGGCCTTGAGCAGAAGAGCACACAATTAGCCAGGTCTAAAGCTAAATGAGGGGGAGTGATCTAGAAAGCAGTGCCTGATGCCTTCAAGTGAAGAGCAGTAGATAAAAGGTGGTATAATACGATGGCAGGAAGGTCAAAGTCTTTGGGGTTTTTGAAGAAGAAACGAGTAGAAATGGTTTGCAAGTATAAACAGGGACCAAGGAGAACACGTGTATTTCCTTCAAGCTGTGGGGTAGACGGACTGTCAGGGGAAATCAGCTTATTCTTACGAGGCTACAGTGTTCTTGGAAGTGTCTTCAAGAGACATCCAGGTTTTACTAGGTGCAAAAAATAAAAAAATGTGAAGGGGTGGTTGGAAGAAGATTAAGATGGAGGACGGATGAGGGAGTGGGAGTTTGCTGATGATAGACCATTGGCATCACAGGGCAGAGAGAAAGGCACTGATGAGAGGTGAGAGATTGGGTTGCATTGAAAGATACAGGTAATCGCTTAGAAATAAAATTCTGGGGGGTGTAGAGGCACAGACTTGAGTTGGCAACGGAAACAAGCGGGGATTGAAGACGAAAAATTCTGTGTCTTAGATGAAGGTGAGCTATTAGCTCCACCTTTAGTCCTGGGTACTGGCTGGAAAGCAGAGGCTACCGGGTGATCCTTCGCACAGAGCACAAGGTGACGTGATGCTTTCCAAGGCAGCAGGCCTTCCCTGCAACTCATGGTGGTGTTCAGCTGGCCTGACAGTCAACAATGACGTTTTCCTGCACTCAAGCCAATAACGGGGTTTGAAACAGGATGCTGTGCTGAGTCTGAAAGAGGGTGCCATATTAAAATAAAACCATACATGCATGGAAGAACACAAGTATTTTCTTCAAGCTGCGAGGTAGATGGAGTGTAAGGAAGGGAATCAGCTTTTTCTTTAAAAGGCTACAATGTTCTTGGTGCTGTCCTCAAGTACACAAGTATATATATATATATATATATATATATATATATATATATATATATATGAATGTGTGTGTGTGTGTGTGTGTGTGTGTGTGTGTGTGTTTGTGACTAAAATCTTACTGAATTGTACATGAGGAGCTTTATCAGTTTAGGTTATTTGTAATATGAAATATTATTCACCTGACAAATATTTATTTAAAAACTAGTGGGAAGAGAGGGCTAGGAGAAAGGAGATCTTTTAGAAGAAATTGGCATTTATACTGATATCTAAAGGGTAAGAGAAATTGTAAGAGTGATAAAAAAGGCTAAGGGTGGTTAGAAAAAAACACGTTTGTCTACCAAGAGTTAAAGGACAGCTTGGCTCCCTCCAGGAATTGAGGGAGTTGGTTTGGCCAAAGTACGTTGTAGGGGATGAGGCTGAAGACACAAAGGGGCATGTCCTTAAAGGCTTTTTATGCTATTTTGAGGAAGTTTGCTGCTTTTTAGTGATGATGGGAGCTACCGAAGAACCTGAGAGGGACATCTTAGGTTTGTGTTTTAGAAAAATATTTAGTATTATAAATAGCCGAAACTTGTAAGCAAGACTGATGATAAAGAGGCCAGTTAAGCAACTGTTGATGTTTTCCAAGTGAAAAAAGAAGGTGGACTGGATGAAGTAGGAGGAGAGAAAAGTAAAAGGATTTGTAAGCTTCACCAGTAGAAAGGATAGATTTTGCTGACCGATTAGCTACTGTGAACGAGAGAGAAAGCAATCTGGAAGGTGTAAACAAATGAAGTATCAACTTTTGAAGCATTTGCCAAGTCTTCTGCGAATGTTGTATCTACGGAGTAAATTTCTGATAGTTTAAAATAATTTACCATTGCTTTTGCAATAGGGATACTAGTCGACATTCATATAGTGCTTTCAACTTATACAAGAACAAACTTCACCACTTTGCCATCAAGCAGCTCTTACGTATATTTTTAGTTCAAACTCAGCATGTCAAAAGTACTGAATGCCTGAGCAATAAAAGGAAAAAATGTATAGGCAAACTTAAAAATTGTGACCTATAGGGAGCATATGTAGATTTCATAACAATTAGTGAAATACTTTAAGGAGCATCTTAAGCCGCTATAATCAATTCTGCCACTATTTACATTGTAAAGGCATTTTCCATTCTGTTTATTTTTTCTCAGAGACTTCCTTCATATAGGGGTTGGAGGACACAGCATATTGGAAATCAAGAAGAAAATAAAAACAAAAACAGGAATTCTAATATCATTCCATGTATGTAACTTATTTGATTTTATCTTTGTATCAGATAAAGTGAAGCTCTCCTTTAGATTTGTCTAATGTGAGACATACACAAATGATCTTGAAGCAAGTTTTCAGCATTTGGTTGACAACAGTAAAAAAGTTAATATCATAAAGTTAGTTTTAGTCGTAGCAAACTCTTTGAACGAACCCCAGACATTTTCAATGGACTCTGGTGGACAAACTGTATTCAGTATTTTTTTTTTCTCTTTTTCTCCTAGCAGTTATTTCAGAAATGGGTTGTAAATGAAACCTTCAGAGCTGGAAGAAAAAAGGCCAAGTCCCCTTTACCAGTTCTCTCTCCTCTTCAGTTTATTTGAGTTATTTACTCCAGGGTAAATGCCAAATAGAAAAAAATTATCTACACTTTTTTTTTTTTTAATTTATGTTTTCTCATCATCCCTAATATCTAGGAGGTTTGGAAGTAGGTGGAAAGTACTCTATGATTTGTCAGTCTTTAAATTTAACAGATCAAAATATGCACAGTTTTCAAGACTTGAATTCTGTTATGTAAGAATATTGATAGGGTCACATCTGGTACAACTATAATTTTATTCAGTTGCACACACTAAAATTCACATGGATAAAATATAAGCCAAGCTAATAAACCAGACACCCAAATAAATCAGATCAGTGCATGGTTGACCTAGTTAATTTCCGCAGAAGTCATTATGAATATAGTTTAAAATATGGAATTGATGGTAATGTAGTTAATCAGATCATTTGACCAGGCTATTATAATTTTAAAAAATTAAGAAACTGAGAAATTACAGACCAAATAATTTTCCTGACTAAATAATAAATAACCTGAGGTATCTATTTAACTAAGATCGTTCATTTAACATTAATAGGATATAACTGAAAAACGGAAATCTAAATTATGGATTTTTTTAACCTTTATCAAGTATAGGTATCAAAGACTGGATAATCATATAGAATGTTTTGGCATCTGTTTGGTATTTAACATAGAGCTATGTCTCATGTTGTTTTTTCATAGAACCCCCTTGGGGACTTCTTTTTCTCAGACTTTTTTATTTTTATAATTTGTTAATCAATGAGAACTGAATTTTGTGTAGTATCTCATTCCATTTAGATACATAACTTTACTTAATGCAATCTGTCATCTAAATTATATTTTAATTTTCATACGAAAATCAGGCAAAAAGTTGATTTTTGAAAGGAGACTTATGACTAATTTATCTCACATAGATGACTTTAACAGAGTGCCACTTAAACCTGAACTGGAAATCAGCAAAGAGAGTGAGCATGACTCAGATGAATCGTCTGAGGATGACAGTGACTCAGAGGAGACGAGCAAATACATCAATGCTTCCTTTATAATGGTAGGTATTTAAAAGTCCAAAGTCTAAGATCTATTTAGATATCTATCTATATCTATGCTATTATGGCTGTTCATATGAAAGAATTATGAGTTATCATAGAATAACAACTACCTATTGATTGACACAAAAGTTTCTATGTTGAATACTATATTTTAACTCACTGCAACACTTAAAATATTAAAACCTAATGAGCTGATACAAAATAAAACAATGCTATTGGTTACATTTTATAACAAACATGACTATAACCATATTAATTTTAAAAATAAAATCCAAGCAAATACAAGTATTTGAAAAGGTTTGTGCTTAGATACCCAAGTTGTAAGAAAATACAAATTTGTATATTTGTGTAGTAAAAACTTTTCATTCAGATTATCTGAATTATTAGATGAGTCTGTGTCATATACATTTTTTAAAATAAACCAAAGAATTACATGAAAGAATACATGGAAATTTTAGTTATTCAGTAAAGATTTATTGCATATACTCTAAGTTGAATTTACAAAGTTTCCTAAAACACACATTCACGGAATATTAGTTTAATTATAAGCTGTCGTAGAATGTATACACACCAATTATGGTAGATGCATGATGAAGATAATTTGAAATATATATGCAATTTCTTTCTGCCATCACCCTAACCTTTATAGAGGAAAAAAAGGTATTTTTTTGGAAGGGAAAACTTGCTCATTTTGTAAGATGCTATGTTGTAATCTTGATTTCACATTACTAGCTAAGAATTATCATTTTCTGAGCAAGTATTTTTGGACCTACGAATCTTAATGTTTTTATTTAATGGCACTAAGTGATCCAAATAGTTATTTTAAGAATCCACTGCTTTCTCTTCAGTTAGCAGTAGTAACAAAGTCCCACCCATTTTTTTTTTTTTTTTTTTAATTTTTTATTAAAGAGTTACTGGAAACCTGAAGTGATGATTGCTACTCAGGGACCATTAAAAGAGACCATTGGTGACTTTTGGCAGATGATATTCCAAAGAAAAGTCAAAGTTATTGTTATGCTGACAGAGCTTAAGCATGGAGACCAGGTTTGTACGTCTGAGAATCTTTTTTTCAAAAAGTCCTTTTGTCATGAAGTATCATTCTCCATTCTGGGCTTACTTAGCTGATCGCTATACTCATGTCTTTTTGATCTCTCTGTCACGCAATTCCATTGGTTCATCCAAGTGTTGGCCTCTGTCATCTGTGTCTGGATGCTGACAACCTCTCGTGTTTTGCTCCTTTCCAGTCCTGCACCCTGCTCAAGATTATCATCCATTCCAGTGTTACAACAAGCAACAGATACATCTCTCTCTATTTTCTTAAAGATAAAAACCAAACTCCTTGTGTGACACATAAGACTTTTAATAATCAGGCCCTCTTCTATCTTCCCATTTTCCTCCCATTTTTGTGTTTTATGTACTCTGCACTCTGGGCAAGTAGGTTTATTGACTGAGTCTTAACTCACCAGCTGCATGCTCATCACTGAGTCTTCATTTACTGACATTCCATATACTAAATGCCCCCACCTCATCCCATTTTTGCCCATTATTCTGGCAAGACAAAATTCCTGAAAAATTTAACTAAATTCTTCATTCCTGATGCTCATGTAATATTTATTGCCTTAAAATTCTATAATTGGAGGTGAAACTAAGATATAATTTCATTTTCCACTTGAGGGCTATTTTTTTTCTCTCTCTATCTCTCTCTCTCTGTCAATCCACTGACCCTGAACATAGAAAGTTGTTTTTGTGTTTTATGTTTTTTATTTTTTTTTAAAGGAACACATGTTCAGATTTCCATCATGAAATTTCAGTAATCTTTTTAATCTAAATTGTGAAAGCCAAGAAATAGAAGGGACGTGCAGACAGGAACGCCTGTATCTGTCTGTAATTGCGGGGTTGTGGTTGGTGAGGAACAGTCTCAGAGAAAGGAAACAGTTTTTTGATTCACCTACTCCTCAGCCTGAGCCTTTACTTAATATTCAGTCAGCTTACATAGAGGCTCTCATGCTGTTGGGCATCAGGATACAGAGACAAATCTCTGAAAGATGCAGCCTCTTTCCTCGAGGACCAATGGAGGGACAGTGGGACCTGAGTTATGGGTGGTCATAACCAGCATCAGCTCAATCAATAGATCTTGAAGAGCTGATGATAAGGATATGGAAGGGAGTAACAAATCTCAAAGCCTGCATAGGGGAAGACAGAGCTGTTCCTGTGGTGTCCTGGCCAGCTCGATTATTCCCAGATTCCTTTTACTTGCACAAGGAAACACCATGTGTTTGTTAAATGGGTCTCTGACATACTTAAAATAGATTTTGGATTTTTATGAACAGGTTTCAATTTTAGAACACAATTAATAATTTCCACTAATAGAAAAGAGGGAAGGAGAGAAAAAGAGAGATTGATTCTCTGAATACTTTAAATAGCAGATAGAATACTTTGTGTAGAAAGTGTTGAATCATACTCTTTCTTATCTAGGAAATCTGTGCTCAGTACTGGGAAGAAGGAAAGAAAACATATGGAGACGTCGAAGTTGATATAAAAGACACAAACATATGTTCAACTTACACACTTCGTGTATTTGAACTGAGACATTCCAAGGTAAATAAATAACTTCAGGAGTATCTATTTTTGATGTCATTAATCTGGTAATGAAAGTAACAAAAATTACTCTATAAAAGCAAAGCCACCATTTATATAATGGTTTAGAATAAAATCTTAAAATTATTTAAATAAAAGCAATTGTAAAGAAAATGTGACTATCCAATGTTTCAGTGGACTGAACTGCACTCTTTTCACTTCTGATTTTAGAGGAAAGATTCTCGAACTGTGTACCAGTATCAATATACTAACTGGAGTGTGGACCAGCTTCCTGTTGAGCCCAAAGAATTAATCTCTGTGATTCAGATCCTCAAACAAAAACTTCCCCAAAAGAATTTCACTGAAGGGAATAAGTACCACAAGGGTGTGCCTCTCCTGATTCACTGCAGGTGGGTGGGAATTAATGGGATATGCTCTAAAAATCATTACAATGTTCGACTTCTTGGTTTGCCATTTCTCTTGAATTTATCCTGCTATATAAAACGCATGACCACGGTGAAAACCTCTTATGGAGTGAGTCGCTCTCTCAGTTATATTCCCACAGAATAACTATTATAGAAATATAATAGAAATGATTATATTATAGAGCAATAATTTTCGGCTTGGAGTGCCTTAATACAAGGCGCCACGTCATCTTTGACTTGTGGTACCTAAAATTGAACCTGGAATGGCTTATGTCCTGAATGAGCTAATGAGTGAATGAAAGGATGCATGAACACATAGGTAGATGGATACTATGTTACATACATGCTTATGAGCATGGATCCAAAGAACAATGCTTTGCCATCCATAGATGTATCTTAAGTTAAATGTTAACTGAAATTTCAATGCATAACAGCTTTAACCCATCATTCAATTTTCTAAAATGACCCAAAAGGCAAAGATTTTAAGAATACTAATAGTGATACTTGATTTTATTTGTTTCTGTTATGCAGACCCTTAAATTGACAGATGCCCTCATATCTACCTTAAATAAGAGATATTGCAAGAAGGATGCATGATATAAAATGTTTACTTAAAAATATTAAAGTATATGAAAGATGTAAATCTAGTGAAATGATTTTAGAATTTTTGGAAAAATCTCATTATTTATTCTTACTGGTGTTATATATATACACTAAAAAAAAAATATATATATATATACTAGAATCAAGCCCTTAGAGATATGCTACATTTCAGCATTTATTTGAATTTTCAAAAGTGAAATTTATGTGGGAAGAAAGCTGGAAGAAGAGAAATTTAAGCTTTAAAACCTTTTGTGTTTATTAGGATATGGTTGAATACCTACACTGTGTTCCTTAGAAAGTACAATAAATAAAGTGTCCTGCTGATAACACATTGTTTAAATTGAATCTTTATTATAACGATTTATACCTCTCATAGTCTAGTAAATCATTTGGTTGTCCTCTTTTTAATAAATAATTCCACTAGGTATCACTTTTCTATGGATGCAGAAGTAGAAACATTTGTAAAAAGTGGTAGAGAGGACAAAGAGTGAAGGAGGGACAATAGGTGGAGTAGTAATTTACAAAATATAAAGTCTAATATTTCTGATTCCATTTCTAGCTATGCCTTTATCCTCCCTAAACTTTGGTTTCCTCATCTATCAAATTGCTCTTATGATACTGGTCCTAACAACTTCAGATGTAAATGAAACGTATTAAAATTCAGAAAATACTAAATAGAAGAAAGTATATTTTTAAAGCCTAAGACAAATATTTTTTAAATTACAGGAGTATCATAATTCCAAATTGAAAATATTTGCCAAAAACTGCATTTAGCAGAAATAAATTTGGCTCTTAAGAGATCAAAATAAAATAATTACAATAGATATGAAGTAAAAATATATTCTCTCTGTAATTATACTAATACAATTTTTTACATAAAAAGTGAAATTCTTTTTTGTTGTTATCTTTTCTTCCTTTTATAGAGATGGATCTCAGCAAACAGGAATGTTTTGTGCTTTGTTAAATCTCTTGGAAAGTGCAGAAACAGAAGAGGTAGTAGATGTTTTTCAAGTAGTAAAATCTCTACGCAAAGCTAGGCCAGGAATGGTTTCCACATTTGTAAGTATTCCCCACTGCTGGCTTTTTAACATGCTTTGCAGTTTTACTTTGACAGGTTTTTTGCTTTTCTTTCCTTTCCTCTCCTCTCCTGCCCTTTCTTTTCTTCTATTTTCTTTTGTATTTTTTCTCTCTTCTGTTTTTATATGATTATTAATAGTATAAAAATAAACCTAATTAGAGTTTATCAGCATTTCATGAATATTTCTTTAAATATTTATGAAATTATAAATGTCTTCTCCTTTACTCCTGTATCAATTAGTGGTGTCGTAGAGAAAACCACCCCAAAATTTAGTGGCTTAAACAAATGACGTTAATTGCAATTCAATAGTCTATTGATTGACTGGATTGTTCTGCTGATATCGTCATGCTCAGCCAGTCCAGATCAAGCTCACTCCTATGTCTGCCTTCAGCTGATGTGCCACTGGGGTCTGGCTCGTCTAAAATGACCTCCATTGCCTATAGTGTGGCAGCTGACTGGCATTTCGCTGTGGCAGCAGGGGTGAGTGGGCCACATCTCTCCTTAACCAGAAGATAAGCCCAGCCTTATTTACATAAAAGTGGCAGAGTTCCAAGAAAAAGCAGAAGTATGTGAGACCTCTTGAAGCCGAGGCTTGGAACTGATCCAACGTCTTCCATGTTACATTAGCCCAACAAGTCAGAAGTCCAGCGCGGACTCAAGGGGTAGGGAAATAGACTCTATGCCTTGCTGAAAAGGCCTGCAAACTCACGTTGCAAAGAAACGTGGATACAGGGAAGATTATCTCATTTTTGTAATTTGTAATCAATCTATTCATGTACCTTCTCTATGTATTAGTAACTGTAGACGATCATCTGGGAACTATAATTATTCACAGTCTGAACACAATACCTAAAACATATGAAGCTTTTAATCATCTATGTTACTGACTTAAAAAATGTGTCAAGTGCCTACTATGTGCGCTTGGCATTAGGAGACTCACTGTTTAGTGTTGGGAAAAGCCAGATATTTATTAAACAGTGTATTGAGTAAAATGACAGAGAAATTATAAGAACATGAATGAGGGCATTTCATTTAACCTATGGGGATAAGGGTAGCCTTCTTGACCCAGATGATTCCAGCCTTGATTCTTAAATGATATGTAGGTATTAGCCAAGAGGTTAAGCACGAAAATAGCATCATGGGCAATGGCATGCGTGGCATGCAAGGGGAGAGAACACTAGTTTGGGTAAATTTTGAAAAGAACCCTGCAGTCGGTCCTTCAGCACTGTGAGGAAACTAAGCCATTTAAAGTGTTCTGTATGAGAACATATCAGAGTACGTTTCTATCATCCAGGACTTCCACCAGTAAATGCTTAGTTCTTGCTAGTTTTCCACTGAGAAGAAAATAATTACATTACCATTCTTCACATAATTTCTTGCTTCTTTCCTTTATTAGGAGCAATACCAGTTCCTATATGACATCATTGCCAGCACCTACCCTGCCCAGAATGGACAAGTAAAGAAAAACCATCAAGAAGATAAAATTGAATTTGATAATGAAGTGAACAAAGCAAAGCAGGATGCTAATTGTGTTAGTCCACTTGGTGCCCCAGATACGACCCGTGAAGGAAACAAAGAGGCTAAAGGTTCTGCACCCACAGATGGCACCGAGATGCCCGAACATTCTGCCAATGGTCCTGAGAGTCCAGCTTTAACTCAAAATACATAGGAAAAGACATAAATGGGGCAACTCCGAACCTCATATTAGTTGTTTCTATTATCTAGAAGTAGGAGGGGAAAATAGGTATACAGTAGATTAAGGAAGTACATTGGACCAATGTTTGTGGAAAGCTTTTCTTTTTCTACTGTGGAAAAAAATATTTAAGATAGTCTTGGCAAAACATTTTGTACAGTCTTTTGCTTATTTTAAAATTTTATATCTCATTCAGCAAAAACAACTTCTTTGTAGTCTTTGTGTGTGGATGTGTGTGTGTGAGAGAGAGATAAAAACTGAAAGAGAGAGACAGAGAAAGAGAGACTGAGATGGACGGAGAGAGAGAGAGAGACAGACAGACAGAGAGAAACACACAGACAGAGAGAGAGAGAGACAGACAGAGAAACACACAGACAGAGAGAGAGACAGACAGAGAAAGAGAGAGACAGACAGACAGAGAGAGAGACAGAGAGAGAGACAGACAGAGAGAGACAGACAGACCGAGAGAGAGACAGACAGACAGAGAGAGACAGACAGACAGACAGACAGACAGAGAGACAGAGAACGCTTTCAAGCGAATCTAAATTTTCTTGAGAAACATTGCCTTTTCTGTTTTTCTAAAGAAAAAAACGTTTTATATTGGAAGTGTTAATTTAGCTTGAAGAATCTATTCTTTCAATAATGAACTGTGTGTGGACTCTGTGTGAGAATAACAGCATGTATATTTCTAGAATGACCTCAAGATGTCCTTCCTGTTCTACTCATATGTATCTTATAGTTTAGAATTTTACGCTCATGGAAGTAGTGTGTGTATAGCTGCCAAGGGAAAGTTAACTAAATTAACATTTGGAATTCTTATACTCCATGCGTTAGCATTTAGTCCGATATCTTTTTAAGTGTATTTAATCTAATTTAAAATTTTTGTATGAGCCTATCTTGCTGTCTTCAAATGGGGCTTACAGCTTTGCAACACGGATTATTCTCTGTACAATGTTTGAAATTCATTGTTCAATACTTTTGACCAAAAATTATGTTTATTACAATTGAACTTAAACATTTTTAAAATAAACAAAGCAATATGAATAATTAGTAATTAATCCTTATGCTATTATGTAGCTCTTTGCTGTTATTTAACATAAGAAAAGAAGTGAATTTTACCACAAAGCAAGTTTCTAATTCATATTGATTACGTTGTATATTTTTACTTATTAATGAGAAAAAGGGGGAAGTTGAAAATCATCAACTGTGGGTACCAGAAAGTAAGAAATCTTGCTTTCACTTCTCTCATTAGTCACTCAAATTGTTGCCTCAGTTTCTCCTACTGAAACTTGATCAGTTGTCATTTACTAGACAATGTAGTTAAAATTTACAGTTCTGTGTTCAGTAGACCCGTATGGTATGTGTCTATTTTATCTGTGAATTCCTTCAAAATACAAACAGCAAAGTTCTAAATAATCTAAAAATAAAGTTTTTCTTCAACAAACTTCTGAAACATTTTAGTACCATTTTCCAAATGTGGATGTTATGTTTTAAATGTGTATCTTCACTTGAGATTATCCTTTCAAAGATACAAAATACATTCTTAGAAAATAGCGCCACAGTAATTTCTATTAGTTTAAGAAGCAAGCTAGAAATGTTTGGGGTTTTTTTCTTCTGCAAATGGAAAGCTGTGGTGAAGGGATAAAACAGGGGCTTTGAAGGCCCATAACTGTGAGAACAGGTATCAACCAGAAAGGGAGGCCCAGTATACTAGAACATGAAGTTATACCTGTTGTGGTGCTACGGCTAGGGCAAGAATCCTGCCCACAGCACCAATTGTAAAGTTACTCAACCATGACCACACCAGTTGTCGGGCTCTTTTACCTGCCAGTAATCCTGCTGACTGGGCTGACCATTGAGCTAGGGCTGGGTCTGGAGCTCACAGACCCCTCAAGCCCATTCAAAGACTGGGTCACAAACCCTTCATATGCCAAGCTGGGTCACCAGACACCACACACACCAGGCTGGCTCATCAGACCCCTTCACACAAGTCAATGAGCTAGGTAACCAGCCAAAAGGTCCTTGGAAGCCATAGGTTGGAAAGCATGGCTGCGCTGGGTGGATGCCCGAGGCAGATGCTCACCCACCCGCTTCATAAAACTCTCTCTCTCTCTCTCAATCTAAAGAACACAAGAATAGCAACAAAACTAAAAAGATACATTGGTGCACATGTGCACTAACTCCACACACACACACACACATGCGTGTGCGCACACATGCATGCACAATTTGCTTACAAAGAATGCTGAACCACACCCAACTGGACCCGAGGTGAGGGCTCTGACCAAACTTCTGTTTTCCCAACATATGTCTATGATTTTTATCTTACAAACGTAAGTCTATGGCTATGGGTTACATTCATAGGAAATGTGTCATGAAATGTAGAAGATTTCTTTGCAAAAGCTTGTCACTGCCATTATAAATTCCAAGACCTAGTCAGAAAAGTTAAGCAAAAAGTTTCAAATTAAAAAAAAGACTGGTGCCTTTAGGAATAAGGTTCTGAATCAAATTGCACATTTACTGGGCAGAAAAAGACTGTTAGGTTTCTTTTAAAGTTTGTCTATTTTATTCCTGATACCAGAATTCACTGGAAACAAAAGATACATTTAGTAATTTTAAAATTCAGTCCCAAACCATTAATTTTGTATTTAAGTGACAAAGATTTGCAGAAAACGATGTATGTTTTCATATTTTCTTGCAATGGAAAACTGTCTAAAGTGATTAAATGCATATCTTTGCAATGATAATTTTTAAATGTAAGTTTCCACTCACAATTCTGTACAACTACAGTGAAATTTTCATATCAACTTTTGCTTTTATCCCCCCCAAATCTGAGTATAAAGTTTATTAGCTCTTGCAACTATCAGGAATGATCTTAATTTTTAATTTATAGCAGAGATTTGTTATAAAATGTTCTCATAGCACTGTATTAGGTCTAAACAAATGGGTGGTAATTGCCTCTAGCTAATTGCAACATGTTTCTTGATGTGAAGACCTTCAAATGCACAACTTCAAAGGAAATGAATATCTATTAAAACTAGTAGAGAGTCTGTGCTTTCATTCTTTTACACAAATTTTATATCTGGAATGATCTGAAGTTTCTTCAAAAAGACACATTCAAAATTGGTCTTTTTCATTTCCTGTTTTAGGTGAAAAATTTATTCTGCTAAAGTTTCATTTTTTTTGTAGTCATTCTTTTGTAAACCTCATTTTATTCTTACCCTGGTTCAAAAGGGATTACTAACTTTTGATTAGTATTTGTAGGAAAATTAAGAGTTTTCAATTATTTACAACAAATGAATTCTTGCTTTTGCTAAGATCCACCAAAGTCAAACTCTTCTTCACTCAAATTACCTATGTTACTTTCTTCGTGATGACATGGAGTTTCGTTGTAAGATAAAATGTAAGGCACTGAGTTAAATTTTAATTTCAAATGAACAAGGAATAAGTTTTACTGCAAGTATATCCCGTGCAATATTTGAGATATATGAAAATTATTCCTTGCTCATCTGAAGTTAAAACTTAACTGTGCATTGTATATTGTTGTTGCAAAATCTTGCAACTCTAACCTGAGGGAATCCATCAAGTCTATCTCACTTAAAAGAACATTTAAGGGATTAGCTTTGATGTTTAGCTTTAGCCAAAACTTCAGTATTTTCATCTATCACCTGAGAATGTAATTCCTCTTTTAGCTAAGATCCTCAGATGAAAAGGTTCAAAGAAATTATTAAGATTAATGTGCAAATAAGAATTTAAAAAAATCAGTACTGACTCCATCAAAGGATATCCTTTATCATCACTTATAAATAAAAAATATAGCTATTACTGTTACTAAATAACTAACATTTATTGAGGCACAATACATGCCAGGTATCTTTTTACTTGTTTTACCAGCATTTGTTTCTCAAGACAAATTCTGTGCCACACATATTCTTACTATCTCCATTTTATAGATGAGGACTGAGGCTTAGAAAAATTCTTTTATAAGACATCTAGTAGTAAGTGTCAGAGGCAGGATTTGACCCCACTCTTAGGACACCATAAGCTGTGCTCATAACCTTCTGCCTTCTAAGTATCAACTTTGTTCCTGTGCTTTGAAAAATTAGTGGAGAATACAAATTTATTTTCTATATATCTTTTCTTTATTTTATGATTAAAGCAAAAAATAAAACCGTGTATATTGTATGCTCTCAACAATGCTACACAACATAGTAAGCTTAGCTGAACTCACAGCATTGAAGATATTTTACAAAAATAAACACACACTTAAACATCCATGGGAAAGGATTGTTTTCATAATATGTATAAACAAAGATCACCTCATCACTAAAGTGAGTGCCAGGAAATAAAACACTACAACAAAACACAAGTGTCATTGTTCCATTGTCTCACAATTTGGTAATTAGAACAAGTTCTTACTGTTTGGATCATATTTCAGTGTGTTTGTCAGGGAACCCATTAATCAGTATTTAAAACAAGTTAACAGGGCAACATAAAATGCAACTCCCTTTTATCCAGAGTGGTACAGTGAGTCCAGTGGAGCTTTATTCTTCTGACCTAGCTGTCCTCAGACTTAGAATGCCAGGGAATTGGAAATGGACTTTCAGTGTAAAATAACCCATGTTTCACTCTAGAAAAACCAGTGTTTTCTAAATTCATACGCACCCTTTTAGTATAGTAAGAGTGGGATCTCTGGTAAACTTATATTTAATTTTCCAGAAGAGTGGAACTTGTTGGATTCAATAATAGCTCTCATATCAGATCCAGAGAATCTGGTGTCCTGTCAAAGAATATAAATAATGTCTTGAATTTTTATGGATCGTGTAAACTTAAATGGTTTTTCCTGCACACTCTGTGAAGTGGGAAGAAGATGTGGCATTAGAAAGGAAAGTGATCTGTCCACTGTTAACAGGTGGGATGAAAGTTATAGAACCTGGTCACCCACAGAACCTGTCCTTCACTGGTCAACAAAAGCCTAATGTAGGGGTTTTCTCACACAGTACTTAGGTCACTGCCTGCTGAGCATTTTTATGGGTAATCAATAATTCAAATTTTTCATTATTTCAGACTATACTGGCCTTAATGAATTACATTTCATGGCTTTTGCTATACGTTATAAAACAGGAGAGAAGAGGTTATTATATTAATAAGAAACTGACATGTAAGACTTTTTTTGTAAAGGAGCTTCCATTTATATTTAGTTATTTTTATGACATTGACAACTTAAGCTAAAGACAGGAATGGAAAACAAAGAACATGCTGAAGATTTAAATCTAATAGTTTGGATATTTTTGTCATAATTAGCAGAAATTAAAAAAAAACCAACCTAAATGTTTTCAATTTCCATCTAGTATCTGATTTGTGTGACTTTGTATTGTCTTGGAAAATAAATCTCCCCTCCTTTCTTACCTCGCAGACAACAGCCAAGAGCAGCTAGTATTTAAGGTAACACAATGTAACATTTTAGCACTGATTATTTTGACATCATCATTTAAAAACATGCGTTTTTTTTATTCTTTATTCTTTTCCTACCTGGATGCATTCTGATTAGGTCACCAACTCTTCAATAATCCATGGTACCTTTGTCCTAGATGTTGACTCTTAACTTTGATCCCCATACTACCTTGTAGCATCTGATAGTCCTAAATGACAACTCTGCATCCATCTTGAAAGAACACAAGTACACCATAAGATCACACTAACACAGAAGAAGCAATTTTTGTTCAACAGCTACAGTCATGTGAATTATACAAGAAAATGCCAATCAGTGACATAAATGTAGTAA
The DNA here is from genome assembly GCF_027409185.1 of Cynocephalus volans. Taxonomy (NCBI): domain Eukaryota; kingdom Metazoa; phylum Chordata; class Mammalia; order Dermoptera; family Cynocephalidae; genus Cynocephalus; species Cynocephalus volans. The sequence continues at coordinate 127,268,699 of NC_084470.1, read as the reverse complement.
ACATTAGTTTAGAGTTTCAGGGTATGTGAGGGTGTGGGTTTCCCCTAAGACAGTGTAATGTTTTTCATCTGGGCTCACAGTCAGTCTCAGTTTTATAAAATGACTTCTTAAATGAAACAAGTTATTTTTGTAAATAAAACACACTTTGGCAGTTTCCTCTTTGTTTAAAGCAGCATTAAATCATGGAAGTCAAATTTCTCTTTGATGAGAATCAATGGAAAATAAACTCTATTTGTTCTTTCAAGAGGTAGCAAAATATTTGTTCACAAAATTTAAATGCAGGAAGTTAAAAAAGGTCAAAATCAGTCAGATCAATGACAACTTCAGTCAAACTACTAAAATCCACTAAGTTTCTCTCCATAGCTTTTTATGCTATGTTTTAATGTAATACCCTGTAGTCATTCAGAGAAAATATGAATTTCAGAAATAAAATCAACCCTGTATTTGTACAATGTTCATGGGAAAGGCTAATTTTATTTAGCATTACAAGATAACACACTTTGTTTGCTATTTATTATTGAACATAACTCTTTGGGATTTACATATTAGACATCTTTCCAGACACATTATGTGAGATTTGTATTTTGTGATTATATGTAGCAGCTGAAATTATTGCAAGTGCAAGACATGTTTTAATAATTTTCAAAAAAGAAAAAAAAAAAAGAACCTGGTATGGTCTGGAATTTCTTATTACTCCATGGAAATTTCTGGCACTTCTTCCCATCCCACTTCTCTTCGATTTTTTGAGCAGCAGCATCGTCAGCTCGTCTCCCCCGCTCGGCCTGCCAGCATCCCACCCTCCTGACCACCACGCTTGCACCAGTCAGATCCCCCCCCCCGCCTCCATTCCTGTTCCTGTTGCTGCTCTGCTTAGAACTACTATTATTTTTAAAAACTTAACTTACCTATTGGCATCATTAGGTATGGATGAGTCCAGACTTGATGCAGAACCATAATGTGGTGAATGGAACTTTTTTTTAATCCTAAATAGATCTCCTTTCCTATCCCTCTTGGGGTTTTTTCAAATGTGAACATCTCCATGGCAACTACTTTTATCAGATGTCATTGACTCTAAAAGAAAGAAAGAAAAAAGAAGCCACTCACCTGAATGTCTTCCCGTTCATTTTAAAACACGTTCTATCTTTAACATACTCACTTTTCCTTTCCTAACTCAGTAGGCTTTCTACCCTTTATTGTGCCAAACTCTTTATCTGTGATCTTTATGTTTTTTCGAATAAGTATTATTTTGTCAAACCGATACATTCTTATTATAGGAAAGCAAGCAACACAGAAATCACCAAAAAAGGTTAACAACCATCCCAAATCCAACTAACATTGGTCAAAGGGGAATAGAGAGTTCACAGAAAAAGAATTACAAAAAGCCCTAAACACATGACGAGATACTCAATTTCATTCACCTGAGAGAAACGTAGGTTAATCTACATTGAAATAACAGTGTTCAGTGGTAAATATGCAAAAACTTGTCTGCATCTTGTTGTCAGAATTACGAGGAAATAAGAACTCTCAGGATTTCATCAGTACAAAATAATCCTATAGAGGGCAATGTGGCAATAGCTACCAAATTTACAAATGCATTTCCACTTTTACATGGAGACCCTACATCTCGTGAGCCACACTTCATAAATATCTATACAGTCACCACATATGACATGTGCAAATTATTTGTCACATCTTTCTATGGAATTGGAAATTACTGGAAACAATCCAAGTGTCCACTTAGAGGCACTTGGTTCAATAAACTGGGGTACCCCTATTCAATGGAATATTATGTACTGGCCCATAGGGACTGGTGGGAGATGGTGACACGGTAGGAGCTTGCACATGTTAGCATATTGTTTTGGATTTTAAACGATGAATCGATTACCTATTTGAAAAGTAATTTAAAAAACAATTTTTTTCCCATACTCATTTTTAGATATAAACATCATTACATATTGGTGAATGTTATTCTATCCATTTCTACACACATATAAAAGAAGGAAGGAAAGAAGGAAAGAAGGGGTGATGGCAGGAAGAAGGAAAGGCTGGGGGAGGAAAGTTAAAAAAGATTTTTTTATCTAGAGTCAAATTTTCTTTTTTACTCATAGATTAAATGACTTCACACTGAACCTAAGGTAAACAAAGATTGTAAATACTTCAAAATGTTTTAACATCAGTTATCTTTATTTATCTTGTTATCATAAAGCAGAATAAATTGATACAGCCAAGCATTCTCCAATATTTTCTCTCTACACCTATTTTTTAAAATTTATATTGCTAATTCCATAATATTGAGCTAACTAATACTACATTAGCCCTGCATTTAAGATAAGTAGGAGTCTAGAATCTTCCTAGGGCTCGTCATTCGCGAATTACATATTTTCACTCATCTCTAGTTAGCGTGATTTCACTGTAAAGGGGTTCTTATCAGGCATCCTTTATGGCTCTGTTTCCTTCTGATCTCTCATACAGGAGACGGGCTCTAGTTGTGCTTATTCTTGAAGGACGGCAAGGTACAAAACTTAGGAGTCATATTTTTGGTTTCAAAGAATTTTATAAACTTTATTTCATGGAATTCTGCCATTGATTATTGCTGCGGAATGTTGGAGCCAACCCAAACTTTTCCTTTTATAATCATTAGTGTATGTTTTCTTCCTGGCTGATTTCATGATTCTTTTTTGATCTTTGAAATTTAGAAACTACATCCTGCTCAATCTTGGTGTTGATTTTTCATCCTGGGACAAAAAGTGCACTTTCGATTTTTGTATTTGAATTTCATTCTTTTAGTGAATTGTTAAGTTTACTCTGTCTTTGAATGCCTCTTCCATATATTTAGCTTTCTTCAGGGATGCTTGTTTGGCTTTCTACATTCATCAGCTTCCTTCAGCTTTTTAAAAGTATCTCTCTTGTTTTCCAGTACTACTGACTGTTGCTTTTAAGAAATGTAGTAACACTTGCTTCCTAATACTTGGTTTCTGACAACTTTTTTTTTTTTTTTTCCTTCCTGAAACCTTTCAGAATCTATTCTTGGTCATTAATATTTGAAAATTTCACAATAAGGTACCATGCTGTGGGTAGGTTTTTAATTTTTTTTTCTGTTTTAGTCATTTGACAGGACCATTCAATATGGAAATTAATAATGCTCGTTTTTGAGAAATTTGCCTTAATTATTTCCCTGATAATTTCCTCCCTTCTTTCTATCCTCTCTCTCTATATATACATCTCTCTCTAACTGTCCATTTCTCTCTCTCTCTCTTTTGCCCATCTCATTCTTCTTTGAGATGTGTGCATGTGAGGGGATGGGGTACTGTTTTTTATTCTTAAATTGAAACTCTTAATTCCCTAATTTTCTTATATTGACTTTGCTAATTTTTTAAAATTTCATTGTCTTTTTGTTCTTGTTCTCCTCTTTAAGAATCTTTGTATTTTTTGCTTTATATTGATTTAGCCCCTCAAAAATACAATTTTGTTTACAAAATTCTTATTTATTTATTTATTTACTTGTTTTCAGGATCACCATTTTTAATCGCCTGTTGTAAATACTTTATGATGGGAATAGCTGTCTGAGCCTATTTCCTATAACAGGCATTTTCTTTGTTTTTATTCATGTTTTCTTTGCCCAACTCTTTTGATGGGATCACTTGAGCTGTTTCCACTGATTGGTAAACGACTATGCCTTTCAGACCGTCCCAAATATCACTATATCTGTAAATATCTTCTTACTGCTTGACCCAGAGTTTATTGGTCCCTTCTTCTTACTTTCATGGCACATTTATTATAGCTCTACCATGGCGTGTATCATATTCCATTGTAACTTTTTTACAAGTGTCTTTCTCAGGAGACATAGTTCCTCAAAATTAGGAACTATACCTGCATCTGTCTGTGTGTTCTTTCTGTACCAAGTTGTGGTAGTGGGAACTTGGAGTAGTCAGTAAGCATGTTATAAATGCTGTTCTAAGAATAAGTCACCTTTGTTTTAGTCATGAGCATAACTTGAAACTTATGTACTGTTTTGAGACTTTATTTTTTAGAGTACTTTAGGTTCATAGGAAAATTAAAAGGAAGGTAGAGAAATATAGAGAAATATGCTCTCTGCCCTTATATATGCATAGCCACCCCCATAACTCTTTAAAAGTATTAATTAGATCAACTTCAAGTAAAATATTTACTACAGATAGTCCTCAACTTCATGATTATGTTTTCTCAACCCAGTCAGCACTGGGAATAATTGTCATACCGTTCTCCCCGGACTCTGGAATTCTAAGTTGCTTTAGTTCTCCAGAAGCACTGATCATTTCCACCACTTCTTCACTGAAGACTTTATCTCCCATGTCTTTTCTGCATCTGGATTCACCTTAACAGAGCTCATGCCTCAGTGAGCTTGCCACTTGTATTTCAAGCACCTGGCACATGGTAGTTTCTGGGGACATTTTATTGGAGGTGTTCTAAGTGGAAGGAAGCAAGTTTGTGGGGAACTCCATAGTCTGCCACAAACCCCACCTAGAGACTGGAAGTAAATTCTCATGCAACACTGTGGCATGTAGACTAGGAGATCTTCCTGCTACCAGACAAGAGAAGAAGGTTGAGTGAGGGGAATTCAGAGAGAAACATAATGGAGCAACAAAGTGAAGCAAAATATGCTTAGCACTGCTGTCCTGGGGTCTCTCTCTGTTGAAGATTTTTGTCTTGGATGGAAGAACCTGGCTTTAGGCTCTCTCTGACTAGTTTTCTTAACTTACCTAAAAAGATAGGAGGTGGGGATTGCTTTAAAGCAGCTAATAAAATAGGGTGCTTAAGAAGTCCTCATTGGAGTGTTTTCCCATTGGATATGTGCAGAAATAAACGTGATGAACTTTCAGTTGGATGCATATTGAGAAATTCCACTTTACATAACTAAATAGGTATTACCATGATAGTACAACATATAGTAAAAACAATGTAATGCTTTATGAGTTTTAAAGGGACCCAGTGAAGTGACTTTATTCCTAAGTATTTAAAACACCGATGAATTATATTTTTCATGAGAATCTGTATTTTTTAAATAAGTGAACCACTTATAAGTACGAAATAGCTCATTTTCAAGGAAGATCCAAAATAATTTAATTTTACCAAAGGAAAGTATAATTTCTATGTAGTATTAAAAACAGAGAAGCAACTTTTTTTTCCATTTAATGTTGGGCTAGCCCATTATAGACAGCAAAGGAGATATTCCATCAAATTTCAGCAAAATAGTCATATTTTAAGCTAATGTTCTTCTTAGTGATATATATCTAAGTTAGAATTACTGACTCAATTAGCAACACTAATTCATTAATTCAGAAATAAAACTGGTATTTGGCCCTTTAAAATCATAATATCTTTACAGAAAATGTAATGATTACGAAAGAAATATGGCCGTGGGTTTATAATAAATGCAATGCAGAAACTCTGGACTTTGTTTATATACTTGCTTGATAATTTTCTTCGATGACTGTAAAGGAAATCTTAGAAAAATATTCAAAATTCTTCAACATTTCTGACCTCAATACTTTGTTATCTAAAATGTCAGAAGACATAAGTCCCTGAATGTTTTCTGGAAAATAAATTTTCCCTGAGTTGTCAGCCTGATTCCTAACTCGACTAAATTGGTTATTCTAACCCTTGCTTTATGGAAAATAGGGAAAAAAATTAAGCTTATAAACTTCATATACAATATAAATGAATTCAGTGGTGTTTGTGTACTAGGGTGAGATATGAGATAAGTAGATAATACAATTATTTTATACTTTTTTATTACTCTAAATGGGATGTACACTTATTAGTGCACCAGAACATTATAAATATTCAGGTTTTAAATTTGAATTTCTAAGAGTTTTTCTTTACATAAACAAATGATAATTTACTTATTTTTAAACCTTCAACTTTTTCTTTTTCCATCTAAAACCAAATTATTAACTTATTAAATAATTTTTAAATTATTTCTATGGAAATGATTTTGTGTGGAAATAAAACGTCCAGTACAGGACACTTTTTCATCTGAAATATATATTTCCTTTCTGAATGAGTGCAGAACAAAAACAAATTTGAAAAAATACATGATTTATTTTACTGATTTATGCCCATATTTTATTGTTAGGCAAAACAGAATAGTAAAATTCATGGGAATAATTTGTATTTTCTCTGGAACAATTTTGTTATACTCAAGTATTTTGATGTAAGCTTGAACACCTTTTATCACCTCATTGTAGAATGTAGAATGACCACTAGGCTGTGCTAAAACCTTTGCAATGGTTTTATTCTGATGGGGGGAAGGGCACTTCTAAATGTTGCAATGTATGTGTTATGTCAATAAATCATACAGTATAGTCATAGCTGCTTTCCTTACAGGTTTTCATGTGTATGCTGATATTTTATATCACTGAGATCACCCACACTTAAAAATGGTACTTCTAGAATAAATTGATAGTATTTTTTTCTGTGGAAAATGATTTTTTTCTAGACCATATTTCATACAGTCTTCCCAAAGTGGACCAAACTGGTATCGCCACTTACTCCTTATAGAAATTCACTCCTGTATCACTGCTTTGACAGCAGGCATCCCTGGCAAGTGAGTGCTCCTTAGGGTCAGAACTTCCATGTGTAGATCTCTTACCTCTAATCTTTATAGCCCTATCCCTTTATTCATCCCATATAACACTAGCTCCTTTTGTAGGCAAAAAAAGGAAAGAAATAAAAAAAAGACTATTTATATATAAAGAGCTTAAGGTTGGGTCATATTTGTCTTTGATCCAAATCAGAACAATGCTACAAAAGCATATGTATCTAACAAATATTGAAGTCCATTTATGTAATATGTTTTGGGATATTTGGAAGACCCAAAGAATCTTGTCTGCCAAAATAATTAGATATCTATCAGATGACAGATTAAGTTCATGTAAGTTTAGGTACTCTGATATCCTCTTTGGATACCTTTTGAAACAAAAGAATTAATTGGGGAGAATTAAATAACAAAATATGATGCTAAAAACTAGATTCATATTTCATAAAGGTAATGTAAGAAATACAGGTTTTAGAAAATATGTATGCATCAGTCTGTATGTGTTTGTAATTTAAAAAAATTTTGAAACTGTTATGATAGCTCTTAGTAACAGTATTTCTGTACTAGAAAACATTCTGTCTTCATGCTAGCTGTGGTCTTGTTTTTGTACATTCTTTTCCCTGGGCTCCAAGTTTATCTCTGCTGGACTGATCATGTTTAGAGGTTACAACTCTGAAAATGCTGGCTTCGAGGTCTTCTCAGAACCACTCAAGAGCTGGACTTCACAACCTCAAATATCTCCAGAGGTTAGAAAAATAGCAAAAATGAATGAAAAGACGTTGATAAAATATGAAGTGGCGGCAGCATTAAAAACATAGAAAACACATACCCTATCGAAAAGTACTCAAATTCAATTATTTTAAAAACATGACCCTGGCCTGAAAAAACATACCAGCAGCCTGAATGCACATTTACCATCTTTGTGCTAAATTTTACCAGTCCCATTTCTACTGTATGAAACTGCTGCTGTTGGTCTGCTGGGTTACTCTTCTCTTTATCTACCTCTGTTTCTTTGCATTTATAATAGGAAGAAAGTGTCTCCTTTTTCACTCAGGGAAACAATGATGTCTTTGGCTACTTTATACTTTGCACTTGAAACATCACTTTAATCTGTGCTGGGCTCAGTTTCCCTATACAACAGTTTCCCGGGCTTTCTATTTAACTTCGACATTTACTTATATCCATTTCTCTTGCTCTGTGGCCCCCTGTCTCTAAGGGTCATTATCTCAGGAGATCTCAAACTATTCATTAAGGAAAAGCTTTCTAACTAGGTGAGCTGGACACCTTTGTATACTTGATACTGAACTTATAGTCCTCACAGGATTCTGAAGCCGCAGGAACCTTGAGGTTGGGCACCAGCAGGAATAAGAAGGCTCATGCAAGAACTTCATCTTCTCCAGTTTACTCTTTACTCCGGTGTGCCTTTTAACTTCTATCATTTGCTCTGTGCTCATGCAGCTAACAAGTTTGGGAAACACTACCTTAGGAGAGATGGTGGCTCCGTAGCTGCACGGTCAAGTGCTGTGGTCTGCAGAGCATCTCAACAGTGATCCATCTGTCCTTATGACCTGTATTGACTTCAGCCTCACTAACGCATATCTGTGGCCTCTGATTTATAGGTCCCCGTGACGCAGACTGTGTATTGTAGAGCCTATAGCCCCTTCACTCTGTGTGCTGAGGACTATTTTTACTTCCCTTAGGTCGTTGGGGGGGAAGGAGATTGTCGCCAGGAGAAATGTGCTCCCGAGAGGCAGGTCATTTTCCCTAAGGTCTTTTGCTTTTCTTTTTTCACTGGCATTCTCCCTTTTCCCACAAGCGTCATGGCAAGAGGCAAAATGGCCTTGATTTTTATACAAGCATTTTTTCTCTTTTTCAAACTGCTGCTGTCCAAGGAGAGGGAAACTCTTTTTATCAATCATAAGTACTTAAATTTTCCTCGATGCAATATGTGTGACTGGTACCTGGAATCAACTGGTTTCACATACAGCTTGGAGTTCAGGCCTTTCACTGCTTTTGTGTTTGCAACTTTTCTGCCCCTTGATTTAAGGTTTTATTTTCCATCCTGATGCTTTCCTTGTTCTCCTTACTTAGCTAAGTCTCCATTGCTTTACTCTTGACTACATGCACCAACCTCCTGCTGCTTAGATATCTGACTTTCTACTTCTTTGTGCTTGACCTCTTCTGACCCTTCCTTATTGAATGATCTCTTACTAACTTCTGGTTTCCCAGTCTCAGCTTATTCCTTGAACTCTACTCAGGTTCCTCCAAACATTATTCCTGGAGCATTTAAATGAGCATAGAGGAGACCTGCTCTTTCTTCCATGTGGTTTTTCTTCTGAGAAAATAAATTTTGCTTCAAGGTAAAACATCAAATCCTGTTCTCTTCTACTACTTGGCCAACCCTCTCCCATTTCAAGTGTTAGGAACAGGACTTGCCTGACTCCTGCGCACCCTCTTCTCACTCACAGGGAGCTCTAGAGGGCAGAGAAACTTCTGCCTCTAACTTTTGTTGCTTCCTGAGAATCATTTATGCTATTGCACCTCGCGGTGGAAAAATCAGTCAGGTGTCATGAAACTCATTACGTAGTGTAAAACATAAAGAGACCCTACCTTATTAGACCTATTTTTTAAATGGGGGTACAACTGTTCAGTGTCCTTTTGAAAAGACTGTATTGAAACAATAGGCTTTTTAAAGAATGGAGGCAAAATATTTTAAGTGTTTAATTATAGATTTTAAGTGTTTAATTACAGTTTTTAAGGTGCATTGATTTTTTTCCTCTTATGTGTTCAAGTCTCCTTTCCTATTCTCGTTATTGCTGTACATAGCCATTGATTCTTCGAGAAATTGCTGGACTTTACCTCTCACTTTTGCTAAAAATATAAATAAATAAAGAGTTACTTAACTCTTTACACAAATTTTTCCTTTTCCCTGGGTAATGTATTGACTCACTTTTTAACCAAAGAAACCCACAAAGGGCACCAGAAAGGGGGAAAAAGCCTATTACTTTTGTCTGCTTTTAGAACTCGAACTAATTAATCAGATTAAATCAAGTTCTATGCATTAACCTAACAAACTAAATATACTACATACAGAATAATTTCAGACATCTTCCCTCCACCAAGTTTATTTAAGGTTCTTTGGCAGGAACTGATGCTGGAATAGGCAGCTTTTTGGATGCTTTCTACTTGGAATTTGATACCTAATGGTTTTCCTCTTGGCTGAGAAACTTCACAAACAGAAATGAGCAATTGATCATGTGATTCCAGCACTCCAGGCACTTGGGTCTGTGGAAAAGAGGGGTGGGCAGGGATAATGGGGTGGAGCCTGCTTGTGGCTGCTATGTTTACGATGCATCAAGCAACAAAAACATCCTCTCTAAGGATAGGCCGTGTGCTTAGAATTCAGGCTTGACCTCTGTGAGCTGGTTGAGCATGGCTCCTCAATTCTGGGTGAGTTGGCTGCTTCCAAACTGTCAGTGCAAGGTAGATAAAGCATGGGGAGGTAAAAGATTGAGCCTTGTTCTACTAACACAGTCACAATTTGGGGAAAGTTACTTAGCTGTTCTTAGTTTCATTATTTTGGATAATGTTAAAAAATTCCCATTTATTCAAGGCAAAAAGCCAAGCACTGTTTTAAGCACTTTACATTTTCTCATTTAATTCTAAATAGAAAAGCAGCCAAGCAGTAGAGTTTGATCAGGGGGACCTTTGTTTTGACTTCTCTAAGCCCCAATGTTGTCTTCTATAACCTGGAAATTATGGGAGTTCTTATCTCCCAGGTTTGTTGTGAAGATCACCTGTGATAATTTGCAAAAATATTTCCAAGGGTGATTGACTCATGATAAGAACTCAGTAGATGATGGTTATTATTAACAGTCCCCAAGGGTAGCTATTATCCCCACTTTAAAGATGTGGAAATTGGTTCCAAAAATAATTGCTTAGTAGATCTGGAATTCAAGCTTGGGTGCATCGGCTATTAAAAGTTAGCTCAAACCACCAGGCTAATAAGAATTTCTGTTGCCAGAAACCTCCCATTCTTTTTGCCTCTTTTCCCACCCACCCTTCCTCAACTGGGCCCCTGTGTCTCTATGGGTGTTGCAAACACTCGGTTCTACTCATCTAGTTCCCAGACCGACCCTGACCTGAGAGAGGAAGTTACAAACCAAGCTCAGCTTCTCCATCCTTTGAGGCTGGATTGGATATTGAGTCATTCTTCCTGTTACTGTTAACTCAGGACAAAGAGTTCCAGCACTAACCACAGAGTGCTGTCATGTTCACTAAGGAATCCCCCACAATGGCCTCAAAAGGAGAAGAAAGCCTTCTGATGCTGGCCACTGTCTCGTAGTCCTTCCCCCTCAGTAGTCCTCTGGTCCTGCATACTCTGCAGTTCACAAAACCAGGCTCTGCTTGCTGTGAATTGACAATGCTGTGACTGTCACTTTATACACATCCCCTCTAGTATTTCTACAGCTCTTATGACAACTATTAGTATCTCAAATATAAATTGAAGAAACAAATTTAGAATGATTAAATAATGCACCCAAGATCACACAACCATTTACAATAATAATAATCATCTTTTGTGTGTATTATTCACTGATATCTCTAAATCACCTAGAACAAGGTTTCTCAGCCCCAGCACTATATCAGCCACCAGGCAGTGGAAAGGACAGTGTGCCATTTCCTGTTGATGGCAAAACATAGACGTTGCACACGTTAACTCTACCCATGTGTCATTACGTCCACTCTCATCCCATTGGCCAGAACTTATCTATATGGTCACACCCAGTGGCCAGGAAGGCTGGGACATATGGCCTTTATTTTGTGCTCGTATAAAAGAAGAAGAAAATAGAAACTGGGGACAACAAGCAATTTCTGCCACAGTGCCTCACAGTGTTGTGATGAGTTTCAACTGCATCGTACCCTTGAGAGTGCTTTGTGAACCCTAAGCAAAAGCATTGAACACTAAAGGCAGACCTCTAAAGAAACCCTTGCACCACAAATGTGGGAATTTTACCAACTCATGAAAATAAGTAAGACGTAGCAACAATCACATTAAGTTTCCCCGGGCTCACTAAGCTTCATTTCAGCGGGGAGTTGCAGCTGAGGCCTGGGTTCTAAGCTGCTGAGTGAGGTACAAACGATCACTGGAATTCTGAACTTAGAACATTTTCCCATTAGCTGTGTTACAAGCCATTTGATTTTGATGTGAGTTATCTTTTCTGTGTTGGGGCTTAAAAAAAAAGTCTTTCATTTCTATAGCTCTCTTCACAGGGCCAGCTAAGCAAAGAGGCTGCTGATTGTACAGTTGATATCAAAGAGCCTTTCCCTTGGCACCTGAGTTATCGGGTACTGTATGAATGTGCTTTGACCTTGCCAAATTCTGTGTCCGATCTTCAGTTTTCTTATCTGCAAAACTAATGGAAAGTCTGAGATGCTCCCTAAATGCCATCGAAACTATGGCACTCTATAAACCTTACTTCCCATAGCCACTACATGAAAGTCAGGCTGAAAGGCTGGGGGGGAAGAGCTGCAGGCTCCCGTTCGGTGGTCTGAATAATCGACTGGATCACACAGCAGTCATCGCCTGGCTGGCATTTTGGGTTCAGCTGAGGTCCAGGCACACCAGGCCCGCCCTGTTGCCTCAGACCGAAGGGCACTGAAGACCACACGTGTGGGTGTTTACACAGGGCCTGGGAGCCGGGGCCTGGCTCACTCTGGGCTCAGAGTCTCACTTCTCTGAGAACTGGAATTCCCCAAATTTTCTCCCAAATTAAAAGAACTAACAAACTGCATTACAAAAACAAACAGAATTTGTTTTTCTTTTAACAAATAAAAAGTAATTTATGCTAAAGCTTTGTTGCCTCAAATCAAGCCAACCGCATGATCCACTGCCAACGCTTTTCTGTATTAACGTCTCAAGTTCGTCAAGCTTAGCCCTTGCTGGAAAAAGTATAGGGTTTGTAAGCCACTAATTGGCCTAAAATGCTCCTCTATTTTATATAAACACACAGCATAGTATCAAAAATAGAGTTGCATTCATTAGCCTAAAAATCCAGCTTCCCATGTGAAAACTTTTTTTATACCCCTCAAGATTTGGGCTGCCTCTAGAGTTAAAGGAAAACTTATTTTTTTTTTTTTCAAAATTGTACTCTGTAATTTCACATCAAAAAATAGGTGACTTTGATTTCTATTTTTGCCTATTAACATGTTTTATTAGAAGCGAGGCAGAAAATGAAAATCTTGCCCTTGGCTCTTCAGTGCTAATATTATCAGGAAAGTAAATCTGAAATTAAGCAAAATTAGATCAACAACAATAACAATAAAAGAGAATGGATTATGCCACAGATTGGTGATTGCATCTCGATCATATGCTGCGAAGCTGTTTGTCGTGTGGTTCTCAGTCCACTGGGCCCCTCGTCACTCTAAGCAGACGATCGCCTCCTCCTTCACTGACAGCAGGATAACCCAGTGTCTTCCTTGGCCAGCCTTCTGCTAATCCCAAATCCCTGTGAACCCCGTTCCTCTGGGCCTCCCTCCTCACAGTGAGAGCTGCTGCTCGTCCCTCCTGTTCTGCAGGACGCCTCTCCACGTGGGCTCTTCTTTTCAGAGCCTCGCAGACTCCACTACTTTATCAGCCTCTGCTTCTTCAAGTGTGTTTCTTCTCTTGATCTTTCTGAGCTACAAACTTCTTTCCTCCTTTCTAAAACCCATTGCCCTATCAATGGCTAATGTCACTTCCCCTATCCCCTCATCCCATCATAGCTCCCTTCTAACCAACTCCAGATTCTCGAAATCGTAGTGTAAATCAGCTGTCTGTGTTCCCTCATTCCTCACTTGCTTTTCAAATCTTTGAAATCTAACAGCTATCCCCAAACCCTCTCCTGACACTTGTCTTTCCCAATTTCATGATGACCTGTGTAATACCAAATTTAGTGACTCCTTTTAGTCCTCCTGCTGCTTGAGTCCTGCCTCATATGACATCGTAAGCACTGATTTTCCCACCCATGTCCTCCACGAGCCTGGGCCAAGGGGCATCAGCAGCCCACTGCCCCCTCCTCAGTGTCGTGGCTTGGCATTGAGATTTCCAAGGGCTTTTGACCTAGAAGAAGGACACTGATTTCCCCAAGAACAGTGGGCCCAGCTGTTCTATTCCTAATTGTAGGATGCTGACTCCAGTTCTGACCTCCTTCGATGGTACGGTGAGTTCTTCCTTAGCCCCCTTCCCCATAGGACTGTTATAACATGCAAATTGGCGTATTTCTATGTCTCCAAATGCTCCTCTTCTGTCTCCTTCATCGGCCTCCTTTTCTGCTTTTTGTTGTTGTTGTTTGTTTTTTGTTTTTGTTTTTAATTTTCAGTGAATTTATTTAAGAAAAAAAAGACTGGGAACCCATTAAAATCAATTTTATCCCACTAGCAATGAGACCATTATTAGTACTTAATGCTATTATAGAGCTTGTAATTGCAAAATGCCTAGGAGATGTGATATTCAATAAATAATAATCCATATCCTTCTCTCAGAGCTGAGGATATTTGTAAACACCCTTTGGAGGGAATAACAGACACATCTCTGGCCCACGCTGGCATTCTCTTCTTCTAGGCTTATATTAGGCTGTAGTAACTAATGATAGTGATGTTGAAGAGATCTGCATTCTCACATTTTATCAAATTTCCTTGCAATCAGCTGAAGTAGTCACTTGCAGCAAAAGTATACCAAACATTCTGGGTCTCTTTTAGAATGGAAAAATTTCATGGTTGTGATGTGTCTCATTCATCACTTCAAAAATATTATGGGTCTGATTTGACTATGGATCTTTAAGTCTCCATGGTATAATGTCAGATAAGCAGATGCCTTCCAACCTCCAACAGTGGAGGGGAGATATAAGTCATGCAACTGAGCAAGTTAGAGAATAAATCAATAAATTAAGAATGAAGTATATTATCCAAGTAATAATCAAACACTACCCTCAAAATGCTGTGGATTCCCAGCTAGGTTGAGTGGAATTGAGCTCTGTTAAGAATTCAGAGGCTGAGATCAAGTTCAAGCCTTGTTACCAAGTAGCTATAAGTTAATAAGTTCCTCAACATTTTAAATTTAAAAAAAAATTTTTAATTGAAATATATTGATCATAGGTATGGGGTGCAGAGTTATATTTCAATACATTATATTAAGTGAAATAAGTTAGGCACAGAAAGATAAGTACTGCATGTTCTCACTCATATGTGGGAGCTAAAAAAGAAAATAATAATAAGTTGAGCTATCAGAAGTAGAGAGTAGATAGGGAATAAGGAGAGGTTGGTCAATGAATGGAAAATTACAGCTACATAGAAAAAATAAGTTGTAGTGGGGTACAGTAGTGCTAGGCATCTGTAATTAACAATAATTTATTGCATGCTCCCAAGTGGACAGAAGAGAGGCGCTCATATGTTCTCATCACAAAGAAATCATAAATCTTTGTGATGATGGCTGTGCTAACTACCCTGATTTTCCCATCACACAATGTAAACATGTATTAAAATATAACTCTTATTTCCTGTGCTGTAAATGTAGTCGCATATCTCTCTCAATACCCTACCTTCTTTGTTGATATCACCTTTACATTGATAGCTTCCAAACCAAAATGTACACAACAGCTGCTCTTCTGAAGGACCCAACTTACGTTTTCAATTTACTATTGGATATTTCCACCTAGTCCTGCTAAAGGGACTTTGCAGTCTCTGGATATTCCAGGATCAAAGCCACAGTGTTGTCTTTGAGCTCATCCTCTCTGTCACTGCCTGTGACCACCGGGATTCACTGATCCTCTTTTCTAGAGCAAAGGCTCTGGCAGGTGTCCATTATTTTGATTCCTGCCACCAAGGCCCTGGTGTAAGCCCTTACTACCTTTTGACTAGACTGTGTCAATACTATTTCATGGTTTCCTGGATTTCTATTGCTTCCATCTTTGGTTTATCTAACACACTGCTGTCAAATAACTTTCCTATAGCATACCTTTTTTGTGGTTTTCCATTGGCTCAGGAGAAAAGGTCACCAAAGTCAGTCTCCTTTGCTGACTTAAGACTCCCTGCCATGTGTGCCCTGTGCACTAACTGAACTGGTCTACTCATTGCATGCTAACTATATCTACCTTTTAATGTTCCTGGGGCTTATTTCAGTGTGTTCCCCTACTTGGTAGGCCTTGACCCTGGAGAGGTGCCTTCTAAAACCTAGCTGTCATTTCAGGCCTTAATTCAAATGCTATCTACTACAAGAATCCTTTCCAGATCACTATGCACCTCCTCTTTTGGATTTATCTCTCTTGGAGGTAATTTCTCCATCAACTCAAATTCCACTGATGTTTTTTATCTCTCATTCTTAGTGATAGTTTTTTTGAGAATCAAATAACTCTAAAATATACTTATTTTTGAAATAACTCATTTCAAAAATAAGTTTATGGAAAGGAAGGGAAAGAAAGGGAGGAAGAAGAAAAACTGTAAGGCGAGAAGAAGAGAAAAAAGAAAAGACGTGGAGAAGAGGGAAAGAGGAGGAAAAAGGGAGACAGATAAGAGAAGGACAGGTTGGGGAGGGAGGGGAAAAGGAGAAAATCATGACAAATGAGGAGGGTAATGATCAGCAGAAAGATTAAGACAAAGAACTATCACTACATGTTCAGGTATATCTTAAAGCTACTTAATTTAATGTCGTGTGGCAGTAAACCAATAACAGACCAATAGGACAGACCTATAAATACGTAGTGAACGTAATGCGCAATAAACTTGGCAATGCAAATCAAGGGGGAAGCTGCTGCGGCAACTGATTGGCCACAAGGAAAAGAATTAAATTGTATCCTGATATCATATCATACACAACATTAATTCCATGGTGTAGGGGCTTAAATGAAAAAGGAAAATAAATAAACGTTTAGACAAACAAATAAGTGATTGACTTTCTTGCTTTAGGACAGAGAAGGATTTTGTAAACAAGATACAAATAGCACCATCCGTAAAGGGGAAAAAAGGTCTACATTTTATTATCTTTAAAGTAAGAACTTCTGTTCATTGAATGATATCGTGGTAAGAATGAAAAGATGAACTTGGACTATATACTTGTGACATATATGACCAATGTAGAATTGATGTCTGAATACATACACATGTGCACATATTTTTAACCAAAATGCTAGCCAGGAACAGGGGAAGCTCTAATCTCCTGTTGAAATGTACCTTGCTACAACCACTCTGATAAACGGTTTTAAGTGTGCAAATTTTAAAATGTAGACACTTTATAACCCACTGATTTCATATATACTTGAAAAATTCTTGCAGAGTTGTAAAATGAATGAAAATGAATGAATGACATTTACAGGTATGAAAAAACGTAAAGAAAAAGCAACTGTAGAAGAATACTTACAGACTCATTTTACTTTCAAAAAGGCCAAAGCAGGTAAAGGAGAACAATATACAATTTGTGAATTATATACATTTATGTGTGCATGCATGCATGTACATATCTATATTTTATAAATAAAATAAATAAATAAACTGATGGTACAGCTTTCAGCACACGCTTACATGTGGACGGGGAAGAGGAGCACGCGGTTGATCAAATCACAAGGGGGCATCGACGGTACCGTAAATATTCTATTTCTTAAGCTGGATGCTGGGTAACGGGTGTTCATTTGATTACTCTTTGAATTGTACCTATGCATTTGTGCCTTCTTTTGTTAAAATGACATAGTTAGTATACAATGGTACTTCAAAAACTTCATGGAAAGATTCTCATTATCTTTTAATTGTATTTTTCCATCAACTTTATTTATCGGAACATAGTTGATTGTACATATCTGTTGGGTACAGAATTGAATATCATTACCTGTGTGCCATACGTGATGCTCAAGTCAGAATGATTGGTATATTCAACATTGCGCCATGTAATTGTTTCTCGTGGCCCTTTCACAAAGTTTGTGAAGTACCTTTGCATGCATGTGGATGTGTGTATATGGAGGTGGTGGGGTGGGAGAAAGAATTCTGAAGCTGTAATCTAGAATATTTAAAGAGGCAATTTGGAGCTTTCAAAAGGTATTGACATCATTGAATTTAAAAGAACTTTGAAACTCAGTATATAGAAAGAAAACCTGGGTGAATGAACACACTGGGAGAGGACACTCAAGGAAAAAAATGGAAAAAGCACAGATCTCTTCTAGAGCATGGCATGCCCCGAAGGATAAAACCACTAAGTCATTGCCTGGAACATGATGATATTGGAGCTTGTGGCTGGGTGTGGAAGAGGCCTGGCAGTAATGAAGGTAGATGGCAAGCAGGAGGAGGAGGAAGGAAATCAGGAACTGCAGCTGAGTATGCACATCGAGCACACATCCACAAGGAGAGAAGTGTGCAAGTTAGCCATCGCTGCAGCTGAGCGGTGGAGTGGAGAGTAACACATCCGTGAGGTGTGAGCACAGCTGATATTTATCAGCTGAAGATGTAAGGAAAGATTAAAGAAATTTTCACATGCAGAGCCATAAAACCTTGTATAGAGAATGTTCTACTGAGGACAAAGTAAATTTCCTGATGTCTGATTTTTTCTTCCTTTCTTTCTTCTATTATTATTTTTATTTTTTTGGCCATGAGACAAGTCTTAATATATTTAAAGGACTAAAATCATAGAAACTATGTTCTCTGACCACAACAGCAAAAGGAACTTTAGAAAATTCATAAACGTGTGGGAATTTAGCAATGTTCTCCTAAGTAAGCAATAGGTAAAAAGAAAAATCACAGGGAAATTAGAGAGTATTTTGAGATAAAAATCAAAGTGCAACGTATTAAAATTTATAGGACGCAGGGCTCATGCAATGCTTAGAGGGAAATTTATACTTGTAAACACCTATATTAAAAATAAGAAAAATCTCAAATCAGTAATGTAAACTTCTACCATAAGAAAGGAGCCAACAAAACCACAAAAAAATGTAAGTAGGAAATAAAGATTACAACAGAAATATATGAAATAGAGAATTAAAAACAATAGAGAAAATAAACAAAGCTAAAAGCTGATTCTTTACATAGATTAACAAAATTTGCAAACTTTTATCTAAACTGACCAAAAAAAAAAAAAAAAAAAAAAGAGAGAGAGAGAGAGAGAGGGAGAGAGAGATAACACCAAAATTATGAAAATCAGAAATAAAGCAGGCACATTATTACATTGTACTTATGGTTTATTGTGATAATAAAATTTAGTTTCTTTCTCCTTCTTGTTTGCATTTTTGTTCTGTCAGTGAGTTTTGTTCTTTCTTGTGTATTCATGGTAGTGCTTATCATTTTTTGGATTCCAGATGCAGAACTTGCTTGAGGATTTCTTGTAGGGCTGGTCATGTCGTGGTGAACTTTTGCAGTTTTTGTTTGTCTGGAAAATATACTACTTTTCCCTCATTTCTAAAGGATAGCCTTGCTAGGTATAGTATTCTTGGATGACAGTATTTTTTCTTCTAGTATTTCAAATGCATCACCCCATTTTCTTGTGGCATATAGAGTTGCTATGAGAAGTCTGCTGTTGGTCTGATAGGGGCTCATTTAATAGGTGATTGATGCTTTTCTCTTGCTTCTTTTAAGATTTTCTCTTAGTCTTTGAGCTTTGCCAGTTTGACTATATTGTGGCTTGGAGAGGCTATTTTTGGGTTGAATCTGTTCAGGGATCTTTGAACCTCCTGGATCTGAAGGTCCATGTCTCTCCCTATACCTGGGAAGTTTTCTGTTATTATTTTGCTGAATAGGTTTTCCATGCCTTTTCCTTTCTACTTTTCTTCTGGAACATACATGATTCAAATGTTTGTGTGCTTAAGGTTGTCTGCTAGCTCTCTTAGATTGTCTTAATTTTTACAAATTATTTTTTCCTTTTTTTTGTCTGCCTTTTTTCGAAAAGATTGTCTTCAAGATCAGAAATTCTTTCTTCTGCTTATTCTAGCCTGCTGCTTAGGTTTTGGGTTGTGTTTTTTATTTTGTTGAATCTTTCAGTTTTGTGAAAAGTTCATACATTCTTTTTTAAGGTATTAATCTCTTTGTAAATTTCCTCCTTCATAGCCTGGATTTTTTTTTCTTGTTTCATTATGCTGTATAACTGAGTCTTCTTGTATCTCAGTGAGTTTCCTTGAGATTGTTGCTCAGAATTCCTTTTCAGTCCTTTCAAGGGTTTCCTGCTGTATAGGGTCTGGTATTTGAGAATTACTGTGTTCTTCTGATAGTGTCATATTTTCTTGGGTTTTTGTAGTTTTAGTATCTCTACATCTATGTCTAGTCATCGGGTAGAGCAGTTGGTTCTTCTATCACTCTAGAGTGGGCTTTGAGGAAAGAGACGTCCTCTTGTTTTTTGAGTCTCCACTGATGACTTTCCTTGTGTCAAAACAGTCAAACATCTGGTGGGCCACCTGCACGGTGGCTGTGACTACTGCTATGGCATTGAGCTGCTTTTGTGACAGCTGTGGTTATAGTGTGCCACCTGCACAGAAGTGGTATTTTCAGCATGCCCTCTTGCCTGCTTCTGGGTGGGGGAGGCTGCCCTCGGTTCCTGCCTAGCACCCCAAGTGTAGCTCTCCTGCCTGCTTCCCCATGACATTTCTTTCACAATATTCTTCCACAAATTGATGGTTTATTCACACACTCAAAAACAAAACAACATAGGTTCTGTACAAAAATATTACCTCCCAAACAAGGAAGGAATGGCTAAAGAAAGTGGTTGTTGAATACAAATGTGAAAAACATCACCACCAGGAAATTGATGGACACCATGGCCCAAGTTATTCTCCAAAACCTCAGAGGAATTTATGAAATTTTCTATTAAGACTACTGTCTAAGGTAGAGCTACAAGGGCTCAAAAAGAAAATAAAATTTAAAATGTTGAATTGGCAGAATCCAGAAAGTAAATGGAGGAGGAATATAAATCTTTCAAGAATAAAAATGAAAGAGAAGTTTGAAAATCTGTTTAGGAAGATGGAAGAGAATTTTTTTTATCATTTAATTGTACACATTTGTGTGGTACAGTGTTTTTCTCAATACGTGTGTGTACTGCACAATGATTCATTTAGGGTGGACAGCATAGTTTTATGCCTGTTAATCTAATGCTTCCTTCCCCATGCCGGTCCCCTCCTGACCTGTGTTTGTAATCATTACTCTACTCTCTACATCCATGAGAATCACTTTTTTTTTTTTTTTTTTTAAGATTCCACATATGAGTGAGATCACACCATATTTGTCTTTCCAGAGGGGAATTTTAGGAAAGAAAAATAAAAATTCAAAAATAATTTAAGTAACAGGAAATGATGGTAATTATAGATAATAGATAATGGGGAACCAATATACACAAAAGCTTGATTAATAAAGAGAGAAATGGAGGAGAGTGAATATTCAAACACATTTTTCTGAAATAATGAAAGATGAATTTGTGGATTTCAGGGCTGTGCTGTGTGTGGTAGTCAGCTAAGGCAGACACCAGCCCCTGCTCGCTGGCTGTGCTCAGGCCACCCCTCGGTTCAAGAGGTGCAGCGTTTCCCATTCACTGGAATCCAGGCTGACCTTGGGACTGGCGTTTACCAATAAGATGTGGTGGAGATGATCTGAGACATCCAAGTCCAGGCCTGAAGACGCCTCACTACTTTCACCTCAGTTTACATAATACCTCCTCGTAGACTTCCTTTCCTGACCTCTCGAGCAAGAGGAAGGATTTTCCTAACGCTCAGAATTTCTGTTTCCGTATCCTTCACATTGCAGTAATCCTCTGCCCAGATATTTAAAAAAATAATAATAATGTTCATATTTTTGTCTAATGAGCAAATGGATTAATTGATAAGTGCAGTAAGTACATAAAGTAGTAATGACCACCATGGAAAAGAATAACTCCGCTGAACATAGCCTAGAAAGAAAAAACGTGACAAGAATCTAATCTGTATTTAGAGGATAAAAAGTAACCTGCTGAGTAACTGGATTAGACACACTGGAGTCCCTACCTGCCAACATTATCTAGATGTTAGATAAGTATGCAGATGTTTAAAAATATTGCTAGGCTCAGAAGGAAGTCATAGAGGACAATTAAGAAATGAACTAAGTCTAAATAAGAATGGGATGGATATTGAGTAAAGGAAATGTGTTGTTCTGGTGGCCAGTGTTAATAACCCCTGATTCTAGTCCTAGGTCAGAGGGCCAAAGACGAGGCGCTGCTGCCAGGTGGGGAGCAGAACACGGGATTCCAAAAGTAAGCTGAGAACGTCAAGGAAGGGAAAGAAAACACAAGTTATCTACAGAAGAAAGAAACCTCATTGTTTTCCCTCAAGATTCTCACAGATTGAGTTTACTCATACATGAGTTGACATATCTAAAAAAAAAAATCATCAAACAGTAATACTTCAACAACTTGTTGAACTCTTTATTTTTCCCCCACTTTGGGGCTATGAATCTCAGTTTCTCCCTTAATCCTTAAATAATTAATTGATTTTCTCTAGGGAAAATAATATACATAAATATATATTTTAAAATTTATATATATATAACATTATATAAAAATAAATATTAATATAAATATTAATTTCATACATTACCTAGGTTATATGTCTGTCTATTCAGGGAATAATTAAGACCAATAATTATCTCTTGGTTCAGGCTATTATCTGTCATTCTCAGCTTGAATCATCATGCCACTCATTTTGACATTACCAACACATTCACTCATTCATTCATTCAATAAATAGTTATCAGGTGCCTATTATGTGCCAGACTCAGTGCAACAAGCTGTGGATACAAAAGCAAACTATATAAATATGATATCTGTTGCACTAGTCAGGGTCTAGGCTAACCTTCTGTAATGAGAGACCCCAGAGATAGATACAAACTTATTTATTTCTATCCCGTATTAGTCCATAGAGTAGTAGTGCCATCCCCAACACTTGCCAGTCCAAGGAGTCTGCTCCAATTTTTGTCCAATTACAGTCAGTGTAAAAGGAGAAGGGACCAGGGGAGTTTATAGACAATTACATATGAGGAAGAGACCTGGAAGGATCATACATACATCTACTCACATCCCTTTGATCAGAATGTAGCCATGTTGCCACACCTACCTAGCTGCGAGAGGATTGGAAAATGTAGTCTCTAAATGGGTAGCTCTGTGTCTATCATACTCCTGTGTGAGTGGAGAGGAATGAATATCAGGTAATCAAATAGTAGCCTTGTCTCCTACTGTCATCCATCCGTAATCTCCATAATAGCTGCCATGATAAATGATATGTAGTGTGCTATGCCTCTAACATGGATTTTAGGAGTCATGGAAGTACATGGATAAAATTTGTTAAGTTAAGACTCCTTGGATGTTTAGGAGTTAGTCAGATAAAACACAAAGTGAAAGAGCTCTTTAGGCAGAAGAAAGAACATGCAAGGATCAGGAAATGAGGGATGGCATTAGTGGACAGCTTTGCTGAGTTCTAGATGTGTCTCCAGTGCCTCGTAGTCCCTTGCACAAAACTGACACTCAATACGTATGTACTGAATGAATAAATGAATCATCCACTGAGCTCAGATACTGACATCTCTACACCACTTCCGACAGGAGATTCCAGTCTCTGAACACTTCCAGTGATAAAGAAATTGCTATTAAAGATATGTGTATTCATTTATCCAGCCAGCCAACAAGCATTTATTCAGCCAACAAGCATTTATTCAGTCAACAAGCATTTATTGAATACCTACTGCTGTGAATCTTGGAAATTAAAAGAAATCCCCCATTCAAATATTTAAAATACAGCCTCAGGGGGCAGGGGAAGGCAGGAGATAAAAATGAGTCAAATAAATCACAAAATATAAATTTGATACTGTAACAAAAAATGGTAAATGGTGCTGTAATAACTGGATCTAGGATTTGGTCTAGCAAGGGAGGAAGACTTTCCTGAGGATATAATTAAATGGCATTCTGAAGGATATGGAGGAATTAATTCCTTGAAAAAGGGAGGGATACGTCATATGAGAAGGCTGTCTGTGGAGGGTAATCTTGGTGTCATAGAAGAGAAGACCAGTTTGGCTAGATTGGGGTTGGAGAAATAGGTAGAAAACAAATCAACTGCTGGATTATAAGTATTAGTGGGTTTGTTAGACTGTGAGATCTCACCAAATTTCCACGTGTTCTTCACTCACATATATGGTCATGTGACCAAGTCTCACCAAAGGACTGTGAGCAGAGCACTTCTGGCCAAGTTAGGTAGCAATAGATGTGTCTTCTCCACTCTCTTTTTGTTGACCATGCACCTAGAAGGAAAGGACTATGGCTTCATGAAGTAGCCTGACTGACCCAGCTTGGGTCTTTAAGCCACAGCTTGGAGGAAGGCACTGGTTTGTGCTCTGGCTCACCCAATCCTTCTCTCTTTCAGGAGCAGCTTAGAAGACTCTCCTGTCCCTCGTCAGCTCAGTGTCCTCTTGTGCCCCCTCCCCATTTATCTGCCTGTGGGGACCTTGCTCCCTTAGTGATTCCATTGCTTTGTGCTATGTGTGGCCTGGCCCTTGCTCCTGGCTTTCTCCTCCTCTACTTGGGACACAGACGATGCTGATGCAGCAGTGTTACTGGCATTCATATGAAAGTCCGCAAAGCAGAGAATGATGGTGACGGGAGGGGAGCCACTCTCAATCCAGACTGCCCGATTTAAATCCCAGCTCTTGTCATTGGCTTCATTTTGTCCCATTCAGCCAGTAACTTAACCTGTCTGGGTCTCAGTGTTTTCATCTGAAAGATACTGGTAATAAAAATACTTGGTTTTATAGTTGATGTGAGGATTAAATGAATTAATATACATAAAGCATTATAAGCTATCAATACATATTAGCTCTTAATGCCATTTTCCTTTTAGACATTGGTGAAGAAATAAAACAATAATAACACAACCAAAACAAATAAACCAAAGATTCACCTTCATGGCTAAAGATAGTGTTCCTTTTCTGGTGCATTAAAGATTTTTCTTTGATATATAAGATCTCAACTTTTTCTGGACAGGTGCCGGTTCCTTTTTTTTAAGGCCCCTTAGGATTATTTTTGAGAATTCTGCTCATTTTGACACTTTCAGGATTCATCTAAGTTCAATTTATTTACTGTTTGTTTTATGACTGAGTTACTTTCTTCCAGTAAATCATCCGAAGTCCCTGGTTAATTATGGCCATTGTCATGGCCTTTCTGTTTGCGTGGCCCTGCCTCTCTGCTTGCTGTCTTTTGCTGCCTCACATCCCTGTGGCCTGCTCTTCAGTTGAAGTGGGTTTTGCCTTGGCCTGGCTTTTTCAGGAAGAACAGATGCCCAGCTGGGATTGACAGAGATACGATGCCAGTTATTTTGCAACACTACTAAGCAATGACTTCCACCACTGTAGCTTAAGGTAGTCGCTTCATCTTTGCAATTTGGAGTAAAGTGATTTTTCTGAGATGGCAAGGGGGAAGGAGTAGGGCAAACTGCAGGAAAGAAGTGACATTTGAAATATGATTAGAATTTTCTCAGGAAGAGAGGGAAGCACATTTCAGACAAAAGGTCACTAGGATGCCCCTAAACCCTCTCACTAGCTGTGGCTTCCCTCTGGTTGCCAGGGTCATGTATTAAAAGTAAACACCAGTCTGGCTTATACAATCTTAGGAAACTTTAGTGACCTCATGATAAAGACTGGCAACAGGAAAGCAAGTGCTGCAACATCTCAAGCTCTTCACAAAGGAAACTGCTTTCACAGACGTTTACAGGGGTTAAGGGCCCTTCCACATTGCAACAGCTGTCACAATCCCTTCTCCACCCTGCAGCCCCCTAAGATAACCATAACAACCCTCTTAGCCCACCATCAGCAGTATGGCCTGTCTCAGTAGAGGAGGGAAGAGTGAACCTCCAGTTAATTTTAGCTCCTTTTTTCTGGAGATTTTATCTAGTGCTGTCATGAAGTTAAAAATAATAAAAAAACAGAAGTCTCTTTGGGTATTTATTGAATACTTACTATATCTCAGACTGTTCTTATCTTTTTTTTTTTTTTAATTTTATTTTGTCGATATACATTGTGGCTGATTATTGCTCCCCATCACCAAAACCACCCTCCCTTCTCCCTCCCCACCACCCCCCCGAAAATGTCCTTTCTGTTTGCTTGTTGTATCAACTTCAAGTAATTGTGGTTGTTATATGTTCTTCCCCCCCCCGTTTTTTTTTTTTTTTTTTTTTTTGTGTGTGTGTGTGTGTGTGTGAATTTATATATTCATTTTTAGCTCCCACCAATAAGTGAGACCATGTGGTATTTCTCTTTCTGTGCCTGACTTGTTTCACTTAATATAATTCTCTCAAGGTCCATCCATGTTGTTGCAAATGGCAGTATTTCATTCGTTTTTATAGCTGAGTAGTATTCCATTGTGTAGATGTACCACATTTTCCATATCCACTCATCTGATGATGGGCATTTGGGCTGGTTCCAACTCTTGGCTATTGTAAAGAGTGCTGCGATGAACATTGGGGAACAGGTATACCTTCAACTTGATGATTTCCATTCCTCTGGATATATTCCCAACAGTGGGATAGCTGGGTCGTATGGTAGATCTATCTGCAATTGTTTGAGGAACCTCCATACCATTTTCCATAGAGGCTGCACCATTTTGCAGTCCCACCAACAATGTATGAGATTTCCTTTTTCTCCGCAACCTCGCCAGCATTTATCGTTCAGAGTCTTTTGGATTTTAGCCATCCTAACTGGGGTTAGATGGTATTTCAATGTGGTTTTGATTTGCATTTCCCGGATGCTGAGTGATGTTGAGCATTTTTTCATATGTCTGTTGGCCATTTGTATATCTTCCTTAGAGAAATGCCTACTTAGCTCTTTTGCCCATTTTTTAATTTGGTTGCTTGTTTTCTTCTTGTAAAGTTGTTTGAGTTCCTTATATATTGTGGATATTAATCCTTTGTCAGATGTATATTTTGCAAATATTTTCTCCCACATTGTTGGTTGTCTTTTAACTCTGTTAATTGTTTCTTTTGCTGTGCAGAAGCTCTTTAGTTTGATATAATCCCATTAGTTTATTTTTCCTTTGGTTGCCCATGCTTTTGGGGTCGTATTCATGAAGTCTGTGCCCAGTCCTATTTCCTGAAGTGTTTCTCCTATGTTTTCTTTAAGAAGTTTTATTGTTTCAGGGTGTATATTTAAATCCTTAATCCATTTTGAGTTGATTTTAGTATATGGTGAGAGGTATGGATCTAGTTTCATTCTCCTGCATATGGATATCCAGTTATCCCAGCACCATTTGCTGAAGAGGCAGTCCCTTCCCCAGTGAATAGGCTTGGTGCCTTTGTCAAAGATCAGGTGGAAGTAAGTGTGTGGGTTGATTTCTGGATTCTCTATTCTATTCCATTGGTCAGTGTGTCTGTTTTAATGCCAGTACCATACTGTTTTGGTTATTATAGCTTTGTAGTATAGCTTAAAGTCAGGTAGTGTTATGCCTCCAGCTTTATTTTTTTTGCTGAGCATTGCTTTGGCTATGTGTGGTCTTTTATTGTTCCATATAAATATCTGGATAGTTTTTTCCATTTCTGAGAAAAATGTCTTTGGAATTTTGATGGGGATTGCATTGAATTTGTATATCACTTTGGGTAGTATGGACATTTTCACTATGTTGATTCTTCCAATCCAAGAGCATGGGATATCTTTCCATCTTCTTGTATCCTCTCTAATTTCTCTCAGCAGTGGTTTGTAGTTCTCATTATAGAGATTTTTCACCTCCTTGGTTAACTCAATTCCTAAGTATTTTATTTTTTTGGTGGCTATTGTAAATGGGCAGGCTTTCTTGATTTCTCCTTCTGCATGTTCACTATTGGAGAAAAGAAATGCTACTGATTTTTGTGTGTTGATTTTGTGTCCTGCTACTGTGCTGAAATCATTTATCAATTCCAACAGTTTTTTTGTAGAGGTTTTAGGCTGTTCGATATATAGGATCATGTCATCCACAAACAGGGACAGTTTGACTTCATCTTTTCCAATCTGGATGCCCTTTATTTCCTTCTCTTCTCTGATTGCTCTGGCTAGTACTTCCAACACTATGTTGAATAGGAGTGGTGAGAGTGGGCATCCTTGTCTAATTCCTGTTCTTAAAGGAAAAGCTTTCAGCTTTTGCCCATTCAGGATGATATTGGCAGTGGGTTTGGCATATATGGCTTTAATTATGTTGAGATCCTTTCCCTCTATACCTAACTTATAGAGGGTCTTTGTCATGAATGAGTGCTGAATTTTATCAAATGCTTTTTCAGCATCTATAGAGATGATCATATGGTCCTTGTGTTTGAGTTTATTAATATGGTGTATCACATTCATTGATTTGTGTATGTTGAACCAACCTTGCCTCCCTGGGATGAATCCCACTTGATCGTGATGAATAATTTCACGTATGTGTTGCTGTATTCTGTTTGCTAGTATTTTAGTGAGGATTTTTGCATCTATATTCATCAAGGATATCGGCCTGTAGTTTTCTTTTTGGTTATATCTTTACCTGGTTTTGGTATCAGGATGATGTTTGCTTCATAGAATGAGTTTGGGAGATTTGCGTCCGTTTCAATCTTTTGGAATAGTTTGTAAAGAATCGGTGTCAATTCCTCTTTGAATGTTTGGTAAAATTTTGCTGTGAATCCATCTGGTCCTGGGCTTTTCTTTGTTGGGAGCCTTCTGATAACAGCTTCAATCTCCTTTATTGTTATTGGTCTGTTCAAATTTTCTACGTCTTCATGGTTCAGTTTTGGGAGATTGTGTGTATATGCCAACAGATTTGAAAATCTGGAGGAAATGGATAAATTTCTGTTCTTATCTTTTTTAACAACTAACACCACATATGTGAAATATTATCCCATTTGTGGGAGAGGGCTTAAACTGCTGGATATTCCAATATAAATGGAGCAAATACTTTGGCCATCTAGTTTACCAGGAAAAGCTATGGAAAAAAACATTTTAAACATATATCCCAAGTCAAGCCTGCATGTCTTTCTGCTTATTTTTCTCTCTTGCTCAGTGGTTTTCAAATGTGCTCTGCAAAAATTTCTGAGTTTCTTGAAGCCCCTTCAAGGCCTCCCTGGCATGGTTATGGGGGTGAGAGAAAGCCCTTAAATGAAGAAAACCCTCTGTATACCGTACAGATGAATTATTTTAGGGTCCTAAGTTCCATGCTCACCACAAAACTGAATGTTTTCTGAAAAAAAAAAAAAAACATAATGCTTTATGGATCATGGTTTTCAGATATCAAATTGGATCAACACTGGAAATCTCAATCTCTTTCTGTATGAATAGGGTTTATTGCACCTATCTTGTGCCTTTAGATAAAAACATTTTCCTGTTAAGCCCTTAATCTGTCACCTTTCAAGTCATCCACCATCCTAGCAAACAGATATGTGATTTAAAAAAAAAAAAAAAGGAATGAGGTAAAGTTAGAGAAACTGAGTGCTTCATAGGAGAGTCAAAGTATAATCAATACTATGAAAAAGCATATCTTAAAGAAATATTGTATCTATTCAAAAAAGCAGCATGTATGTATTTGTTTTACAATGATCAGTTTTTAGTATAAGAAGAATATTTTAAAGACTAGATGTGCTTCCTTCAATCTCAACAAATTATAACAAATCTCTAGCTGAACAAGCTGTTCCCCTAAAGAGCACAAAAACAAATCTATCAACCTAAAAATTACTGGCCTTACTTTAATTTTTCTAACTTTCTGCATTTGTTTCTGAAAGTGTTGTGAACTTATTTTCCATGCTATGCAATATGTCTCATCAGCTGACTAGCACATCAACATGCATGATCATGTCATTTATACTGCTTATTGACAAAAATACACCTTACATGGGTGATCCTGTCCTCTTCCATGGTTTCAGAAAATATTCCATGTACTTATGATTCCAAAATTGTTGTTTTCAAGAGTGGCCAAGACTAAATTCTCATTAGATCTGCTTTCCTTTCTTCCTGGATCCACAGCAAGAATATATTTTTCCACCTACCTTGCAAGGAGATGTGACCAAAAGATTGCGTTCTCCCACCCAAATAGAGATAGGAAAAACTAAAGTGGTTTTCCTATTATCACACAGTTCCTCAGCACAACACATCTGACACCACATGTGTGGGTTCCTTTCCACACAGTAAGCAATTTTCCATTAAACACCATCTGGGTGTCCTGTACTTTAATTCAGTTCTGACACTAGATATAACATCAGATCCCAGAGGCTGAAGGTTCATTCCCACAAGGCTGCCCCCCCATTTCAGATGCCAATCACAAGTAGTAGGTTGTCACCTATACTTCTGACCAACCAGCTATAAATAAGGAGGCTCCCATGACCCCCTCCTTGGGTTGGATTAAGTTACTAGGACATCTCACAGAACTCAGGGCAACACTTTACCTATGTTTATCCATTTATTATAAGGGGTATTAATAAGGATAAGATGAATAGCCAGATCAAAGTGATGCATAGGTTGAGGTATGGTAGAAGGCGATGGAGGTTCCATGTCCTCTCCAGAGGCAGCACCCTCCTGGCACTTCCACGTATTCAGCTATTCAGAAGCTCCCCAAACTCTGTCTTTTTGGGTGTTTATGGAGGCTTCATTATGCAGGAATGATTGATTACATCACTGGTCATTGGTGATCAATTCAACCTTCATCCCCTCTCCCCTTGCTATGGGTCAAAGGTGTCCCCTAAATTTCATGTACTGGAAACTTGTTAAGAAGAAATATCATGTATTGGAAACTTATTAAGAAGGTGGGAAATCCAATTGTATTATTTGAAGGGTGGGGCCTTTAAGAGGTGATTAGGTTGTGAGGACTGCGCCCTTGTGAATAGATTGATCCATTCATGGAGTATTGGGCATGATTCCGATGGCTTTATAAGGAGAGTTATTGAGAAGTTTAGCTGTCTCTTGCTCAGCCCGTTCTTACCATGTGACACCCTGGTTACCATGGGATGCTGTAGAGAGTTCTTACACAGAAGAAAACCCTCACCAGATGTGTTCCCTGGACATGGGACTTCCCAGCCTCCAAATTTTAAGAAATAAATTTTATTTCTTTATAAACTAGGCAGTTTCAGGTGTTCTGTTATCAACAACAGAAACAGACTAATGCACCCCTCTCCAGAGGTTGGGGGATGGGGCTGAAAATTTCAACCGTCTAATCATGGCTTGGACTTTCTGGTGACCAGCCCCTATTATAAAGCTATCTAGAGCTCCCAGCCTCCAGTCATTTTATTAGCATACAAAAGACACTCTTATTCCTCTGGAGATTCCAAGGGTTTTAGGAGCTGTGTGACAGCAAACCCAGACCAAGACCAAATAGATATTTCACAATTTCACAGCAATTTGACATGCACATCTTTCAGGCCAGCCATTAATGCTCACCATGCCCTTCTTCTCCTGTAGCCTGAGGTTGATGAGCCAGTATTGATCCTGGTGAGGCCCCTGAGAAGCCTTCAGTGACCTATTCATTGATCAGGAATACCTGTTTGGGACTTTACCTGAGCAAAGAAATAAATGCCTGCTGGCTAAGATGCTGAAATTTGGGAATTTATCTCTTAAAGCAGCTTGTATTACTTTAGCCAGTAACCCATTTGAACTCCTGTCTTGAGATCCAGACTCCTATTGCTAAATATTTACCTGGGTACTCTTTAATTATGAAATATATCCCAAACTGAAACAATTATCTTGGCCCCAAACATATTTTTCTCATTTTTAGTCACCATCCACCCTATTCACCAACCTAGGAATTTTGGCTCACCCTTTATATCATTGCTTCCACAACTTTGGCATGCATGCAAATCATCTGGCAGACTTGTTAAAACAGATTTTTAGCCCTTCCCACGGTTGCCCGGTGTTTCTGATTCCGGAAGTCTGGGGTGAGGCCTGAGGCTGTCAGAGACGCTGACACTGCTGGTCTGGGGAGCACACTTGCAGTAGCCCTGCTGTACCCCACCACCTCTAAACCGTCTTACCTGCACATTTGCTACTGAGTGCTAAGTAGCCTACCTCTGACTTATCTTTAAAAGCTGTCCTCTTTTTTCCATTTCCAATTGGCCTATTTTTGGCTTCCATTACCTCTCACGTGAATTGTTGCATTGAGTTCACAAGTGCAGTGTCCCACTCAAACCCCTTCCTCACACAGCTGTCAGAATGGCTTCAAAAGCCAACCAACCACCAAACCAAAACGTGTATCAGTGGTTCTCCCAACTGAAAGTATTTACTATAGTGATGTTTAAACTTCCCCCTTCTTCCGTTTCTTTTTTCTTAAATGGCAGAACTATTTCTTCAATAGCATTTTGTGGATGAATGAAGCTAATATCTGGCTGAACTCTGAGTGAGAACTGGGATCCTGGAACTCATTTACCTTCTCATCTCACCCACATGGTGGTCCCCAGTGAATCTCCAGGTAAATTCTATGGCTTCTCAGAGCAGAGTTTGAAAATGATTTGTTCAGAGAGAGTCTCGAGGTGTGCTAAAAAAAAGTAATAAATATGAGAGCATGGCATTAAAGACTAGGCACAATCTAGCTTCAATTCGGTGTTGTTTTATGTCCTAACCTTCTCTTTCATTCTGCAGATATGAGTGCTACACTGGCTGTTCACTGTTACTTAAATTGTTACTGGTTATGCACTTTCCTTTACTTAGTGCGTCCTTTGCACACTGCCAAGCTTAGCACGAATATCCCATCTCCAGGAAGGCTTCTTCAGATACGCATCCCACTCTTTTCCCACCACTGAAAGACAAAAATAATTATTTTCTCCTCTTAATTCCACTTGCATCTCAGTTGCAACTCTTCTGTGTTTGTTCTGTGACTAAACTCTAGCAAAGCAAAGGCTATGTCTTTGCATGCTTTTGTATATCACCATTTTTGAATATACAATACAGGCACACATGTCTTTAATAAATGTTTGTTGTGCTCTAGAGCAGGATATGATGGTTAATAATCATGATTATGATCATAAGTCTTATAGGATATAGTTTACAATCATTACAAGAAATAATTTCCTATTATAATAAAGAAATTAACTACCATGCAATATTTATGTCTATAATTCCTCTATGTCTTTTATTTATAATAAATAATAAACACATGAAAAGATAAATGAGTTGTTTTGGTCATTTAAGGGTAATTCTTTCTGACTGAAATCTACATCTTCAAAGGGAATCGAATTACAATTTGTATAAGCCATCACTGGTGAAGCATTATTATCAGCACAGTCTTAACGAATATGTCACTGGAGGAAACACTCCCATTCTAATGTTCCCAGGGTGCAATGAATACAGTTATTTTGCCAGTGAGGGCCACAGGTAAATTTAACTCTCTTTCAGTCTTATTGGATTCCTCTGTGATCACCCTTAGCAGCAAATGGTTGATGCATTAAGAAATATCCTGTGCTGGAAGTAAATATATTTTTTCTTTAGTGTGTAACCCCATAGCCTGCTTCAGTGCAAGAATTTTCAGTGTGTTGCCATATTATGTCTCAGCCTAAAAAGGTAAATGGCACAGACCTGACAAGCTTTCTCCAAGAAAGCTTGAAGTTAATTCAAACCAGGAGTAGCCTCTTTCCAATAAATGTAAAATTGCCACAATCCCTGATGTTCTCATCCCCACATGGGTTATTACTTTTCAATAGCGTGAGTGGAAGTTACATATTCCTAGGAAGAAATAGGCCGTCAAAACTTGAAGGTCCTATTCTCTTCATTATTTATTATGATTAAAATGTATGATGCTTATGTGCTTTTCTGCCTTGCTATGATTGTAGAGGGGGTTTTTTCTTGTTTTTTTTTTTTTTAATGTACTCCATGTAACATTCAATATCAGTTTGAATACATGTTACAACCTGCATTGTTCTATTCAGGCTTCCAGACATGTGGGACCATTTATGCTGTTCATAGCACAGCATTTTACACATGAATAGTGTTTACGGTTTTTGGTAAAGTTTCGTCTCTTTAAATGTTGAATCAGTTGCCAGCACTAAGCTGGTGCATTCTTAGCAATAACTTTCCATTAACTGATCCAAAAGCATTCTTTCTCTCTTTTGAAAATCACAGCTGATTAAAAGTCCAATGCAACAGCTGTTAGTGATCATGTGATTGATATGTTTTTAAAGACAGATGTTGAGTATTAAAAGCAGAGTCCTTCAGATTTCTCTGCAGTCCATGAATATCCTTGCATGGCTTCTGCTTTCTTTCCCCCCTCTTTTCCATCTCATTTTTTCTTATTTTTCTTGTCTTGTCTTGTCTTGCCCTCTTTTTCTTTTTCTTGTTGAGCAGAATATAATTTTAATGAGAACAGGCTATTTATAAATATACACAATGTCCATTACCTTTCATTCTCCAAAGCAACTGCTGAAAGAAAATCCAATTTGATGATGAATGGTCTTGTAAATTCTTACTTAAGAAAACCATAAAAATATCTTTAGGCTCTGCTCGAAGAACACAGATAGTGGAATTCAATAGAGTTGGGGAGTTTCTCGATGCCCTAAATTGTCCTAATATCACATATGTTAGTAAGGAACAATATTTCTAAATAACCCGTTTTCCTTGCTATGGTTTTCTTAACATGTTCTTTCACAAATTAACTCTCATATTAGAGAAACTGTAAAAAGATGTAACAAACGAATTACATTTAATTCTCTTTGAACATTTTAAATGATTGCGTTTTTTCACACATTTCATCTTTGTTAACTCTGATCTGGTGGATTCTATCCTGAAGTTCTCGTGCCTGAATTTATGACAACAGGGTGATTTCTATTATGATGCTGATGATATTTCAGGAAGTGATTCATCTGGCAGAATCTACTAGAAGGCAGAAATTGTGCTGTGAAAAAGAGAGACAATATTACTTAATAGTGAATCAGCATTTTAGAATTGCAAAGAGCCCTGGGAACCATTTGAGAAAGAGAGTATTTAAAACACTTAATACTAAATGTAAGGTCTTAGGAGTGAAAGGTAATTTATCAACGTTAGCCACAGGGCCCTTAGAAGGATTCTAGCAGAGCCAGCACACTGACAGCCGTGGTTGGAACCTTTTAGGTTATTCCAATTTGGGCAGTCCTATAGGATCCAATACATTTCTACTGGTTACCCAGCAGGAATGGAAAAATCATTAGCTGAGACCAAATGAAATCACCATAAAAGCTAGAAGGCCCAGTCTCATGATAAATACCTTCCACCCTTGCATTATCTGGGAAAAATCACAATATTATTCCCAGTTTATACAGAAAGAGTGAAATAGTAATTTATCAAAGTGACTGAATAAAGTTAGTTTTCTGCGAATAAAAATATATTGATGAAAAGCAAGTTATTAATTTAGCTCAGCCCTTAACAAACAATTCCTCAAAGGAAAAGCAAGGATGCACATATTCAGGCTACGAAAATATTCAGTACATCTTGCTCTTTCCTCATCAGCACTCATAGCTGTGTGTAATTACTCACATCACTACCATGTTCCTCAGCGTCTAAGTCAGTATTCATTCAGTCTCCACAAATTTCCAACAGTTTTCAAAAATTTCCACAGCCTTTTTATGTCCATTGGTGTGTTTTGACATGTACAATATTTGGCCTGGGACGAATAACTTACTGTTACTCTGAAGATATAAGTAGCAGTAATTGTCAATAAAATAGTTTTCACCAACAAACACTGACTCAGTAGGACACTGCATGAGACATATTATCAACGAATGTTCTCAGAGTGGATCAAAGCAGAGTCCAGACTTTGTAGCAACTTATTTCCAATCTGGCAATGAGTATACTTTCTTTTTAGTATTAGTTCATCTACATCAATTTCCTGGCACTTTCTCGTGAAATTATGGCCGTCTAAAGCATGTTAGCTAGGATATCAAATACATGAGGATAGAACCTATATTTAAAGATCATGTAAAGAGCACAAATATTTGGTTTTCCTGAAATTGTAAATGAGATAATTTAAATGCAGTCTTAAGCTTCAATACCTTGACCACAGCTAATATTCTGTCCTATTGTCCTGATCAGAAGCTACTTTGATTTCAGTCAAGGAAGATTCCAAAATACCTAACCCATGTACCATATCTAATAAAATTTCAAACACCTACAAAAAAGTCTTAGAAATCTACCCCCTATGAATATCTTCAGTTCCATGTTGCCATGGTTTGAATGCTTGTCCCTCCAAAACTCATGTTGAAATTTAATTGCCATTGTAGCAGTATTAGGCAGTGAGACCTTTAAGAGGTGATCAAGCCATGAGGGCTCCATCCTTATATATGGAATTGGTGCTATTGTAAAAGGACAAATTTGTCCTTCTCTTGCCCTTCCATTCTTCTGCCATGTGAAAAACAGAGTTCCTCCCCTCTAGAAGACGCAGGATTCAAGGCACCATCTTGGAAGGGGAGGCCAGGCCCTTAACCAAACACCAACCTGGACAGCACCTTGATCTTAGAATTTCCAGCCTCCAGAACTGTGAAGAATAAATATCTGTTTTTAGTAAATTACCCAGTCTCAGGTATTCTGTTATAGTAGCACAAAACAGACTAAGACACACAATAAGAGGTTTACCTCAATGCTTTTTAAAAGTTACGACTACTATTAAAACTAGTTTAATTCAGAGTTTCTCAATTTCTGCAATACTGACATTTGGGGTTGGGTAATTCTTGGTTGTAGGGGGTTTTCCTATGCATTGCAGGATGTTTTCAGCATCCCTAGCCTCTAGCCACTAGATGCCAGGTATACTCTCGAGCTGCGACAATCAAAAATGTCTCTAGTCACTGCCAAATGTCCGCTGGGAGCAGATGCATCCCCTGAATGAGAATCATTCATTGTTCTGTGTAAATTTCTACTACATATGTAAATAAATTTAAATAAGTAAATAAATAAATAAAATCACATATGTAAATTTCTATTTTTAGTGCTCAACATTGATAACCATCCTTAATATATGGCATCAACATTGTCAGGGTGCTTCGGGAGTACTGGTTTCCAATGATGCGTAGATTTCTAAAGTGAAGGATATGACTTGAATTTCAGTCCTTATATCACTAATTCCAAACAAAAAGCAACAGTCCCTGAGTTTCTTCATAGATAAATTGTTTCAGAAACAGTCATTCGTTGGTTTTAGGTTACCAGACTTAAGCCTCAGAGTGTTTTCGATGTTGTTATTGTTTTTTTTTTTCTTTAGTAATTTTAAGAATGCAATATACAATAGATTCCAGAAGTTAGAATTTCTTCTGATTTAATGTATGTATATACTAGGAATCCTATAATCTTCAAATTTCGGTAGCGATCTCCAAATTATAAAAGTTTGATAAATGTAGAGAATTGTTATAATAAAGTAGAAATACTCTTATTTTTTGTGGTAAAACATGCTTATAATCCATTTGATTTCTGTGCAGTTTGTTTTATTTTTCTTTTATTGAAATATACCACTACATTTTACAGCATTAAAAGGGGTATCCTACCCCATTCTTACTGTTGCAATTAGCTAAAAAATTAATCAAGTTCTTCAGTTTTTCTCAAGTTTCATACCACATTACAGCAAAATCCACTTGATAAGTTTGCTAGAATGAAGCTTGTACACAAAGAGCTTTTTGCCTTTTTGAAATTCTCTAACAGATGCATGTAAGCTTCAAATAAAAAAAAAATAGTCTTTTGAAAGTCTAAATTTAAGCAGCTGCTTTGCTGAGAGCCAGTGCATTCTAGGCAGAAACTGGGAAATCTGGATCTAATTACTTAATGTAAAATTAATCTCAGTTTTTCCATCTGCAAAATGGTAAAAATATCTGCTTTTAAAATGCTTAGGGAGAGTAATAGGACCGCTGTGATGTGTGAGCTTTGCTTTAAACTCTTAAAGAAAAGCTCTAGTCATTTGTGTTCCTTTTAAGTTTGCACACATTTAGACACTATACCAAATAACTCTATAAACTGTGGACATATCTGCTTAATAAATGCCCTTTGATGACTAAAAGAATTTCAGTCTATTCAAAATGTCAACACGCTTATGTAATTTTAATGCTGGCATAGTGTTAAAATATTGGTTTACATTTTTCATTTTATAACTTCAAGTTGGAAGAAAAAGATTGCTTTTATACAATCTAGAAAAATAATAGTGAAATCAGGTATGAGTTATATCCATACAACAAAAAATGCCTGATCTACTCACTATGATTTTTGGCTGTTTCCCAATTGGTTAGCTAAAGTTTTCCTGTTGCCTCTATGATGGCTGTATTCAGTCAAGTTTGAGAACAGTGCTCTAGACCATTTCCATTCAAACTGAAGTACACAAAGGTGACTCAGAAAAATTGCTTTGGGTTTTGGTGGGAAGACGGTGAATAAAGAAATGAGAAGAAGGCAAATACCAGGAAGATATTTTATACATACGCCAAAACGCGGTAGTGCCTACCCTGGTGCCCTGATATGTATAAAGGGAGCTTAGTGAATACTTGTTAAATTACTGATCAAATGAATCAAAAGTGAAGGATGGGTTTGCAAAATGACAAGAAACATAGATATATCAGTAAGTGATGGATTATACGAAGTTGAGACCAAGAACCTTGGCTTCGAGCTTGGTTCTGTGGCTCAGCGTGTGTGAGCAAGCCATCTCTCAGCCAAGAACCTGAGAGAGAATCCCAGGAAGACTTCAGGGGTCTCCCATTCTAGGCAGTTCCCTCCGTTCTGTTATCTTGCTCCACAAATTCCACCTGTCTCATCAGTCCAGACTCCAATATCAGCCTGTTTCACCAGAATGGACTATGGCTCTCCATGTGGGTTCTACCTCCCTGGACTGCAGTCAAGAAAGTCCCTCTAGGAAGAAACCTGAGTTGAATATGGGGTTCATTTTATGGGTCTCCTTCTTTCAAGGATCATACGCTTCTGCTTTCTATTGTTCAGTTTCTTAAAGTGTTGCCTTGCATATTCTATTCCACTTTAAGATTGTTTTCTGTGGCAAGTAGTGGGTGGACGGGTGGGTAAGTTCTATAATGATTACTCTCTCAGGTCCGGAAGTGAGAGTTGAAACACATACGTATGTTGTTGGATATAAAGTCTAATATTGGGAGCCACTACAATTCCCATTTACTCAAAATTTCAGTGTGTGTTTATTTAAATAATCTGTCCCCTGACTTTTTTTTGTGGTTAGAACCTTTATCTCATATTCTTTAAAAATTAGAGTAAAGTTTATATCACCGTGTCTTGGTAAGTGGCCTAGTGCTGTCTACGTGCACATCTCTTCTCTGCTCCAATTCCTTCAAGTTGATCTTCTCTTGTTTATTTTAAATGATAACTGAGTATGGCCTTAGAGCATAAAAATAAATGCAAATTAAAGAAAATAAAGCTCACATGAGAGACCTGATTCTTCAAAAACAAAATTACATAAACTCTACATAACAAATAGAAGCAGAATAAACAGTTGGAATGAAATAGCTCAGCGAATTCTGGTTTCTTCTTGAATTAACCTTCAGTCTGACATATTCATAATGCCTGCAAAAGGCAGCGGATGGTATTAGAATGATAAATTACATTAAAGATCTGTTCCAGTGTGGGTATTTTATTTATTTGCTTGTTTGTTCATTCATTCATTCACTCATTCATTCATATTTATGCAAGTTTAGTTTAAAAATACTTAGTATGGCAGGTATAGATTAAGCATGAATTCAAAAACTTTCAGGTCTATTTTAGCTTTCAGGAAAGCAGATCACACATTAGGACTGATAAAGCAGAAATGACCAACAAAATGTAGCTTTTTTTTTTTGTGGTTAATTATTTCTACCCAAGGATTAATAATAGACTTTGGAGAAGAAAACAAAGCTACCGAGGTACCTTTAGTAGTGCATATATCTTCGTCTGTTTTCCAGAATTAGAAATGGATTGGAGTTCATTCATCTCATCCATACTTGTATTTCAATAAATGTTGATGAGTTTAAGGATTTAACCTAGAGTTAAACCTAGGGAACACAAAACTTACTAGTTCATGGTGTACTTAATACTATAGTCTCCTGGACCCAGTAATTCAATAGAATAGAAGCATAAAATAACCAACTAAGGTAACTAGTCGCAGAGAGACATTGTAACAACTGGCTTTTCTGCTTACATGGAAGAAATTTGATCATAGAATCTGAAATCTTCCAAAGAAATCAGTGCTATGGATGAGCAGTATTTACTGGTCATAGAGTCAAGGTATCTCAGATTGAGAAAAGACTCAGACATATCTCATATTTTAGCTAAATGCTGCTTCCTTGCCGGATCGTCTCCAGGCCATGTATCAACTTCCCCATTGACAGTGAGCTTGTTATCACCTAACAGTTCGCTGTAGCGTTTAGAAATTTAGAAAAAAAGAAAGTGTTTTGTGGTAAGCCACATCATTTAGGAAAAAAAGCATGAATTTAGAGTTCAGAAAGTACTGAGTTTAATATAAACTTTACTTCCTAGTTTTCTCACCTGTCAAATGGATTTAACAATGTGTGCCTCTCAATACTTTTGTACTATTTTTCAGATGATTAAATGAGAAAGTCTTATTATATCTTCAAACGTATGAGATTAATATTGCCACCTTCAGTGAATAGTGAAAAAACTAAAGCTCAGAGATGCTAGGAGAGTTTCTCCATGTCTCAAGGGAGTGAGAGGTGGAGCTGGCAGCCAAACCCACGATCTCAGCCCTTATTCTTTATTACTGTTTAAAAGGCGCTTGCAGTGTTCGCAGAGGAAGTCTCCACATGGGCTGAGTCCTATCATTACATAACTTTTGAAAGAAATCTCGTCTCTACCCTATTTCGACCCATTTACTCATGGCTCACTCTGTCTGGGAAGTGGGAGAAGCAAGACATTTCAAATTCCCATTTCAGCATTTCCTTTCTCAGTCTGAGGTCCTCGTTAACCAGAAGTTTATGCCCAAAGTTGTTACATAGCAAAGTGGTTATTCAGGATACTCTGGTGTCAAATACCTGAGTTCAAGTGCAAGGTCTACCACTCACTGAGTATGCCACCTTTAGAAAGTTATATCATCTGCTTTTTTCTGGTTTTAAATGCGGATGATGGCAATACTTGACTCACAGGGTGATTATGTGGACCCAGTTTGATAATTCATGGGAAGTCACAGAGGAGTATTTGATAAATGCTAGCCATTCTCATTTCCTCGCATTAAGCACAAAACAGGGAAGGGTTTTGTGATGTACTGCCCAAATGGAAAAACATGAAGAAGACATGCTGATAAAGTTTCCTTCTTTAAAGAGAATGAGTCTTTATCGTGTTCCACCTTCCTGCAACGTGATAGAACCATGGTACCAATTTTCCTAGTAACAAGAAGGTGCAAACCACTAAAGATGCATTTCACAAAAAGATGCAATTTTGTTTATAAATATCTCTGGGATAAAGCCCATTTGATTGATCAGTGCTATTTCCTGACTTCTTAGACTTAAATTAGCAGAGCTAAGAAACTTGCAGGTAAAAGTACAATTAATGTGTAAGAGGCACTTATATATATTCACTCTCTTGGGTTATTTGACAGATTTATGACTCTCTGGACTAATCATTTTCCTTGGAAAATTTGTTTTTTGACTGATACTTAAGACCCCAACAATGTCATACTCTAGATGACTGTGGTAATTTCAACACATAGTAATTCATTAGCCACATTCGGTTTTAATATATTATATTCATATTTTCATGTTCATCCAGAAAGACTATTTCTGATCATAGCCTGGAACACATGTCTCTAATAAAAGCTCTTGCTGTGCCAATTTTTTTCTTTTTTTTACATAAAGATACATGGGTTGTTGAGTAGCTTAGATATTCTGTGATTAAACCGATGAGATGAAGCCAGCCTGGCTGCTTTGTTTTCTAGACGCCAAACATTGTGCAAATTTACAGGATATAAGTAGTTCCGTTAGACAGTGAGGCACCACTGGGGAATGAAATGCTTATTAAGTTCATGGATTAATGCAGAAGTAGAGTGTGGAACAGTGCTTCAAGGGCTGAGGCTCTCAGTGATACTATTTGGACATCCCAGTTGTGGTTGTTGTGACAGGCTGCAGCTGACACAGACAAAACCAGTACTAGGGCAGTTAATAAAAACCCTACAGAGTAGCTTTGTTTTTCTTTGCTTGTTGATAGTTTTCTGTATATAAATTTTTCAAAAGAATTAATTGTTTTTATTTTACCAATTCTTTCAGATTGTTTAAGATCTGGATACATTAAAAAGTGACTTAAATAGGATTCTAAAAATGTTATGGCCAAAAGTACCTTCTCCCTTGGATCTTAGGTTACTGATATATAACAATCTTTTTTTTACATGTGTAAGTTAGCCTTATAAAGAAAAAGAATACTATTAAGACACAAAATAAATTATTTTCCTAGTGGGTCTTTTTCTTCCTTTTTCTCTTTGCCTCACTTCCTTTCACTTTATAGTTTTTCTATTATTTTTCCTCCTGTATTTCTTTATTTTGACTGTGATTTCTTTATCTCTATTCCCATGGCTTTCTGACTCTGAGTTTTAAAGGGAAATAAATACAGACCTTTATGTTAGTCCTAGTTTTGCCAAATGTTTGCCTACCCATTCCCCCTGCTACCAAGATAAATCATAACTCAATGGCAGAGACATGAACTTGATGACTAAAGAGAGTCTTGTTCTTACTCTAACATGAGAGACCAGTGTTATGTGTTATGGGCTGAATCGTGTTCCTCCAAAATTCATATGTTGATTCCTAACCCTCAAGAACTCTCATGTGACTATATTTGGAGAAATAGAGTCTTTGAAAAGATGGTTAAGTTTAAGCTCCTTCCTGCTTAAAAAACAAAACAACAAACATTGAAAGGCAATTATTGGTTGATTTTTAATAAGGAGCAAAACCATCAGTCCATTTCCTTTAGACCAATTTTTCCCCTCGTTAAACTAAATAATTTAAAGTAATTGTAGGTGTGATATCAATATTCAAAAAACGTAAATCTTGCAAAACTAAAATAATGATACATATGCAAAACAAGTTACATATTTTCTCATCTGCAAAAAAAAGGTAGCTTTCTTATGGAGACAGATTTACTATTGCTTTGTAGGAAGCCAAATTCATCCACATTTATTGAACAAATACATTGCCTTATAAACCTTTTATTTATTTTTATTTTTAAATTTTTTTTTTGTGACCGGTAAGGGAATCATAACCCTTGGCTTGGTGTTGCCTGCACCGCGCTCAGCCAGTGAGTGCACCGGCCATCCCTATGTAGGATCCGAACCTGCGGCCTTGGCGCTCCCAGCGCCGCACTCTCCCGAGTGAGCCACGGGGTCGGCCCCTTATAAATCTTTTAAAAGCTGTGAAACCTCAAGTTTAAAAAATCATACACATTTCAGATCATCATCATCCAACTAAGCAAAAGAGATAAGAACAAAGTGAGAACAGAGTTATTGTGTATTGGGAGGAAATCAGGGACAGCCTTGGTAGGGATTGTTGAAGACAATCCAGTGAGCAAAATATGGTTTCTCCATTGCTTTGACTGGTGTGTAATTTATCCACAGTTCATAAGATAGCTGTACCTGAAAAACATGTGATACTACTTTCCTTACTTTGTATGAAAAAAGTCAATCAGTAATGATGGTCATGTAGACCACGATTTGACTTTTATGTA
The DNA here is from genome assembly GCF_027409185.1 of Cynocephalus volans. NCBI lineage: Eukaryota > Metazoa > Chordata > Mammalia > Dermoptera > Cynocephalidae > Cynocephalus > Cynocephalus volans. The sequence goes on along the minus strand of NC_084470.1, from coordinate 127,225,555 downwards.
GTGTGTCATTGGTGAGAGGCCCTTACTTTTTTTGTGAGACTACTACATCTTGTTCAGTTTTAATAAAAATACTACTGCAGCCAACTGCATTCTTGTTCCTAATTGTTTGCTGCTCTCCCTGTAAGAAGATTGCACTTCCTGCCCCACTGCATTCAGGCTTGGCCATGGGACTTGCTTTGGCCAATACAATGGCAGTGGGAGTGAAGTGTGCCATGTCTCAGCGGCAGCTTTAAGAGCCTTCATGTGGTTCCAACATTGCTTTTTTGCCTTTGATTTAAGAATGGCATATTTCTGGTAAAGGTTGCTCCTGAAGTCTGGGCCCAGGAACGTGTAAATTTGAAGGAGAGCCCATACCAAACCATGCTGAATATGCAATGTGAATTAAAAAAAAAATTGTTGTCTTATGCCACTGATAATTTGGGGTTCATTTGTTACTGCAGCATAATAGCTTAAGCTGATAGATGAAACATCCTAAATAAAGTTTCTTATTTGGCCAAAATATAGTTTAAATGCCAAAATGAGTCACATGTCCTAAAGTCCAGTATTTTCTCTGTCCCTTCCATTTCCCTTCTCTCTTTCTTTCTCAATTTATTTTCATCAATAGCCCTGGAGTAATAACCACTGTGTTAGTATGTTTATACTGCCTGAGCATATGTAACAGAGTTAGATCGGGGTACACACACACACACACACACACACACACACACACACACAAAAACACACACACACACACACACACACATATCATGGAAACATGGTTAGAAGTTGTCTAATCTAATGCTCTCATTGCACACAGGCCTGTAAACTGAAGTCCAGAGATGCGCATGGTTTGTCCAAATTTGTGCAGCTAGGGAGCGACAAAGTAAACTAGAAAGCTAATATGAGAAGGTTCCTGGTTCAGAGCAGATTCCATTAGAGACTTCAGACTTTTCAAGGAATGAAGGAAAGATACTACAATGAACTCTGCCACAATATTTTTGTCTTTTAAGCATTTGGATAATGACTTGTTATATATATAACAGACGCAGCAGGAAAACAGGCATGAAGCATTTAGGGAACAAAATTATAACTTCTTAGTCTGTTTCCAAGAACACTGGAGAGGCAAGGAGTCAAGCAATGCTGGCTGTCAACCTTTCTGCATCAAACAGTAGCACTTCATCAAGACACGCTATGGGGAGCCCATGAGCAATGAATCTCTGAATCAAAGTTCTTTCTCTACCACAAAAGAAAAGGAACGCAGAACAAATGCACCAGAAAGGGCCATTGCTGGCTTCACTTCACTTGGGAAAACTGAGCTTCTCCCTCAGATTGTTAAAATAAATGGGTTGGCACCAAAATGTTTTCAACCCTCTTCAACTCCCTTATTCCTCATAAAATGACATGAAGCTTCCCTTACATTTTGTGCTTTATTCCATACAGTCAAAATGTGAGGCCCATCATGACAGGTTTATCAAGAGTCGGTGGCTACAATTTCCATGTGCTTTCAGTAAAGGACATTGCTCTGGCTCATCCTTAGTCCTGTGGGCTTGCCTTCCAAGGTCCCATTTGGAGGTAAAAATAGAAATTAATGTATTTTGCAGAGGCTGCTCAGTCACCAATCTTCTGATTCTCTTCAAGGACCCTGACTCACACTGTCTCCTTCCTCAGCCTATGACTTGGAAGGATATGTGCTCAAATTTTACAAGCAATGCAGACCGAGTTTTATTACCCAAATGAAGGGTCCATTATTTTTTTTTCTTTTTTTGTGACCGGTAAGGGGATCGCAACCCTTGGCTTGGTGTCGCCCACACCGCGCTCAGCCAGTGAGCGCACCGACCATCCCTATATAGGATCCGAACCTGCGGCAGGCAGCACCACACTCTCCAGAGTGAGCCACGGGGTCGGCCCAGGATCCATTTTTTTGAAGTCCAGTATGAGATGAAGTCAGGCAATCAAAAATATTTCTAACTTAGCAAAAAGTTAAACTCAATAGACTTTAATATTTAAGAATATCATAAGTGTGTGCTTTCCCTCCATAGGGTCTTATTCCACTCACGCCACTTCACACACCCTAAACTGTTAATGAGCACACCTGCCTAGGATAATATGCACATGCCTTCTCATGCTGGCATTCCGGAATCTCCATCCTACGGTATATCTAATTTCTACATACCCTTACCTTCTCTGGCTACAACCATTGTGTTATTCTCAATAGCTCCTCCTCCCACAGCCTCCATATTTGCAGTTTCTGTCTCTCAAGGAGCTAAAGAATCTATTTGTTTTTCTTTGCAGTCACTTACGTGACACACATCACTGTGACTTCTTTGCTAGACTTAGGAAATAACCTCCTAACCACACCAAGTCTTGTCCTCTTCCAACACACCCCAAAGCCATAGACTCATCTTTTGCAAATGTAATTCTTGCCATGGAGGTCTTCTGTATAAACTGTCAATCTTCCATGACACATTAGGGCAGAGTCCTGCAAGCGGTCCCTAAGTACTTCCTTCCCGTATCTCTTTCCCAACACACAGCTTCCTTTTCCTTCTGTCTTCTAAGTTCTAGTCATGCTAGATTTCTCTCAGATCTTCAAACGGGATGTGTTTTCTCCCACCTGAAGTCTTCTGTGCATTATTTCCTTTGGCTGGAATGTTTGTTCCCTCAGCTCCCCAGACTCGTCTTTCAGGTCTCAATTTCCTCGAGGTATCTCCAGCCAAATACTTCACCCAACGGAAACTTACACTTTTTCACAACACTTACTACATGTATAAGAACTTGTGGAAGAGTGGGGGAAGTATCCAGCCTATCCATGGATGTGTCTCCAGCAGGTAGCAAAATGCCTAGAATATATATCTACTCAAAAGTGTATTTCTTGTCTGACTATTCTCTAAAATTGCCACCGTCTTCTCCAGATTTCATTTTAAATGCACCACTTTTGGGGAAGCCTTTGCAAAAAGAGGATTAGGTGAGTGGGAGTGGGAGGGAAAAATGGAGAGTCAGGGAATTTGTAGTGATAAGTATATCGCAGAAGAACACAATGACGTCCATTAAAAGATATACTGATGATAAGTAAATCGTCTCGCGCGCGAGAGAAGAAAATGCAAAAAAGGGAGTTGTCCAAAAAAGTGGGGGTGAGAAAAGGAATCTAAAGAAAAACAACAAAAAGACCCTTTGACAGACAAAGTTACCTGATTTTAGTTGCTTTTGCTTTCTCTAGGAAATCTGAGCAATGCCCGGCAATCAGCCTAGAAAGAAACTCAGTGTTCCAGGCCACTAAATAAAGGTTCCAGGGGTTTATGTCTCTGTTATTTCCCCACATCCCAGGCTGCAAAACTACATTCAGAGAAGCACAGGCTGCTCTACAGTTCACCAGGCATAAAATGCCTGGCAGCTCCCTTGGGACACCATATGGGCAAGCGAAGCAACCCGGCCTGTCAGATACTATCACTCCTAGCCTGCTCAGCACTGTGGGTATCTGGGCCTGTGCTGTTCCATGGGGTTCTGTATAGCTTGACCAGATGATTTAAGTTCCCACTATGTTTTGCCAAGCTTCTCATGTTTTAACTTTATGATCGCAAATGTTTTATTAGAGGTTATGTCTATATATTACATTAGAGGATAGTAATTTCCATTATCTAAAATCGGCACACAGAAAATGTTTAATAGCTGCCAAAGTCTGTCTTAGACTGTAGAATATCATGCCGTGTGTGAAAAGAAAGCAGATGTAAATGGTAATGAACATGTATTAGGCATATATTATATAGCTGGAGCTGTGCTCACCACTCTCATATTTACAGGAAAAGTACCAAACACTACTTATGTCCCATGCTAATTACATATCTTTGACTACATTTTGATTCTATTTTTAATTAAACAATGTGGGTATTGTATTTTCAGATTACAACTAAATACTGGATATACAAAACAGTCCGAAGAAAGAGAAAAAAGTTGGAGGCCTCACACCTCCCAATTTCAAAATTTGCTACAAAGCAACAGAACTTAAGGCAATGTAGTACTAGCATAAAATTAGACATGTAGATAAATGTAAACTACAGGGCCAGTCCAAATTCAAGGGATTCTTCGTGGGAGGTACTGCAAAGTTGATTTGCAAAGGCCCTAAATGCAGGGCAGGGTGAAGAATCACGAGCACTTTTTGTCATCAATATACAATGGTATTCATAACCCTTCCACACGCAGAATTCCCTCCTCCCAGTATCCCTAAAGTGTTATGCAATTGCAGCAGCATGAGGCTCACAATTCAGGATCTTAGGTACTGATATGGTTACTCTAGATTCAGGGATTTAAGAACCAAAAAGGCAAGTTATCTGTCTCACATACTTCTACCATAGAAACGTGGACAAAGAACATGATAACCATAATAGACATTCATTTGAAAAGACAATGAATAAGAGACAGCAGTCTTTTACCCATAGCATTCTGAAATCCTATTTAGCAAATATTGCCAGATTCCCTACTCTAGGAATGGAGAATATTTCTTGGTTAGGTCTTAGTCTTTTTATCTGGAAGTGGTTCCTGAGTCAAATGTTTTCTATGGCTTTTGGATTTACCTGTGTGTTTTTGGCTTTGCACTCTGAGACTTAACTTCCTTTTCTCCCATTCTTGCTCACTTCTGAATACAGCATGGGAGAATATGGCTTTTGAAGAACTGTCTTGGTTCTTTCTTGCCTATGGAAAGTTGGAAGCCTAGAAGGCTTTTTGGTTTTTTAACAGCCTTATTTTTAGTCCAGTACTTTTGCCTGTATAACTCCCTCAAAAAATATTTAGGTTTTCTATGAATCTGATTCAATTCAACTCTAATTATAAAAGGAATGCCTTTTTGGTCATGTGCCACATAAGGAGGTTTCAGTCAATGATAATGTGCACATATAATCGTGGTCTCATAAGACTATGTGAAGGTGAAAAATTCCTATTCCTAGTAATGTCATAGCCTTCATAATGTTGTAGCACAATCACTTTATTTTTTTATGACTTTAGTGTAGCCTGAGTGTACAGTGTTTATAAAGTCTATGGTAGTGTAATGTCCTAGGCCTTCACATTCATTCATCGCTCACTCACTGACTCTTCCAGAGCAACTTCCAGTCCTGCAAGCTCCATTCATGATATGTGCCCTATACAGGTGTATCATTTTTGTCTTTTATACCATATTTTCACTGTACCTTTTCTATGTTTAGCTGTATTAGGATACACAAGTACTTACCATTTGTTACAATTGCCTACAGTATTCAGTACAGTAACATGCTGTACAGGTTTGCAGCTTAGGAGCTATTAATAGGCTATACCATATAGCCTAGTGGTGTAGTAGGCTATACCATGTAGGTTTGTGTAAGTTCACTCTATGATGTTTGCACAATGATGAAATTGCCTAATGATGCATTTTACAGAATGCATTCCCGATGTTGAGCGATGATGCATCATTGTCATTCCGTTAGAGATAAATCTCTCTCCCTCTATTTAATTGCAACTATTTAGGGCCTATAAAACCCATGTTTAGCCAAGATTTCTAGAGCCCAACTTTTTCTAGCTGAGAGGGCCCACTAGGAACAACCTGCATTATTTCAGAAGTATTATACAGGACTGTATAAGCACACACTTTATTTGATCTCCTCTGTAAGCTTTATTATACTTTTACTACTTTTTGCTAGCGAGAGAAGCTTGGGATAAATAACAGTTTTATTGTTTACTTCAGTCAGTCCTTTCTTTTCTACATTTCCTCTAAATTCTTCTTGCAAACTGTGCAGTTCTTGCTTTAGCTCATCTCTTTCTATATTTTGTCATACACAGCTAAAAGCAACCAGCTGACACTTTCAATATTCTACTTGAAGTTCTTAACTAAATCTGAATGTAAAAACAGATTTTTTTTTTGCTACTACATAGCCCACATCTCCATTTTTCCAGCCTTATAATAGTTTTCTCAGTATTTTTTGAAGCCTTTGTTAATAAGTTGCTTGCCATTTTGTCAGCTTCTTTCTGCCACCTAGTTCAAAGCCAACACCATGTATTTTAGGTTTTGTCACAATATCATCTCTCATAGGTACCAATTTCTAAATAAATCATTTATTTCCACAAGAATTCCCCCCAAAACATAATGGCCTAAATAACAAACATTTATTTAGTTGAGAAGTCTACTACTCTGGTCTGGGCTTGTCTGATAACTCACTCTTGTGTCTGTGGTCAGCAGGCAAATCAACTGGGTACTCTTGTCTAGGACAGTCTCACTCACATGTGCAACTGGGGCTAGTTCTAGCTTGGATGATGAGGGCAACAGGGCCAGGCATCTCTCATCTTCAGCAGGTTAATCTTGGCTTTAAAGGTATCTATTAACAATTGTCTTAACAGTTTGTATTAACTGTCAGTCTATTTTCTATTTATTAAACCAGTCAAAAGTTCTTAATCATTTCTGGACATAAATCTAATAGCTTTTACCATCATCATTAAATTTATATAATTTTACTATTTCATAATCATATATTTACATTTATTTTGATCAATAGAATTTCAATGTATAAAACACATAAAGAGATTTTTCAAGCCAAGTTATTTATAGATTACTTATCTATATTTCAAGGAGACTATCCAGATATTAATAACAAATCTTAAGGCATGCCTGGTTTGTATTACTAATGTTGAAATGCCTGTGAGGTATGGTGGCCTCCACATTCACACAATCCTTGATCACTTGCAGGCACAGCAGTGCCTCAAATGACAATCCTGTAGTCATCAGGCTGGAAAACCTTCAAAAGGCTGAGGCTGAGGGGAATGAAGGATCTGCACCCAAAACTCTATTGTTTAACATATTTTCCAACTTAATCTCACAGTGACTCTTAAGGAGGGTGTTATTATTCCTATTTTACAAATGAGAAGATGGAAATTTAAAAATCACAAATAATCTGTCCAGAATTGCTGAGCTGATAAGATGTGTGACTGGTACTCAAAGTTAGATGTTAAACTTTAAAACAGATTTTCTTACCCATTCTTTTAAGAGATTATTACAAAGTGAGAGAAAAAAAAAAAACAGTAGTGACAGCCATATTAATTTCAAAGTTATATCTTTGATCATAGAGAAGTTGATGAACTCAGTTTGCCCTCATTCCTTTCTTCCAAAATTCCTTCTGGGCTCTCCTATCTTTACCAAGTCAGAACACTGGCTGGGCCCCAATTCATAATCTATCTAGAATCTATCTATCAATCTTTCTCTATAACTATCATCTATATCATATATTGGATTAATTCAGTGACTAATCTGTTGTTCATTTTTGTCAAAAATCAGAAAGAACATTCTTGTATTTGAAATTCAATTACAGCTCTGCATTTTTCAGATCTGGGTAACCTCTGAGTAAAGGGCTGAACTAAGCCTGGACTTGCTGCTTGAGGCGATGTGTTTGTTGATCTGAAGAATCTAATAGTACTATAGAAGTAGGGCAGACAACTAAGTAACGCTCCTAGAAAATTGCAATTAATCCAAGGATCAGAGAGATGGTCCCCACATATTTTCAATTTCAATTTTCTGTCTGTTTTATCATTTTACATCACTATCATGAGACTGAAATCATCACAATGTCTTAATTCATTTTTTATAGCTCTGTCATTATATCCATGCAAAATGGATATATTGTTGGAGTCTTTCAGTAAATAAAATATGGTGAGAGGATTCACTTTATTAACGGTCTACAGAGATCTATAGAAGAAAAAAAAATATTTATTTTTTCAGATATAATAAACACTTTCCATTGGTACCTTCTTTGTAAGATTCATAAGTGTGTCAAACCAGCTGAGTTTTAACAAACAGTTGCTCAGCACTTCTATTAAGAGTGAAAAGACATGGAGGTTTCTCAGACAACTACAGATAGAACTGCCGTATGATCTAGCAATCCCATTTCTGACTATATACCAAGGGAATGGAAATCATCATGTCAAAGGGATACCTGCACTCCCATGTTCATTGTACAATAGGTAAGATATGGAACCAACCTAAGTGTCCATCAACAGATGACTGGATAAGGAAATATGGGATATATACACAATGGAATGCTACTCAGCCACGAAAATAATGAAATTCTTCCATTTGCTGTAATGTAGATGAACTTGGAGAAAATAATGTTAAGTGAAATAAGCCAGACACAGAAAGAAAAATAATGCACGTCCTCACTCATAAGTGGGAGCTAAGAAACAAAGACAGAAAGACTATAATAAAATGTTGAACTTTCAGAAGGAGAGAACAGACCTATAATTACTAGAGGTGGGAAAGGGGGAGAGGGGGAGAGAGAGGGAGTAACTGGGTAATGGACACAAAAAGTAATTACGATTTGTAATGATGAACATGCTAATAATATTGATTTGACTATCACACACTGTACACAAATATTGACAGTCAATTCTGTAGCCAATAAATAAAAAAAAGATTGGAAAGACAAATTGAGGAGTTATATATAAAAGAGAGATGATTAGAATATTCAAATAATGTTGCATTTGATAAGTAATTTTCAAAATACAGGTTGAAGATTCACACAGATGGTTGCAAATATATTCATAGATGCACGTCCTGAGGAAAGTTGAGCACGTGTTCGCTCTCTGCCAAAGCGTCGTGGAAGATGAGCAAAAGACTGAAAATGAAGATTTGGGCTTCAGAGGCAGGAAAAAAATGTGGGTAAATATTTTGAAATTCTTTTTTAACAAAGAATGAATAAAAGGCATATTTCACTATCTCTTGTTCTTGCAAACATCTTCAACAAAAGAAGATCTGTGGAAGATTAAAAGTCTGCTATAGGGTGAAAATAGATGACTTCCCACTGTCACGTATACGGGATACATAAAACAAAAGCTTTCTTGAAGGATATTTCTTGTTGATTAATCGGTGCTTAAAACTTTTCGAAAATGATGTTTTACTTATTTATTAGTGTAAAAATTGAGAGTATTAACCTATTATGCAGGTCAACCAATTAAAAATCTAAGATAAATAGAAAATTACAGCTTTTCTGTTTATGCATGTGAATTCTAATCACAAATAGGACTATTTTTCTTGAACTGTAGTAAAGCTTTGAATTATGTACTTCTAAGACTGATTTTCAAAGTGAAGTTGACAACTTACTGAATATCCTTACTGTGTGTCATTTGTAACATCCATTTTAATTGAAATGGTGACAGGGGATTCAATCTATTGTCCGTAATCAGTGTTTTATTATTTATCCGTGGTAAAGTTTAGCATTAAAAACCTGGAGTGTAGAAGCTATTTGTGACTAAGGCAAGATGTCAGAGACAAAAAAATCTTCAGTGCTAACCATGATAAGATTAGGGAATCCTTTGAGTTGTTCTGTCTCCTAGGGAAATGGGATGTTCCCCCAATTAGAGAACAGGCTCTGGAGCGGCACACTGAATAGCATTCCACTGAGAAACAGCAGAGCCAGGGCCTCCCAACACACTTCCCTGTCCACAGCTCCATCAACTTTTGCTCTTATCAAACACTGGATGAGTTTCTTAGACATTATTTTTATACCACTTTAATAAGAATGGCTTTTTGCACCATTTTCCTGCCTTCACCTGCTTAAATCAACAAAAACAAACATTAATAGTTTTATTTTAATTTAAATAGTCACCATAGAGCCAGCTTTTTAAAAGTATAGAAGACACATGTTTTTGAAAGTATTTCTTTGTTTTTAGTGGGAGACCAAGTTTATGAGTGTCTTTGGGGATTGCCTACAGATCACAGGGTAGGGCCTGGCAGGCCGACCTTATGAGAACTCCTGCTAAGGTCCACGTGGTTAAGTTTCCACGCCTCGTTTCCCTCCAGCTGCTGCTGTGAAACACAGCTGAGGGGCAGCACTAAGGGGAATCTAGGCTTCCGTGAAAAACGCAGACTCTTAGCCATCATCTGTGGGTGCGATGCCCAGCCATTGGCAACTTAGCTCTCTGGACGATAAGACAGGCTCCGGAGATCATTCCAGACCTTTAGCTCTACCTCATTTATTTCAAATGAAATCTTAGTGGGTTGCAAAGGGAACTGAGGGGATATAAAGCAAAAACAAATTAGGTTTTGTAATATTATTTTAATTTTTAGGTGTACGGTGATGTTGTTTTTAGTGTCATAAAATTTGGAAAAAGTGAAATGCTAGTAATTGTGAAATATATATATATATATATATATGACTTTTCATAGTTTTCATCAATGGGGTATTTTTTCATCACTTTTCCTAGGGCTTGATTTGCGTTGTGCCTTTAGAGGGACGGCAGGTATGTTTGTGGGGGACAGACTCACTGACTTTAAGTGACTTTTTGAGCTCATGGATTGTCACTTTTTCCTATGGTGTTGTTTCCCTTAATAATTGGGTATATGGCCTTATATAACAGAAACCCCAGATGATGATGGCTTTAATAAAATCAGAACTTATTCATCTGTCACTCGTTCAGTAATTCATTCATTCATTCCTTCTATAATAATAAGAAATCAAGAGATGGGCAATTTCAGGCTGGCGCAGCAGCTCAACAGGATCCTGACTGAAATCTCTTGGATTCTCTTGACCTTTCTTTCACTTCTGTTGAGCTTCCAGTCACCATGTTAGCATTGCCGACAGATAGAAAGAGAAACAAAGGACACAAGTTGGTTCTCTTTTTAAAGGTTTCTTGGTAAACCTCACCCAGATTCTTCTGCTTACATCTTACTGGTGAGATTATAACTGTGTCCCCTAGCTTCAAGGGAAGTGAGAACACTTGTGTGTGTGTGTGTGTGTGTGTGTGTGTGCGTGTGTGTGTGTGTGTGTGTGCGCGCGTGTGTGCGTGTGTGTGTGTGTGTGTGTGTGTGTGTGTTTGTGGGTGGGTGGGTGGGTGCGGGTGTTTTGGGGGTCATGGCTGGTTGTGTGTTTGCATTCTCTGAAGCTAAAACATTGATCTACAACATCTAGGCTCTACAGGAGAATGTAGCAATCTTTTAAACTAGCCATCCACCAAAGACGTTTTACTTGAAAATATTTTAACTTTATATTTTGATACTTAATCATCATACAAAGATAAAATATGCAAGTTAACTCCAGAATGTCATTACTTATGAAGATTCATTACAGAATGCCTTGATAGGCTCAGTTTCTCTTCTTAGTTAGTAAGAGGAGGAATTTTGAATAATTTTGAGGAGAAAAACCTTATCTATAGTTAGTAAATAAGGCTCTCAGTTCTGCAATTGATTTTGTGTTTGCTTGAGAAGCTTCTAAAAGCCTTTTAAAATAAAACAGAAAATCCTAGCAGTTGTAAAGGTGGTTCATTCTTTTCTTGTATTTTGTTTTCCTTACTAGGAAAAACATTTCGGTGGAATGGGCTAAGAGAGGACACTGGTTCCATATATGTGTTTGTTTACTGAAACCTCACTTTCAAATTCACTTTTTACTTTTGTAAATAAGGGTGGTAAACCTAAGCTTTCCAACATAACAGCATTATTGTAAATATAAAGTAAGCTATGCAGAAAGACATTAAGACATTTAAAAGTGCTATACAAATTATAAGAAATTGGTGACTTCTCAGAATAGTTTACAAAATGCTTCTTACAGATAAGAAGAATGCTTTCTATTAATTTCCCCATGAATGTTTTATTGTGAGAAACCAAAAGTCAAGGAGTAACTTTATCTTCTAGGTAATGTAAATTTTAGGGAAAAAAAGTAGTGCATTACATAGATTATTTATATCACAGTTTCAATCACATGTCTTGAAATATGTAGGGGGCATAGAGAATAATTACAATTTATAACAATGAATATGCTAATAATATTGATTTGATCATCACATATTGTACACATGTGATGGTAGTCAATGCTGCATCCCCGAAATACATATAATTAGTTATGCTTCAATTTTAAAAAAAGGAAAACACGTAAATAACCATTGGAAAAGCTTTATTATCTAATTTGCTTTTTCAAAGTTTTAAAGGAATGATAATAACAATTATAATAATAATTCTCATCCTCATAACAATTCAAAAGTGCTGTTATCTCCATATTACACAAGAGAAAATTGAGTCACAGAGATGTTAGGAAACTTGCATAAAGTCGCAAAGCTAAAAAATACTAAAGGCAAGATGTTCTCCTAAGTTTCTTGCTTGAGAGCCTGAGCTTCTTATTACTGGGAGCTACACAGTAAAAAGCTTTCTTTTATATGACTGGGAAATAAGCTATAATGTTAATTATTGGTTGAGGAAGCATTTTAAACATGTTCTGCATTTCTTTAAAGTTTTATGAATATGTATTCACAGTGCTATGTTCATTCAAATCTCTGGTCTATTTAGTTGACTAGGGATCTGGCTTAATTCAGTTCCCAAGGTGTCCTGGATATCATAATCTCTACACTTCAGAGACCATGTAGAACTACTAAAACAGCATATGTAATGGCTAAAAGACTTTGAGACTTGGAAAAACAATCCATACAATTTTGTTCTATTCTCGAAATCCCAGGCAAGAATTCATGTCACTGCCAAATGCCTGACTTTCGCAGGTCCCTTCTGGTTTCTGGGTCTCTGCTTCTCTGTCTGTAAAATAGAGATGATGGTACCCAGCTCACAGTGTTGACAGGGATTAAATAAGACAAAAACATATAGTACAGTTCTTGGTATATGGAAAGCACTTACAGTGTGTTGGTTGAATTATAGCAAACCCCTTTCTAGTAACAAGGTCATTCTTATAAGAATCTTACCAAATTGACTAACTTGGACATTTTTCAGGTTAGCCAAGGAAGTAAACAAACAAACAACAAAGAAAATAACTACTAATGCACAACAGGAGGATGACTGTAGAATTAAACTCTATTTTCAGAATAAATCTCAACATAGAAAATACAACTCAGGCATGCACTTCTCCAAAATATGTGACACAAAGTAACTTAATCAAATCCTGCTCAGGCATATGTTGTACAGGAAAGGTTATGATTTAGTTCTGAAAGAAATTCCATTCTGAGAAAGAATCTTGAATTGTCACTCTCAACATTTAGCACATTTGACTAGGTATAGGGATGCTATTTTAATCACACTAGAATATAATCATGTAATAAACTTTGGTCACTAGTCTAGTAGATCAAGTCAGCCTAGTAGATCAAAGTAGACAGGAGATTTTTATTATTATTATTACATATATTTGTGGGGTACAGAATCAAATATCAATACATGCATACAATATGTGGTGATCAAATCAGGATAATTAGTATACTCATATTTACAAAATATAATCAATCTTTGTGACCCTTAACTATTTTCTTGCCAACCCCCTTCCCCTTCCCCTTGCCTGCCTCTAATAACCACAGTTCTGTTCTCTTTCTCTTATTACTGAAAGTTTAATGTATTATTGTGATTGTTTGTTTCTTTCTTTCTTTCAGCTCCCATTTATGAGAGTACTTTTCCTGTGTCTGGCTTAATTCATTTAACATAGTTTTCTCTGAGTTCATCCATGTTATTTTGAATGGCAGAATTTCCTTATTTTTTAGGGCAGAGTAGTATTCAATTGAGTATATATACCACATTTTCATCATCCAGGCATCTGTCAATGGACATTTAGGTTGGTTCTAACTCTTGGCTATGGTAAATAGAGCTGCAATAAACATGGGAGTGCAGGTATTTCTTCAACATGATAATTTCCATTCCTTTGGGTATATAACCAGCAGTGAGATTGCCAGATCATATGGCAGTTTTATCCGTAGTTGTTTGAGGAATCTCCATACTGTGTTCCGTAATGGCTATACTAATTTAGAGTCCAACCAACAGTGTAGGAGGGTTCCTCTTTCTCCACATCCTCACCAGCATTTGTTATTCTCTGTCTTTTTGACAGCAGCCAGTCTAACTGGGATGAGATGATATGTCAGTATGGTTTTGATTTGCATTTCCCTGATGCTGAGTGATGTTAAGTATTTTTTCATGTGTCTGTTGGCCATTTTTATATCTTCATATGAGAAATGTCTATTCAGCTCCTTTGCCCATTTTTTAATTGGGTTACTTGTTTTCTTACTGTTGAAGTATTTCAGTTCTTTGTATATTCTGGATATTAATCCTTCACTAGGTGTATAGTTTGCAAATATTTTCTCACATTCTGTAGGTTGTTTTTTTGCTCTGTTTTTTTTTTTTTTTCTGTGAAGGAGCTAGCTCAATATAATCCCATTTGTTTTTTTTTTTGTTTGTTTGTTTTTATTGCCTGTGCTTTTAGGGTCATATTCAGAAGGTCTTTGCCCAGTTCTATATCCTGAAGTGCTTTCTCTATGTTTTGTTTGAGGAGTTTTATAGTTTCAGGTCTTATATTTAAATCTTTAATTCATTTTGAGTTGATTTTGGTATATGGTGAGAGGTACAGGTTCAGTTTCATTCTTCTACATGTGGACATCCAAATTTCCCAGCACCATGGTGATAGAGGCAGTCTTTTCCTCAAGGTATCTTCTAGTTGTCTTTGTCAAAGATCAGTTGGCTGTAAGTATGTGGGTTGATTTCTGGGTTCTCTGTTCTGTTCTATTGGTGTGAGTGTCTGTTTTTTATGCCAGTACTATGCTGTTTTAGTTACTTTGGCTTTGTAGTATAATTTGAAGTCAGAGAGTGTTCTGCCTCCTGCTTCATTTTATGTATGTATGTATGTATGTATGTATGTATGTATGTATGTATGTATGTATGTATGTATGTATGTATGTATTTGCTCAGGATTGCTTTAGCTATTTGGGGTCTTTTGTTGTTCCATATGAATATTAGGATTGTTTTTTTCTATTTCTGTGAAGAATGTTATTGGTATTTTGATGGGGATTGCATTGAACCTTTGCATAGATCACTTCGGTAGTATGGACACCAAAATTATCATTTTCACAATGATAATTCTTCCAATCCAAGAGCATGGAATGTCTTTCCATCTTTTTGTGTCCTCTCTAATTTCTTCAGCAGTGATTTGTAGTTTTTGTTGTATAGGTCTTTCAGCTCCCTAGTTCAATTGATTCCTAGGTATTTCATTTATTTGGAGACTATTTTAAATGGGCTTGCTTTTTTGATTTCTTTTTCTGCTAGTTTGTTATTGGAGTATAAAAATATTACTGATTTTTGTGTGTTCATACTATATCCTGCAACTTTACTGAAATTGTTTATCAGTTCTAAGTGTGTTTTGGTAGCGTCTTCAGGTTTTTCTCTATGTAAGATCATGTCATCTACAAACAGGGACAGTTTGACTTCATCTTTTCTAATCTGGATACACTTTATTTCTTTCTCTTGCCTGATTACTCTGGCTAGTACTTCTGATATTATGTTAAATAGGAGTGGTGAGAGTGTGCATCTTTGTCTTGTTGCTATCCTTAAGAAACATTGAGAATGATATTGGCAGTGGGTTTGTTATGTATGGCTTTTATTGTGTGGAGATATTTTCCTTCTATACCTAACTTACTAAGAGTTTTTAATGACAAAGGATGTTGAATTTTGTCAAAAGTTTTTTCAGCATTTATTGAGATAGTGATAAAGTTTTTGTCCTTGATTTGTTGATATGATGTATCACATTTATTGACTTGCATATGTTGAAACATCCTTGCATCTCTGGGATGAATCCCATTGATCATGGTGTATAATTTTTTTTGATGTGTTGCTGTATTCTGATTGCTAATATTTTGCTGAGGATTTTTACATCTATGTAAATCAAAGATATTGGACTGTAGTTTTCTTTCTTTTTTTTTTTTGGTTATATCTTTGTCCGGTTTTGGAATCAGGGTGATGCTTACCTCATAGAATGAATTTGAAACAGAGAGGGGCTTCTGTTTCAATTTTTCGAATAGTTTGAAGAGAATCGGTATTAATTCCTTTTAAAAGGTTTGGTAGAATTCAGTAGTAAAGCCATCTATCCTAGGTTTTTCTTCATTGAGAGACTTCTGATTAGTTCTTCAATCTCACTGCTTGTTACTGGTCTGTTCAGGTTTTCTATGTCTTCTTGGTTCAGTCTTGGTAATTTGTATATGTCAAGAAATTTATCCATTTCCTCCAGGTTTTCTAATGATGGTGTACAGTTGTTTATAATAGTCTCTAGTGATTCTTTGTATTTCTGTGGTATCAGTTGTTATGTCAGCTCTTTCATTTATGATTTTTGCTATTTGAGTCTTCTCTCTTCTTTTTTTTAGTTAGCCTTGCTAATTGTTTGCCTATTTTGTTTATTTTCTCAAAAACACTTTTCATTTCATTGATTTTTTGTATCATTTTTTGGGTCTCTATATCTTTTAGTTCTGCTGTGATCTTCATTATTCTTTTTGTCTACTAATTTTGGGGTTAAATTGTTCTTGTTTTTCTAGCTCTTTGATGTGTAGCACTAGGTTGTTTATTTGAAAACTTTTTGCTCTTTTGATGTTGTGTTTATTGTAATAAACTTCCCTCTTAGTACTGCTTTTGTGGAATCCCACAAGTTTTGGTATGATGTGTCTATATTTCCATTAATGTCAAGAATTTTTTTTTTTTTATTTCTGTTTAATTTTGTCTTGGTCCCATGGGATGTTCAGGAGCATGTTGATTAATTTCCATGTGTTTGGATAGTTTCCAGAGTTTCATTTGTTTTTGATGTCTAGTTTTAATCCATTGTGGTCTGAAAAGATACTTTAAGTGATTTCAGTTTTTAAAAATTTGTTGAGACTTGATTTGTGACTAATATGTTGTCTATCGTAGAGAATGTTCCATGTGCCAATGAGAGGAATGCGTACTCTATAGTTGTTGGATGAAATGTTCTGTAGATATCTACTAAGTCCAGTAGGTCTAAGGTATAGTTTAAATTTTGTGTCTATCTGTTGATTTGTTGCCTAGATAATCTGTCCAATGCTGAGAGAGGCATGTTTAGGTCCCTAATAATTATCACATTGGGGTCTATCTCTTTCTTTAGGACTACTTTTGCTTTATATATCTGGGTGCTCCTGTGTTGGGTGCATATATATTTATGATTGTTATGTCTTCTTGCTGAATAGATCCCTTTATCATTATATAAAGACCTTCTTTGTCTCTTTTATGGTTTTTGATTTAAAGTCTATTTTATCTGATAGGGTTAGGGTTAAGAATAGCTATTGCTGCTCATTTTTGGGTTACATTTGTGTGGTATGTCTTTTTCCATCCCTTAACTATTAGTCTGTGTGCACCTTTACTAGTGAGATGAGTCTCTTGAAGACAGCATATAGTTGGGTCTAGCTTTTTAATCCAATCAGTCAGACTGTGTCTTTTGAGTGGGGAATTTAATCCATTTACATTTAGTGTTGTTATTGAGAGGTACTATCTTACTACTGTCATTTAATTACTTTTCCTGTTGTTGATTTAAATATTTTTTCTTCCTTTCTTTAACTTTTATTGTTTGTCTTCAGTTTTCATTAGTTTTTTGAAGTGGTATGGTATGGTTTCTTTCTTTTTCATATTTTCATATCTGTTGGACAAGTAGTGTTTGTTCTTTCTAGTGTATTCATTGTGATGATTATTGTATTTTGGGTTCCAGGTGCAAGATTCCCTTCAGGATTTCTTGTAGAGCTGGTTGTGTGATGGTAAAGTTCTGTAGCTCTGTTTATCTGGGAAATACATTGTTTTCCTATCATTTCTGAAGGATAGCTTTGCTGGGTACAGCACTCTTGGTTGGCAGTTTTTTTTTGTTGTTGTTGTTGTTTGTTTGTTTTCTTTTAGTACTTTGAATATATCATCCTGATCTCTTCTGGCCTATAGAGTTTCTCTTGAGAAGTCTGCTGTTAGTCTGATGGGGACTCCCTTATAGGTGACTTGAAAATAAGATACTTTTCTCTTGCTGTTTTTAGGATTCTACCTTTGTCTCTGACTTGACAGTTGGACTACAATGTGTCACAGAGGGGACCCTTTTGGGTTGAATGTGTTTGGAGACCTTTGGGCCTCTTGGATCTGGAAATCCATATTTCTTCAAATACCTGGGAAATTTTACCCTATTATTTTTTTGAGTATGTTTTTAATGCCTTTTCCTTTCTCCTCCCCCTCTGGAACAACCATGATTCAAAGTTTATGCACTTAAGGTGGTCTGCTAGCTCTCTTAGATACTCTTCATTTTTTAAAATTATTTTTTCTTTTGTTTTCTGTCTGTTTGGGTTATTTCAAAAAGACTGTCTTTGAGATAAGAAATTCTTTCCTTTTCTTTTCTAGCCTGCTGCTTACATTCTCAGTTGTAGTTTTTATTTCATTGAATGAGACTTTCAGTTCCAGGAGTTCTGCTACTTTCTTTTTTATAGAATTTATCTCTTTGTAATTTTCATCCTTCAAGTCCTGGATTGCTTTTCTTGTTTCATTGTGTTGTCTAACTGAGTCTTTTTGTATCTCACTAAGTTTGTTTAAGATTGTTACTCGAAATTCCTTTTCAGACATTTCAAGGGTTTCCTGCTCTATGGGGTTTGGTACTTGAGAATTGTATTCCTTTGGTGGTGTCATGTTTCCTTGTTTTTTCATATTTCTAGTCTCTGTGCATTGATTTCTAGTCATCCAGCTGAGCAGTTGCTTCTTCTATTTCTCTGAAGTGGGCTTTGAAGAGAGAGGTTCCTCCTGTAGCTGTGTTTTATATTGATTGTTGAGTGGGGTGTATTAGTATTGGTTCTGGGTGGACTCAGTAGCATAGTCTCCATTGTAGGTACTTCTGCCATGTTCAGTGTTGGAGTTGTGTGTGTGTGTGCCTCTGTAGTGTAGTCACTGGGGCACTTAGTGATTTCTTCTTGAGGTTAGTTGGGATGTTGAGGATGTGGGCTACCTCTTGAGATCTTGGGTGAAGTGCCTCTGTTTCTTTTCACTCTTTGGCTGGGGTGAGTGTGCCTAGTGGACACTTTGGCTCCCTGGCTGGATCTCCTCAGCTTGAATGAGTGACCATGAGAAAGGTTTCTCTTTCTTTGTTCCTCAGGCCAAGATTTCTCCTGGATTCCTGCTTCTCTTGGTTGGGAGCTGGGTTGGTTGTGGCTGGCATTTTTTTTTTTTTTTTTTGTACACTATTTGGCTATCTGGGGTTTCTGTATGCTCCAGGTTTTCATATCTATGACTCTCCCTGGGTGAAGGAAGTCGTGCTCACTGCACATGGGGTGAAATTTCCCCTGTGAATTGTATCACTAGGGTGTGGGTCTGCACTAGCTTACCTCTTTCTGGTGTCTCCATTTGTGACCCTTCTTGTGTCAATGGGTAGTGACAGTGCCGCGTCCTGCCCTCACCTCAGCCAGTCTGAGTGGTGCAGCTGTGGTGAGAGTGGTGTGCATGACTGCCAGTGGCAGCAGGGGCAGAAGCAGTGGTACAGGGGATAGCAGCCAGGATCTTGTACCCAGCTAGGCTGGCTACTGCTTCAACATCGGCAGGGAGTGGCAATCATTGCCAGTCTGGCTTATGCAGTGGCCTGGGTGGGGGTTCTGTGCCCAGTCTATCTGGCTGGTGCAATGGCTATGGTAGCAGCAACTATACCGCATGCAACTATGGTGGGGATCCCACACATAGCAGGGCCAGCTGGTGAGGAGGCTTGGGCGGGGGTCCCAAGCACAGCTGGTCTGGCTAGTGAGGTGGTGTGAAGGGTCCCTGGCCATGGCCACTGCACTGCAGGCAGGTGCAGCAGGGGTCCCACACACAGCTGGGCTGGCTAGTGAGGCGGCTTGGGCAAGGGTCCTGGGTGCAGCTGGTCTTACTGATGCAGCAGCGTGGAAAGTCCCTGGTCATGTTTGTTATACCGCAAATGGCAGCAGGGGGTCCTATTCCCAGATGGAGGTGGATATCATTCAGCCTTAGCAGGGGTTCCCACACACAGCTGGTCCCACTGGTACGATGGCTATGGTGGCAGCAGCCACACTGCATGCAAATAAGGCAGGGGGACCCACAAGAAACTGAGCTGGCTATTGAGGTGCTGGGGTCCCGCCCATGGTTGGTCTGGCTGGTGCGGAGGTGTAAGCACCTGCTGGATAGACCACTGTGCTGCAGGTGGCTGTGGCAGGGAACCCACGCATGGCCAGGCTGAGTGGTGCCATAATGTGGACAGGGATCGTGTGCACATCTGGCATGATTGGAGCAGTAGTACTGGTCTCGATGGCTTCCAGCTGGAGCCGTGCTGCAGATGATAGCCACATGGGATGGGGTGAAACTCACAGTGGGAAGGTGAAAAATGGTCTGCGTCCTGATAATGCCAACAGCAAGTGCAGTGCTGGTAGCGGTGGGCCTGTTCTGGTCTTCTGTGCGAGAAATGTGTCCTTGGTTTCTCTAGTCTGTCATCTCCCCATAATTCCTCCTTTCATGACTTTTGAAAGCCCCGAGAGACCAAGTGGAGTAGAAGAAGAATGTGGATAAGTCAGTTAATGACTTAGCCCCATTAGGTTGGTAAACTGGGACTCAACAACGGTGGTTTTAGTTTGCATGATGGCTGAGTAAAATAAACTGTGGGAGTGAGATTTATTCCTATAGAAATTAAGTCCTAACTTCAGATTAACCTTTAGCCTTTTGGTGCCTCTGAATCATATAAATGTAGTCAATTCTCAAATGTCCATTTTGTGCATTATACATACTGTTTCCCCGCCCCCGACACGTTATCCCTGTCTCTTAGTTATTGTTACATTATTATTTGACATAATAACTGTTGTGACTTATTATTTGACAGCTTGATTGTGTTTTGGTGCCTCCAAGAGAGAATGGAAAGTGAAGCAAAAGCCAATAAAACATAAAAGAAGCAAGGATTTTTGGTGTTTTTTTTTTAATAAGCTTGATAAAAACAGTGTCTAGAGAATCTTGAAGTTTTCATCAATTTCAGTTATCCAGGTTTTCTCTGACTTCCCAACATCTTCTTGCTCCCTGAAATGACCCCATTGCCGTGAATTAAGAGTTGACTGAAGAGCTGGCTGAAAGGTTTCAGAAAAGATAGCATTACCTGAAAAATAAGCACTAGGCAGCATTAATTTCATACACATGATATGCCACACATTCCCACATTTATTATATCTTTTACTTCTCAAAGTGAGGTACAGCAACACTGAACTGCAGAGGGTAACATGAGAGCAGAGGGCAGAGAGCTGAGTTTTGGACCAAATTACACACCAGTGCTCTTCCCACACACCCAAGTCGACTCCTTTCAAGAGTGAACCACAATAGCAATAAATGTTAAATCAGGTGTGACAATTTGTCTGAAGGTCTTTATTTACATAACATTTGGTTTGTTGGTCTCTCAAGCCCTGAACCTTGACCTAGCCTCAGAATCTGTTTATTTTTCCAATTGTTATGATGGGGTCTTCATATATGATTTAAAACATGCCTTGGTAATAATATATTAGGAAACAATCTTTGATGGTTAACTTCTGTTCTCCAAATAATGCCCAAATAATTTGCAGATAAATTTCTTGAAGCTTAGGTGTCTTGTAGCTTGAGCTTAAGGGGTGCATTCAGGCGTCTCATCAAAAGCCAATTTTGAGGAGGTCTCTTTCTGATTTATAATTTACTAGTTTTGCCAACTGTAGCATATAAATCACCCTATGGTACAGAGAAATGCCATTTTAATTCATAGGCATAATACTAAAGGTTGGTTGGCACTTTTTAAGTAACTTTTTTTTGTGATGACTGCCTTTCAGCCTCATTTATTGCTATAAAGTTAAAATTAAAAGACATTTTTAAGGAGATAGCAATAGTTTTAAGGCAAACAATTTTCAAAAGTGAATTACAGGGTCACCTTGGTCTATAAGAATAGGTGGCTTACACAACAAAAATGTATTTGTCACTGTTCTGTAGGCTGGCAAGTCCAAGATCAAGGTGCCAAGTAGACCCAGAGTCTAGTGAGTACCCACTCTCTGGTTTGCAGACAGCTATTTTCTTGTATCCTGATGGAGATCAGAGAGAGAGAGAGAGAGAGAGTTAAGCTCTCTCATTTCTCTTCTTAAAAGGGCACTAATCCTATTCATGAAGGCGCCACCCCACAACTTAATCCCTCCACCTCCTAACACCATTACCTTGGGGGTTAGAAGTTCAACATATAAATGGGAGGGTGGGGAGGGACACAAACATTCAGTCCATATTGAGGATAAAGTGCACATATTCATATTTTTTTCTCATCAAAAAATTTCATAGTTTTAGAAGTCCTAACATACTATTTCTATAAAAGTAATGAAGTACAATATTGAACTATTTCCCAGAAAATCATAGTTGAATAATGAAATAATTCATCATTTACCTATACAGTTATGTTTTTAATCACAAAAACTAACATTTTTGTAGTATTAAGCCATCATTTAAATTAGCATATTTAATCAATACAGTTACAAATGGAAACAGATAATTCATCTAAATTGAGTCAGCTCATAATTACTGATTCTGGTTTTCGATTCTTTATCTTGGCACAGGTTCCACTGTACTATATGCCTTTGTCTCTTACTCTCTTTCAAAAGATAGGTAAATTAGGACCAGTGCCCAAGAGAGATAAAATGTTGGTTCAGGCTATGTTCTGAATGTTTCGGTCCCTCCAAAATTCATATATTGAAATGTTATCCCCCCCCCCAAAATATGATAATAATTAAGAGGAAAGGCCTTTGAGAGGTGATTAGGTCAGGAGGGTAGAACCCTCATGAATGGGATTATTGCTGTTATAAAAGAGGCCCTACAGAGTTCTGTCGCCCCTGCCACCATGTGAGGTTACGATGAGAAGAAAGCCATCTATGGGCAATCTGGCCATCACCAAACACCAAGTCTACCAGCACATGGATCTTGAACTTCCCAGCATCCTGAACTGCAATAAGTAAATTTCTGTTGTTCATGAGGACTCTGTTTAAGGCATTTTGTTGTGGCAGCCCAAAAGGACTAAAACAAGTCGGTATACTGCATTTCTTTTAAAGTGTTGGCCATAGATTTTAGTGACACATCTCATTTTTCAAAAATCTTTACCATTCAGAAATATTTATATAAAGTGTTTTTGCAATTCATAAAATGAAAAAAGTTGCCAGATCAGTTGTTAATGCATATACATTGTTGGAAGACATGGATATTAGTATTTTAGGAGAAAGGACTGAATTCTAACCACGTTAGAAGGGAAAAAGGAAGCACCACGAGCTGCATATCTCGTTGCAAGGGTAGTATCTCTCTTGACGCGGCTGTGTTGACCTGGAGAGTAAGCACCTGAAAGTGTGTTTATGGAGTCTGTTTTTGAGTGTGAGATTCATGAAATTCAACTAGAGGGTGGAAAAGGGGAGGGGAGGCGGAGGGAGGGAGACTGATGAGGAACGGGTCAATGGACACAAAGAATGACTGTGTATTGGAACGATGAGCAAGGTAACTATCCAGATCACCCCTTGTACACACTTCCTGAAAATCAATGCTGTACCCCACATGTAGGTACAATAAATTCTCTTAAAAAAACACAAATATATTAATGAGCAGATAAATATATTCATGGCTACCAAGGATTATTCAGTGTATTTGTAATTTGTTTTAACTCTGGTTTCAACCCCTGTCTGCTACTGCAGGACTTTAAGTTTCCTTTAATTTGTAATCAAATACGGTGGAGGTGACCCTAGGGTAAGTTATGTGTGTCCAGTACTATGTTATCCTCTGATATTTGCCAGTTTGCTCCTCTCCTTGCCCAGGTCCCCTAAGGTGCGAAGGTATCTTTCTGACATCTTCACTGCTTGCTAAGCTTTATGAAAATATCTGACCACTGACACTGCTGTTGGCCAGAGGAAAGGGACTGAGGTTCCCCACCAAGGTCCTATCTTCTGATGTCAAACCCCAGAAATCTCCACTGCTGAGACTGGTGAGACACTGGACACCTCATGCCACACACGGACTCCCGGGGGAGAGAGTTCACGGCTCTTCTATGCCCGTCTCTCCACTCTCCTCCTCCCCAAAGAGGAGTAGTCTTGACAGATCGGTCATTTTTCAGGTCATTTGTTATCCCGCATTTTCTATGGGTAGATGTTTTAAAGAAAATAAAAATGAAAGCTCTTCTAGTCATAGTTTATTCCCTCCTTTCATCCAATCAACTACTAGCTGAGGTAGTTTAGCCAGAGTCAGTTTCTCTCCACCTTGGATGCTGTCTTTTTGACCCATTTGGTACCTAGACCAGGATGCTGTCTTTTTGACCCATTTGGTACCTAGACCAGAGTTACTGTCAACTGGGCTGTAGGCAGGTGTGCAAACACTGGCTCTTGGTCCTTCTTTTCTTTGGGTATCGGTGGAGATATTTTGATTTAACCTCTTGTCCTGTTGCAGTGGTAGAGTCTAAAACTCAAGTTTGGATTGATAGGACCCTCTGATTCTTGGCCATTCAGGCCAACACAGACACAATTTTGCTGTAGGAAGGGGGTCCTTGATGAGGTTTTGCCTAGTTCACAATAGTTCTGCATTAGCCCTCAGGCCCAAACTTGAGTTAGTGATATCGTATTTGTGTCATTAGCATTTATCTTATGCTCATATTGAAACCAGGGATTTCACAGAAGGAGGAATAATACAGCTGTGTTAGTCCCAGTCCTCCAAAAGGTAGACTCTAAGACAGGAGTAAGCTTGCAAGGATTTTATTGGGGGAAATGTCCCTGTGAAGGAACAATGGGGTGGGAGAGAGCCAGGAAAGGCTGGGAGAGGAGTCAGATCATGACGCAAGTCTGATCTCCCTGTGAAGGAGAGAGGAAAGGAAGATTGGATGGAAGCTCCTGGACTGCATGCAGTTTAAGGAAACCTTGGTAAAGCAGTCAAGTTCTCCTCCAGCCAAAGTCAGCATCAGAGAAGTCCCTTGTTGCTCAGGAATGGGTGTGCCTTATGAACCAAGCTGCACATAATGATTGGCAAGACGCAGTGACAGATTTCAAAGAGCAGCAGCTGGGGCCTTTGGTCAGTTACACTCCCTGTAATTGAAAGTTAAGAGGCACATTCCCACGGCTGCCAAACCAGCTAACACAGATTTTAGTATTGTTTGGCCACCTAATCAAAGCACCTAATAACTGTTGATCTGAAAACATCCTAGTTTATTGCCTAACACCTGGATGGCCTCACATCCTCCAGGCTTCTTGGGCCAACCTTTTAATAGCTGTCATCAAATGTCCATGCCCCTATTTAAAAGAAGCCAGCATTTTATCATCCCAGTCTTCCCAGGAGTACTAGTTTTCTATTGCTGCGTAACAAATTACCATACATCAGCTGCTTAGAGCAACACGCATTTATCATCTCAAAGACATGCAGGTCAGAACTCTAGGAGGGCTCAACTGGGTTCTCTGTTTTGGATCTTACAAGTCTGAAATCAAAGCATTGAGCTGATTAAGCTCTTATTTGGAAGGTCTGGGGAAGAATTTACTTACAAGGTCTTTCAAGCTGTTGGCAGAATTTAGTTCCTTGTGGTTGTAGGACTGAAATTCCAGGCTCCTTGACAGCTGGCCACCAGAAGTCACTTTTTAGCTCCTAAAAATCATCTCACCTGCCCCCCTCCGTCTGTGCGATAAACTTACCTCGTGTCAAATCCCTCTTAAACTTCCAGTCTCTCTGACTTCCTCTTCTGCCATCAACTGGAAGAAACTCTACTTTTAGAAGCTTGTGTTGTTAGATGAGGCTAACCTGGAGACGCTCCTTATCTTACATGTAGCTGATGAAAACCTTATTTACAGCTACAGAATTACTTTGCCATGTGAGATAATATAATCACAGTACTGGTATCTCATTATAGCCATAGAGGGTCATCTTAAAATGCTGCTTACCGACAAGGTATTTTGAGGAGGGTTATTCCGGCTCTCAGTGCTCACTTCCTCTGTGTCCCTATTTTCCACTCTCCTTTTCCTCAAACTACTTTATCCCACACAGACCACAGCATTTTGTCTATAATTCACCACAAGTGTAACAGATAAAAATCTATTGTGAGTAGCATACTTGTACTATCAGTTGAGGCACTGCTGGGAGGTTATATCAGAGCATAATAAATACTAAAATTGAAAAATGAATGTTAGAAGTTAAACTTTCTTACGGGTCAAGCTCTTAGAACTTGGTTCATGACCATCTTCTCAGGCCCTCTTCTACTTAAAGATCTTTTCCTCTTCTTCCATGCTGTAGCTACTTGTGACTTTCTTAGAAAGTCAATGTCACAGTTCACCACCTACTTCAAACTACGCAAAGCTACCCAAGCACACATTCTGGAGTTTTCTTAAACAAAGGAGGCATCAGGTGAGTCCTCATTCTCAGCAAGAATTTCCTTCCTTGCCCTCAACATCCCTACTCCAGCTCATCCAGTAGAATATACAAAGGAATCTTAAAAAAGATTTATTCTGTCTCTGGTAGAGTGGTAGACCTTTCTGTTTTCTTCGATGTCAACCCACCATCTGCTCCAACATGTCCAAGTAAATCAACACAAGCTGAAGCCATTTTGCACCAAAATCTCATGATTGTGAGAGACCTAAAAGATTGCTTTCTACATTCTGTGCTGTAGCATGCATCCCAAAGTAGCAAGCATCCCAAAGTAGCACTGCCTTGCACCTCGTGTCTGGCTTTTAGTATAAAATACTTCTCTCATCTCTACTTGAAGGCCTCTCTCTTCCCAGGACACTTATGGGTCTTTCAGTCCCAACACAGAGAAGGAAATGAAAACATGAAATTCTACTTTCTCTTCACAATAGAGGCTTTGGTGGAGTGGCCCTTTCCTTACAATGTCTTTCTACCCAAGAGGCTTCCCTAGTCCATGGTGTAACCTGGCTTCAATGGAGCCACCCAGCAGCCTGCCAAGCATGCACAAACATATCTGAAATGATGCAAAGAATACAGACTACACCAGTTGTGGAATCAGCTACACAGAGGAATTTGCAGATTGTTCCTTTCCCAGTATACATAGACAAGTATTCTTCTAATCCCAGTATGTAAGTGCTTTACCGGTTTTATTGGTCAGATTTGCAATTGCCTCTTTCACTTCTGGTTGAGGTCAGAGTGTTAAGTTTTATGAGTGAAATATAAGAGACTCACTGTTCTTTCTTGTTTTGCTTGTCATAAAGAGTACAGCACTGGAGTGGCAGAACTTAATGAATCGAGTCTTTAGCCTACCACCCAGAGCAGCATCTGCTGGCAGCTGGAAGTGACACTGCTGTAAACCTTCTACCCCATGGCTAGGTAGTGTTGGCACTGGAGTCTTGTTAACTCACTACCCCTTAAACTCATGATAAATGTTCTTTTTGTGTGTATATATATATAAGGTGTTTTATATCAGAATCTTGTTTTCCGTGTTTCAATTCTATCTATGCTGTCAGCTTTAAATATCTACAACAATAGAAAAGTGGTAGTGAGTTGTTTTTTTGTGTCTTTTTACTGAAGCTGCAAAGATTTCACATCTTTTTATCTGCCCTGCTTGTATTATGTTAATCCCTAAAATAAACACAGGAATTTGGTTCACTCTTAAAAGTCTTGCATATGCCAGGAAGAGTAACTGTATGTTTCCAACTTGGAAACCAAAGGCCTGCAAACTCTGGAAGTGCTATTTAGGATGATTCCTATGAGTTGCCACGCATTGCCCATCACAAGCATTAAGGAATTAAATAATTGTCTTGATTTTAAGAAAATATGTATTTAGTTTTAAAATATAAAACTCTTTCCTCTGTTAGTCTCCTAATGAAATACTCATGAGAAATATGTGACAGCTACTTCTTAAAAATCTTCAAAATAAAGTGTGGTGATTTCTCTAAAGACACTCTTTTAAATAAGTTCAGATAAGAACGATAAATGCTGGCGAGATTGCGGAGAAAAAGGAACTCTCATACATTGTTGGTGGGACTGCAAAATGGTGCAGCCTCTATGGAAAATGGTATGGAGGTTCCTCAAACAATTGCAGATAGATCTACCATACGACCCAGCTATCCCACTGTTGGGAATATACCCAGAGGAATGGAAATCATCAAGTCGAAGGTATACCTGTTCCCCAGTGTTCATCGCAGCACTCTTTACAATAGCCAAGAGTTGGAACCAGCCCAAATGTCCATCATCGGATGAGTGGATACGGAAAATGTGGCACATCTACACAATGGAATACTACTCAGCTATAAAAACGAATGAAATACTGCCATTTGCAACAACATGGATGGACCTTGAGAGAATTATATTAAGTGAAACAAGTCAGGCACAGAAAGAGAAATACCACATGTTCTCACTTATTGGTGGGAGCTAAAAATTAATATATAAATTCACACACACACACACACACACACACACACACACACACACACACACACACACACAAAACCGGGGCGGGGGAAGAAGATATAACAACCACAATTACTTGAAGTTGATACGACAAGCAAACAGAAAGGACATTGTTGTGGGGGAGGGGGGGAGGGAGAAGGGAGGGAGGTTTTGGTGATGGGGAGCAATAATCAGCCACAATGTATATCGACAAAATAAAATTTAAATAAATAAATAAATAAATAAATAAGTTCAGATAAAAAGACAGCTTGAAAGACAGGTAAAACCATGTGCTGCTCACAACTAGAAGAAAACTTACAGTACAACCAACCTTTCTTTCAGAAAATGCTCATGAGTCTTTTTATAACAAAAAAATATTGTCATGCAAACAAGCATGGGATTTGATAAACAAAAACCTCTCAAATTAAGCTTTCATGTTGCAACATAATCATTCTCAGGATTCACATAAAACTTTATATGAGGAGCTTCTTTCCCACGACAAAAGCAGCAGATTCCGTGATCCAATGTCCTTGGAATTTGTTCTGTGCAAATTGCTTAAGAATAAAAATAATACGTGGTTAGTGTTTTCTCTGTGTCAGGCACTGTGGTAGGAGCTGGGGGACATATTGTTTTATTTTTCTCACCAAATAACTTTAAAATATGCATTCATTCATTTGTTTAGTCAAAGTTTTACTGATCTCCTGCAATGTCCCAAGCACTATTCTAGGCACATGGGATGCATCAGCGAAGAAAGCAAACATCTCTGCACTAGGAGCTTACATTCTAGTGGTGGAAGAGAGAAAGCAGGCAATAAATATATATATAATAAATATATAAATTATCTGGTATTTTAGAAGGGGTTAAATATTATGGAATAAAGAAAATAAATAGGAGTAAGGGGGATTTGGAGAATAGAGAGGGGATCAGCTTTCCTAACAAAATAACATGGCCAATAGCATGCATCTCATTCAAAAGGTGGTGTTTGGTCAAAGACTTGAAAGACATGAGGAAATCAGCTATGAAGATATCTGTGAGGAGGTGCTCCAGGTATGGGGCATATCTTGTGCAAAGATCATAAGTCAAGAGTGGGACTGGCCTGTTAGAGCCTGTTAGAAGGATAGCAAGGTGGCCAGTGTGGTTTGAGGGGAAGAAGCAAGGTAAACAGCAATAGGAGATAAAGTCTGAGTGTCATGTAGGGTGTTGTAGTACATCGTAGGGACTTTCTTCCTATTTCTCTGTAAAATGGGGCACCATTGCTGGCTTTTGAGGTGGGGAGTGACATAATCAGATCTACATTTCAAAAGTATTCCTTTCTCTCCTTTATGAGGAGAGAGGGAGCCAAATGAAGCTAAGAGACAAGTGAGAGGCTATTGCAGCAATCCAGGCTGTAATGATGGTGGCCCTAACCTTTGTAAGAAATAGCCAATAGAATTTTCTCTCTGGCTTGATTTTAGGGGTGAAAGGGCTGACTCTGGTATTTTGGCCTAAGCCATTATTATGATGGAATTCTTTTAATTCAGATGAGAAAGTTTGCACATGAAATAGGTTTGGTGGGAAAGACCAAGAACTTTGGTTTTGTACATGATGAAAGTATGACATCTATTGGACCGCCTGGTGGCAATGTCCAGTATGCAGTTGGGTACATAAATATGAACTGAGGAACAAGGGCTGAACTAGAGATTAACTTCAGGAATCACTAGCATGTAGGTATTATTCAAAGACTCTGGAAGGGAAATGCTAATTAAAAACACAATGAAATATCATCTCACTCTAGTTAGAATGGCTATTATCAACAGATAACAAAATAGCAAATGCTGGTGAGGATTTGGGAAAAAGGAACTCTCCCACATGGCTGGTGGGAGTGTAAATTGGTGCAGCCACTATGGAAAACAGTATGGTGGTTCCCCAGAGAACTAAAAATAGATCTACCTTATGAGCCAGCTATCCCAATACTAGGTATATGCTGAAAGGAAATGAAATCAATATATCAAAAAGACACCTGCACTGCCATGTTCACAGCAGCACCACACACAAT
This sequence comes from Cynocephalus volans, assembly GCF_027409185.1. NCBI lineage: Eukaryota > Metazoa > Chordata > Mammalia > Dermoptera > Cynocephalidae > Cynocephalus > Cynocephalus volans. Next base: position 127,195,451 of record NC_084470.1, on the reverse strand, counting down.
AACCAAGAGATGGAATCAACCTAAATGTCCATCAGTGGATGAATTAATTAAAAGACCGTGGTATATATACACAATGGAATACTACTCCACTATGGTAAAAACAAAACAAAAAAAGATAGCCTATCATTTGCAGCAACATGGATGGAACTGGAAACCATCAGGTTAAGTGTAATCAGTCGGATAGCAAAAGACAAATGCTGCATGATGTCACTCATATGTGGAAACTAAAAAAGAAAAAAAAAAACGTTGTTCTCACAGAAGCAGAGAGTAGAATAATGGTTATCAGAGGATGGGGGGAGGGGGGACGGAGAAAAAGTGGTGGACTAGTGGGGACAAAACTATGCTACCCATCCTAAGTGATTCATTGTGCAGTATGTGAATATATTGAAACAACATACTGTACCCCACAAAAATGTACAAGAAAATATTAAAATATTTTGAATCAAAAAAATAAAAACACACAAAGACTTTGGGATGGTTGAGATCATCAAGAGAATGGGTACAAACAGGGGCAGAGAAGAAGAGGTGGTGTCATTGAAGAGGTTTGGAAGGAGGGAGAAGGGCGTAGAGAATACTCTCTGAGGATGGTCAGTGAACTGTAGCATCCCGAGAGCCAATCGATGCAGTGGAGGACGTGACTTAGCTCTCCACGTGGCTCAAAAAGTTTAACAATTTGGTTGATTTTCATAGAAATCATAAGTGGTAAAAAGTGGATTTGAAACCAGGTCTTTTGACTTCAAATCCATGTTGTTTCCTCCAAATACTAGAAGCCTAGACTATAAGTTATAGATGTAATAAGAACTACACACAGGAGTTATAAGAAGAACTTTCTTGTCTGCAACAAGAACTTGAGACCCACGTTAGGCCATAAAAATGAGAGCTGTCCACTGATTATTGAGAGTGAATGAACAACTGATGATTGCCTGGTATGAACATGCTGGTACTTTTATCACACTTCAAAATGGTTTCTTAGTAGTGGTGTACAGATTATTCTATTTAAAATCAACTAAGACATATTTTAAGGAATGTATTTTAAGAAGCCTTAAAGTAGGAGAAGGGCAAAATATAAAGTCGTACAACAAAAGAGGTGTAAGATGTAGTGCACCACTTCTACGGTTCATTAATTGATTTCAGCTTTGGAGAAGTGAGTACTCTAACTGAAATACTTGCCTGGAAACAGACGAGCCTGAGAAAGTCCTCTTGTTCAGTGTCCTTTACCTGTGCCCTGGAGAACTGCTCAGCAGCCAAGAGGAGGAGATCTGAATTTTCAAGACTCTACCCTCTTCCCCATTTTAATCACAGAAGAATCACTCTTACCTGTTTTATACCCAGGGCTTCCTGGTAAGATTTTCTTTGACTAAAGGGTCTTGCGAACTATCAATACTAATGCAACTTGTTACTTTATTGATAAGAAAACTGAGGACCCAAAAGCCTGTGACAGGTTCAAGATATGGCGGTTAAGGGTTCAGCTGAAATTCAGGTCTTAATAAGACCCAAAGTTCAGCATGTGTGTTTCTCTAAACCACACATCCTATCTCATGATACAGGAGTGGGGAAATCCTACATTTTTTTCTCTTCACAGATACATACCAAATTCTCACTGATTGACTAACAGCCATGTTTAGATTTTAGTTAAGATCAGCTATTGCATAAACTCAGGGGAAAATGTATCCAATTTACACGAAACTAGGACTTCTGAACTATGCTGACTAATACAGCATCATTCCCGCACATGGCGAAAACCTCAAAATTCCATCATCTCAGTATTTGCATGTGAAGCTCTGTGCATGAGAGGACTTGGACCAATTTTGTGGTCACTGACTAGGGCTGGCCACAGTAATGCTATGTGGAACTTAAACATTACCAGTGGTGTCTCTTCAGCCTCTTGAACTTCCTCCTTGTCCTTTGCTTTCTCCATTTTTTCTAGAAACTTACTGCTTCTGAGTGCCTAAAACTCCTGCTAATAATAATAGCTAATATTTTTGAGTCTTATTGTATGCCAGGCACCACTCTGTGTTTTATAAATATATTCTTTACTTAAGTTCACAGCAACCCTATGAGCTTAGTTTGAAAACTGCTTATAGTTTAGAAGAGAGGAAGCTGGAGCAAAGTGTGAATTAACTTGTCCAAACTCACATGACTGGAATTCCAACCTGATAGTCTAACTCCAAAGTCTGACATGTAACCACTATGTGCATGTGGGAACATAACCAGGCATGTTCATCCCAGACTTTACCGCATGTCTCATGTTTTCTGAGTTATTCCTTTCTAGAGGTAGTGGTTTATTTTTCATAGGATTTTATACTTCATTTGGCATTTTCCATAGGCATTCCATTGTGAAAATAGAAATCAAGATTCTCTTGCCATATAGCTCATTCCACCTAAGCCTTTCCTTAAAAAGGCTCTTAGCTAACCTAAGAGACTAATATGACAGAAGTTTTTAATAGTTTATAATGGGATGGTTTATAATTCCCCAACCTTGCACGCATCCCTGTATTACATTTAAAAAGAGTCTTTACCTAAATCGAATACGAAATAGCTGTGGAAAATGTAGGCTCCATAATAGGATTGAAGGTAAATAGAGTTCTGACTTTGCTGATCTCCGGTTACACCATCTGCACAAACATCTAAAAGCACTCAACTTATATCCCCTAAGAGTCCCTTCCATGATGTTGCAGCTGGAATGTTTCCTGTACACGAATACCCTTCTTATCCACAGACAGCTGACACCACTGCGTCCTCACCATTCTTCCAGAAAGTGATCCTTCCCACACTCTTAACTACAGGGTTTGTCGGGGAAGTTACGCATTTACCTGATTCTGTCTCCTTCACCAATCAGACTGTGATTGTCGATTGGCCTGGGTCACCTGATCCAACCAGAATCCTGTGCTAAGATGTTGGAATTTGGGTCCTTTATGGTATATCTCGGTTCTTTTCTGTTTGCAAAGATGGGAGATGTGTGTTTGGGTGTCTGTAAGGTCATGATACCTACTGTGTAAAGAACATATGAGTGGAAAAAACAAATGGATTGTGGCAAGTGCCTGAGGCCAGCCACGCTCTTGCCATCCTGCCGGTTGAAAGCAGCATATAGGGCAGCCAGAGCAGTGTCTGCCCGGGAAAGTCCTCTGCTAGACACCTTCGATCTCTCCCCAAACTTTAGGGAAGAAAGACTATAGGCAGAAGCTGAAAGAATATGTTTATTTATTTATTTATTTTTTAACAAGAAAAACTCTGAAACCTTGAGTTGCAAGTGTGAGAGGGTGGGAAAGAGGGGCAGCCACCCCACATACATCCTGAAAACCACTCGGCTTCTATTTGGCAGCAATTTTTCAAGTCAGAGTCAGGTCACATGTAGTTTAGCAATAGCACCACTGGGAAGGGCACCAGGACCTTCATGGTTAACACGGACAGAACAGGTCAGAGAGAAGCATCTTTAGGTGGGTGAGTATAAAAGACACAATTGTTCCTGGAATCATGTGAAATACCTTAGGGACTCCTGTGGCAGGTTTATTTCTACTTTCAAATGGGATGGGACATGAAGAGAATCTTACGGGAATGGATCCAAAATAAAGGGACAGAGAATGATTTGAACAAATAATACAATTTAGCAAGACTGACCTTGCTTCCAGGCTTTCACTGTGGGCAAAACTTGGAAATACATGTTTGTTTTTTGAAACGTGTTTATACTGATATAGCCAACTAAAATGTAGCATGACATGATTTTTAATTAATATCTCTGATTTTACATTTGTATCTCATCTTTTTTACTGAAAATCTTGTTTCCTAATATCATTAACATTATTATGCACAATTAAAATTTATTTACACTGTCCTACAACATATATCAAATAGTTTCATAATATAAGCATTACTGAAGAGCTAAACCATTGAATGAAATTTAGCATTTATTTATAGTTTTATGTGTAGCAAGAATATATCCCACAAGAGTGGTACAGTAATAGCAATATGAAAAGTTATATGAAGTTACTTGAAGTAATTATTTTTTTCTGTGTACCAACTGTATATGCAGTTAGCTTCATCTATATGAATTCACTTTTAATTTTAGGAAATACTTCTTTAATATTAGTAATTTAATTTAATTTGATTTTTTGAATGTGTCAATCATAAGTGTATACGAGGTTGAAAATATATATAAAAAGCATATTCAGGGAAGTCTAACTTCCATCCCTGCTCCCTTCTAACTACAGGTAACCATTCTGGTTTTGGCTTACCATTTTAGTGTTTCTTTTTGCAAATATATTCCAATGCATAATATTTCTATCCCCTTCTCACACAAAAGGTGTTGTACAATATACAGTGTTCTGCACCTATTTTTTATTATTTATTTATTTATTTATTTATTTTTATTTATTTTTTTTTTGTCTTTTTCGCGACCGGCACTCAGCCAGTGAGTGCACTGGCCATTCCTATATAGGATCCGAACCCGCAGCGGGAGCGACGCAGCGCTCCCAGCGCCGCATTCTCCCGAGTGCGCCACGGGCTCGGCCCCTGCACCTATTTTTTAAAACCTAATAAAACATCCAGGAGATCATAGCACTGTTTCATAGATAATGACTTTCCCTCTTTCTTTTTGTATATCCAGCTGTTTCGTTAGGAGGAGCGGGCATCATTTATTAATTGTGGGCCCTACTGATGGTCATTTGGGTTGTTCCTAAATATTTCTCTACTCAACGATCTTACAACAAATAAATTTGTGCATAAGTCATTTCAAATTTTTCTCCATGAGACAGCTAGAATAGATTTCTAGAAGTGAGAATGCTAACTCTAAAAGCTAATTCATACATGATTTTGTTAGATTTTGCTAACTCCCCTCTCACTGGGGTTATAATTTCTGCATTTTCATACATGAGGATGCCAGCCTTTCCCTCGGTCTAGGCTCACCTAGGCTCCTTGTGGAATCAGAGTACCATCTTATTTCCACTGCCTAGAATTTCCTTCTGACAGCAATGAGTCAGATAAAATAGAAAACACAGAGCATTTCTATGGCTCAGGGAGACTTTGTGCACCCATGCAAATGCCATACAAGATCAAGTAAATATTTATCAGTGAAATTCTCTTTTTTGATTGCTTACAAGTGAAACCATTTGGCATATTTTATTAACATCGGTGGTACTCTTAGGAAAATATAAGCTAGGTAGTAATAAAAGCATTGGTAGTAAAGTTTGAGGTCAGTGCTAAAAATTAGAAGTCTGAGTCAGTCCCCCTTCTTTTTCTATTGGCCTGGAATGAGATTTCTACCTCATTGGGAATTACTAGTGTAAAAGAAAACAGAAAGAAACCATAACCTGCTTCCGGCTTCCTCAAAGCATAGAAGATGAGAAAGAACAAAACATGAAAACGTTAGAATTAAATTGCTCCCTTTTTCTTTTATGATCATTTCTTTCGCCCCCCCCTTATACTTGTCCTGCATTAATATATATTTTTATTTTACTTTCTTAGAAGTTTTTTCTCGCATCTCATCTATGTATTTTAAAGTGATCAATCTAATGCAATCAAATGCCTTTACCTCTGTTTTTTATATTTCAGTTGAATAAATGGTATATGTGATTAAAAATTGATGAGCATTTTTAAAATCCCGATATCGATAAAAGCAAATGTAAAACAGCATTCCTAACTAAGATTTGTGTAATTTTTGGCTAAATAATTTTGCCCAATTTTTTTCTCAATTCAATTATAGAGATTTTGAGTTGCAAGGGAGTTTAGAGGTTAACTATTCCAGAAACTTAAATTAGAGATAAGGACATTATTTGGCATGGAAGATTCTGGAAGAATATCAGCCTGACTTGCGTCAATGAAATAGTATGGTATAACGTGAATGAAACACAGATTTCCCATTTTCTCAATTTAGTGCTTTTACCGTGAAATCTTGAAACATATGTTAATTTTTGATGGTATTGCTGTTGTTAACAGGTAGAAATGAAAGAGTTGAGGATTAGTGTACTTTGGTGCTGTGTGGAACAAATTTGGAGCCAAGTAATTGTCTTTGCTGTGATTTAGATGATGCTGAACATGACTTCCCAGGAATCTACCGCATGAAGAATTAAGAGATTCCCTTGCAGACAGATTCATCTAAGGAAAAAAAAAAAAAAAAGGATATAGTCTCAGCCTAATGGTAAAAGCTTAGTCCTAACAAGAGGGGCAGCTCTGACTTTAGCAAGGTGCTGGACCTGCAGCAAGGTCTGTGGGCTCCACCTTACAGATTTAAACTTGATTTCCTGAACAAACAGAACCACTCTTTAAAACTTTATACATGATATTGGAAAAAAACACAGTTCTTTAGCACCATTTCACCAGAATGGGACACTGAAAAATAAAAGACATTCTCTAATTCCTTCTAAGGAAGCTCTGGCAGTTTGAGTCAGCACTCCAGGGGAGCGGAGGGCCCCGGAAGTGGCAGAGCTTGGCAGCCCTGTTTTTGTTACCCAGGGAGATTGCTCCATCAGCAGGGGAAAGCAGTACCTGCTGGGTGAGACTACAGGCAGCCAAAAGAACAGGGATGCTGAGTGGGAGTGGTTATAATTCGACAGACAAAAGAAGCAGAAGAAAGTGGCTGGTGTGCTATAAAGGTTGACTTGGTGTGTGAAATCTCTCCCCTGGAATGTCTCAGAAATTTGGGGGTAGGGGTAGAAAAGATGGGGGCATTACTGAAGACTGAGGTTCTGCTGTACTGAGTGGGGAAGGTTTTCATGGAAATAACTTTTTATTTTATAAACCCATTGTTCACTTTTACTTTGTAGTAGCCAAATATCATGAATGAGATACATAAGAGATTTTTCTCCTATCGTTGCATAATCACAGCAAAAATCTCAAGGCAGTCATTTTTACTTAATACAACCAGAGGTTTTACTAAAAATTAATAAAACAGAGGAGATAAATATAGTTTTTCTACTTTGAGCTTATCCATTCTTTGAAAGTGCCAAATTTGCCCAAGCTGAATACCTTTATAGAGACATATTCCAATTCTTTCTTTTTTAATCAATCTCTAAACCACTGAAACTGAAATATTTAAACTTTCTATTATATCTATCTGTACACTGATCATCATAAAAACAACATTTTAGTAAAGGATCTAGTAAGAAAAATGAAAAGAAATAAAGGGGTAAAGAAGGGTAAAGAGGTGCATCTGGAGATTTAGGAAAAAAAAAAATAGTGAATGTGACATCGGAAAGGCAAACTGCTTGCTTAAACAGCAAGCTCTCTACATTAGTTATCTATTGCCACATAATGAATTACCCCAAATCTTAGTGGCTTAAAAGGACAAAAGACTTCTCACCTCTAAATTTCTGTGGATGAGAAATCCAGTGCAGCTTGGTGGGTTCCTTTTGGCTCAAGGTGTCGCATAGGACTGTAATGGAGGTTTTGGTCCAGGCGTCAGTCACCTCCAGATTTCAGTTATGGGAAAATCTGCTTGCAAGCTTACCCATGTGGCTGTCTCAGTCCCTTGCCCCATGGCTGTCTCCACAAGACTGCTTCATGACATGGCACCTGGTTGTCCCCACAGAGAGTGATCCAGGAGTAAGCAAAAGAGAACCACCAAGACAGAGACCACATTTTTCTGTGAACTAATCTTGGAGGCGACCCCACACCTCTGCTGAATTTTATTTGATAGAATTAAATCAGGAGGTCCAGACTATGTTCAAAGGACGGGATCACACAAAAGCACAAATGTTGAGAGATGAAGATGATTGGGGCCCTTTTAGAGGTTGCCACCCACGATCTGTTTTGGATCAAGAATTAAGTTTATGAATTATTGGACAGTTTGAGATTTGGGCACTTTAATTATTATCTTCCTTGACACTCTCACTTACTTTCATTGTTGAAATCATCCAGATGTATTGGGACCCTCTCTTTTTAATTTTGTCATCTCTTTTCTGAGCAGTGGAAATCGTCTCCTAAACAGTATGTGAGCAGTTCGACTGGTGAGCCCTTTAGTTCATCATTCATGGGGTACCCAGAGTGATTTTTTTCAAAACATGAATCAGATCACCCACTACCTTCCAACCGCCTCTCCCGCCCTTTGTTTTATGATCCTTCAGTGGATTCCTATTGGTTTCAGGATAGTAGACCATATTTTTCTAACATTGGTCATACAGTCTTATAATGGCCTTGCCATAGCCCCCCTTCTCAACTTTTAGTAACAGCAGACCCCCGGGAGGGTCTGTTCCAGCCCCATCATACTAGACTTTATCCTTTCCTTGAACTGCTTTTCTTCTCCCAGTTTGGGGTCTGCCCATGTTATTCTCTCTGCCTGGGGTGCTCTCTGGTTCTTTTCCCTGATCCCCATAACACCAACTTCTTTATCAGTTATCTTTTACATCTGTAAATGGAAAATTTTGCACCTGAGCAGCACTTGCCTGGCAGATATCAAAATTAAATTTCATCACAACTAGCTCTAACCAGCTAAAGCTCATGAAAAAACACAAACTTTGAATGACCCTGGTGTGCCAAACCTTTACTGGACCTAACTGAAGACTGACCGGTAAACTATGGCATTTGTTTTACCCACCCATGTATAGGTCTTGGACTCATTCATCTCATCCGGTGAGCTAGTTTTCAATCCTTACTGGGCACATTACCAAGAATATCCATTCAGCCCTTAAAAAGCTGTAACTTCTTCCTGTGTGTTAATAACTTAGTGAATTTCTTCACTGGTATGTGTTCCCTTTCTTTGCAATTAGTAAGACTCGGCTTTGATTTCTTTCCTTCTTCTTTTTTAAGTTTTGGTGGTCTTCATTTTATTCTCTAGCCCTTTACTTTAAAGCCCAGTAATTATGTAAGTAGACTTCAAGTTCCTAGGAAGCAGACTATGTCTGTGCTTTCCATGGTATGTCTCCCAGCACACAGCAAAATGCCAGTAAATAAACAGGTCCTCTACACAGATTGATTGAATAAATGAGTAAATAACTTTTGATTTTTTGACCTCCCATTCAAAACCAGGAAAGTACATGTTGTGAACTTCTTTTTTGCTTTTTCCAGTGGTTTAGATCTTAGATTTTCAGGCACAGCTGACATCTTTGACTTAATAAAGATGAATCTACCTCAATTGCTTTATGTTATTTTGTGTTTACCAATTACAAAAGGTATTTAATGATTTGGAGAAGGGTGATGTCTTCTCTTTTTTCTGACATTACGATAATGTGCTTGGCCAGCTGTGCGACGCTGTTGACGTGTACAGAAATTCCTTTCTGAAAAGCACACGTGATCATGTTACACCCTGTAGCCTGAGATCTGATTACTCTTATTATAGTAGCCTGAAAAGTTACAAATGTCATAAGTAGTCATTAAATTACTCTGCTTGGCTTTCTAAAAGGAGCTCTGGTATTTGACTCAGAGATCTCTTATGGCTGTAAATTCCATAATTTGAACATGCATTTTCATGGGACTGTATATTCTTTGACAGATTCTATGTGTTATTGCCCTAAAAATGACTCTCAGTAATGAAAGCAGAACCTGAACCTAGGAATTTTAATGGAAATTCATGGAAATCCAAGTCTTGGAATTAGGTGTGTGTGAGTATTGGCATGCCCAAATTGTCTTCTCCTCCCCACCCACTAACCTTTTCTATTTTGCTGTGTTAAAGCAATTTCATTCTGCATCTAATTTTAATCTGTAAACCATATCCCTTCCTGCAGTTGTAAAGCATGTGTTAGCACTTAACCAGCAGGAGGGGGTTGCCTAAGGTAAGAGGATTGATAGCATAGACCAGGCATCTTAAAAATGGCTTTGTGTGATTTGGCGCCACTAGCTAAGGCTTTATATGTTCACGGGTCCAAGCTGTCTGTCCAGGGCTTAGAGAGACTCAGGCAGGGAACACAGTGGAATCTTTTATTCCTAATACTAGGTGCTGATATTTCAGGAAAATTTGCATGGCGAAGGGTTGTTTAAGGAGCTCTGAAAATATATGCACAATCTGCTTTCTTAGAGGGAGCAGGAAGAATGAATGAATTTATCTAAAGAAAGTGGGGAGTGACTTGGAAAATGTGATTAGGACTTGTTAAAATTACGTTGGATTGTGATGACTTCGTGCAAAGTAACAGAAAGGATATGTAAAAACACAAATTTGACTGCTACCTAAATGCTATCTCTTCTCACTAACTACAATTTATATGTTGAGGGATTAAGAAAAAATCAGTTTATACCTAGAAGTTATTCTTACCTTAAGGTCAAGGGGAAAGCTAGGTGTTAAAGTCAGCACTTAGGATAAAAATCATGTACAGCTAAAATAACCCTTGAAAATCCTTAGAACACCTGTAAAACTCAAATCATTCATTTTATTTGTGGCCAATAATCTTTCCATAATTTTTTTCTTACTTGCATCACCTTTTCTGGTTTAATTGCATTCCTTGTTTAATGTGAACAATGCAACCCATCAGTGGTGGAATTCTGAGAGTAAATACTATATTTCATTGACTCTAAGATGTACCTTTTTCATATTTTAACATCTCCGAAATTGAGACCTGTCTTATAATTGGTGCCATTTTAAAACTGTAATGGTCAGACTTCCTTCTTTCTTTCCTTTCCTCTTTCCTTCCTTCTCTTACTACTCCATACAATGATGGTTTGTCTTGCCATTAATGGTCTCTTAGATTTGAAGAAATATAGTAGTTAAATTCACATATGGTAAATATATAAGTAAATGCTAGGACTTCACAGGGCTGAAATAAATGCCATTGTTGCGTATATAGTTTTCTAAGAATCCACACCTGAACTTTGACTCATAGCATCTGACCTAAAGCATTGGATTATGGAAGACAGTCATTGAAGACATTGCTTTTGACTCATTCATTCACCCAGTATCTATTGAACTCCTCTCATACGTTTGAAATTGTTCTTGTTGCCAAGTTTAGAGTCAAACAAAACAGGTAAAACCTCTAGCTTGGGGAGATTATTTTCCTTTGATGAACAAGAAAAATCAAGTCTCAAATCACTTAAATTCTGTCATCCTTCCAAATATGGATCTGAAAATACAAACTTTGTTTGAGGGTCATGTCTTTATATTTTACTTAAATCCCAGTGAAAGGTGACTCAGAATGGGCTATTGTGTTGAAAGGAATATAGTATTCTTTCTTTTTTTAGAAATAATTATTTACTAGAGGCTAGATTTTCAAAATTTGAATGTAAAACAGATAGTACAGTTTAGAGCCATCACTCTGCAGATTCTGGGACCCCAGCATATAATTATTGTCTTGTATTTTCTTTCTCAAATGGTTCTTTTTGGGATTAAAGGAATTAATGTACCTAGATCATTGTGTGAATTCAATAAAATAAATAATTATTTCATTTCACTTTATTTCTTTTTGCAAACTGACCAAAAGGTAAGTATAACTTGTGATTTTTTCGAACTAAGGCCTAGAGTCTTTTAGAACAGTAAAGAGGTGTATGTTGGCAGCTCAAAACCAAACAAAACAAAATCCAAAAAGGAGAAAACTTTAAAATAAAATAAAAAAATTAAAAAGATAAAATTTAGTCAGAAATCAAAGGAAATCCTTAACTAAAAAAGTTTGATAATGACTGGTCTGGAGAGAAAACCCCAAGTAAAGATTAGATCATCTATTCTTTCCAAACTATCTGGGGAAAGAAGAGTATTTTTAAAATATACCACCTATAACATAATAATTCCTATGAATATTTGAAATACATTTCGATTTTCCATATACCTTTCTTATTATATCTTGATGCTACCAATTGGGCAATGACTCCTCGATTCTACTTAAGAGCACATCCTAGCATGTGAGTTGTGTTCTGATTTTTCGTATCTTCTATTCAAAAACTGATAAAGGCTGTAACTAATAAAGCTATAGAAACAATAGTCATTATATCATTAATTTTATGGGATCATAGCATATGTATAATATGGGAAATCGAGGGTTATTACTTGAATTGAGATTGGAGTTGCTCAATTTCCATGGGTTCGGGTTTCAGGACACACCTCTGGGCTTTAAGCCACTCCTGAAGGTCTCAGGCTCTTCTCCTAGGCCTTCCCCTAGAGGAGAGTTACTGTTGCTTATTGGACCCATTTTGGGCACCAGCATGGGGAAACTGAGACCTCAGGGTGCAGACTTTGCAAATCCAGTGCTGGGCATGCTCAGTAGAGAAGGGTTATATAACCCTAGTAGCTGAGCATGTTGAGTAAAGTGGAATTTATCCTTTGGATGACCTTCCACTGGAGGTGCTAAAGAGCACAAAGCATTTTTGAATAGGTTCAGTACCTGTGATAGAATTTGACCAATGAACATGCCCTAAAAGGAGACTAACAGAGCATGTGCAAGACTATGCTACATAACTGGGAACTAACCATAGTTGAATATTCATTAGATAGCACAAATATGAATTAGAGAGCTAAACTATAAAAGTGGAATCCTGGCAGAAGGCAGGGTTGTTGCTCACTTTCCTGGGGACAACCTACACTTTGCCATCTGAGGTATATCTACTTACTTTTGTATAAAATTTGCTTTTAGCAGGCTGCTGTTCACTCTACAGCCAGCCCGCACTTTGTCTGTGAATGTGAATTTCTTAATTTTGTATTAGACTTGGTGTGGGCCCTGCTAGGTCTCTGGAGCAAGGCAGCACTTTCTCTGTTAAGTCTTTATTTCTTATCTGTTACATTAAACCTGGTTTTACTTTCTGTTCTTAAATCCTTTCCTATGGCAGAGTCAAGAACCTGGTGAGAGGATGGGGTGAGTTGAGGCTGGTTATTGGGTTTCCCCAGAGCAATCTGGTATCACAATGAAGTTAAATAAAGCACTTTTAGAAAGCATTTCATTATACTCTGTGTATGTTTGTGTTAAAATAGGAGTAAAAGCTTCTTTTATAACATTTAGTAATTGTAAATGCTATCATCAATGCCCTATTACTAGTGTGTATTGGAGTTCTAGCAGTCTGGAGGTCTTTTAGTCTAACAAATAAAGGAATCTGGAATTTGAGATATTTTAAAAATAAAACAAAAACTTTTTAGTGGCTTATCCTTATCTAAAAGGATATAAGGAACAAGTTTTTATCTTAGAAATATAGAACATATTATGAATATGAGAAGGAAAATGACCATAATTCCAGCATTAAGAGTTAAAGAAAAATAATAACTTTTAACATAATGGAATTTCATTGTTCATAGGGATAGAATTTACTATTACCACTACTACGGCTAGTAAGCACAAAAAGTCTTCAAAAAGTTCATGAAGGGATTCATATTACCTTTTAACTCCATTTTTCCATGAACTCCTTGAAGCACTCTCACATTTACTAAGTGTCAGGCATTATATTAAAGTTATTACATGAATTATTTTATTTATTCTTAAAGCAACACTATCAGGTAGGGAATATTACACCAAGTATACGGTTGAGAAAATAAAGTCTTAATCATAATACAGTTAATTAATTTCCCCATAATTCCTCCTCTTATGAGGGGCTTTAACCCTTGGTCTGAGTTCTGAAAACTTTGTACTTATTTATAAACAGGTTATCCTTTTATTAAAATACCTTTGGGTTATTATCATTATTTTTGTCATGTTTGTCATAATTCATTGCCCACTCTCCATTTTTGGACATGTAGCTTGCTTTTATTATTAAATTTTTAAAAATAATGCTGCTTTGAATATCTTCATACATATATACCTACTTAGATACATACATTAGAAAGCATCAAACTCCCTGATTTCAAACTATATTATAAAGCTATTGTAATCAAAACAGCATGGTACTGGCATAAAAACAGATATATCAACCAATAGAGCAGGAGAGAAAGCCCAGAGATAAAACCAAATATTTATGGTCAACTGACTTTTGACAAAAGTGCCAAAACACACAATGGGGAGAGGACAGTCTCTTTAACAAATGGTGTTCAAGAAACTGTATATCTGGATGCAAAACAATGAAATTAGACCCTTATCTCACACCATATACAAAAATCAACACAAAATGAATAAAAGATAGATACAAGACCTGAAACTGTAAAACTTCTAGAAGAAATCAGGGAAAATCTCCACGACATAGGTCTGGGCAATAATTTATTGGATAGAATTCTAAAAGCACAGACAACAAAAGTGAAATAGAAAATGGGATTGCATTAAACTAAAAAGTTTTTGCACAGCCAAGGAAACAATAGAGTGAAGAGACAACCCACAAATTGAGAGAAAATATTTACAAACCATACATCTTATAATGGTTAATATCCAAAATATCTAAGAAACTCAAGACAATAGCAAGAAAACAAATAACCCCATTTAAAAAATGAGCAAAGGATCTAAACAGACATTTCTCAAAAGAAACATAAAATGGCCAACAGATACATGAAAAAAATGCTAAACATATAAAACCACCAGGGAAATGCAAATTAAAACCACAATGTGAGAAAACACCTCGCACCTGTTACAATGGCTATTATCAAAAAGACAACTGGCAAGTGTTGGCAAGGATGTGGAGAAAAGAGAACCTTGTACACTGTTGGTGGGAATGTAAATTAGTACACCCATTTTGGAAAATACTGTAGAGGTTTTTTTAAAAAACTAAAAATAGAATTACCATATGATTCAGCAATCCCACTTCTATATATACGTCCCAAAGAACTGAAATCAGTATATCAATGAGGTATCTGCACTCACACGTTTATTGCAGCACTATTCACGATAGCTAAGATATGGAAGCAACCTAATTGTCGATTAATGGATGAATGGATAAAGAAGATGTGGTATATATACACAATGGGATACCATTCAGTCCTAAAAAAGAAGGAAATTCTGTCAAAAACTGTATGATCTCACTTATATAGGGAAACCAAAAGAGTCAATTTCATAGAAACAGAGAGTAGGAAGGTGGTTACCAGAAGTTGGGAGTAGGGAGGAAAAGGATGGGGAAAGGGGTGATGCTGATGGAAGGGTACAAGACAGAAGAAATAAGTTTTAGTGGTATACTGCACTGCATCATGACCACAGTCAATGTTAATGTATTGTATATTTCAAAATTGCTATAAAAGAATCAATTTTTAATGTTCTCACTATAAAAACATGGTAAGTTGGTGAGGTGATGGATGTGTGAATTAGCTCGATGTAATCTCTCTACAATGTAAACATAGATCGAAACATCACTTTGGACCGCATAAATATACACAATTGTTATTTCTCAATTAAAAATTAAAAATAAATACGAATCCTAGAAATGTAATTATGGACTCAAAGTTTACAAACATTGAAAATTCTTGATAAATAATGCCAAATTATTTCCATAAAGTTTATATTGGCTCATATTCTTACAAACATTGGATGTTCCTGAAGGCAAAGAACAAACACCAGTGTTAGCTAACAAATAAAATAGGCTTTATTCCAAGACAACAAAACTCTCAGACATCCAAAGCAGACATCAAAAAACAGAGCAAAGATATCTGGGAAAATACATTCTGGACCTGGTACTTTTGGGACTAAAGCTACTTTATCTCTCTCTCAGGAAATTGCAAAATACCTTACACTTGCTTTTTATTGCTGTTCTAGCTAATCACCTTCTATATTTGGTTTACTGACATATAAACAAACTGAAATGTCAATCCATCTCAAATTTTCATGACATATACAGCTTGTACACACCTACTACCTCCTGAAGGATTTAATGTATTTTAGTTTAAATTCCTAAGAGTGAAGAAATATAAAAGTATCAGCCAAGCCTATGGATTTGTTCCTCCTGGAACAGGTATGTACCCCTGGTCCAATCAGCCACAGCCAGGAGGGTTGTGGAAGGAAGAGGAAAAAGGAAGAAAGATCAAGTCTGGAAGTGGGCATCAGCAGAAACCAAAGATGCCCAGTGTACTACGAGAACATTCATGTCAGCATCACTAGATCTCTGCCATTTTCCTTATCAGTTAGCTTTACTAAAGATAACTTACATCTCATTGTTTTAAATTTGAATTTTCATGAGTGAAGCAGAATTTTACATCAAATGTGTATCATTTATTGCATTTCTTCTGTGACTTTTGTGTTCATGATAATCTCTTGAGTTGTTAATTTTCTTTCTCACCAGTTTTTCTGTCATGAAAATATTTGAATTTTTTATATATGTGTACCAATCATTTATCTTATTTATTGCTCATATTTTTTTTTTCCCATTTGGCCATCTTTTTTTTTCAGTACAAGGTTACTTTTGACACACTATAGTTTGAAGTTTAATGTCATCAAATCCTCCAGTCCTTTTCATTTTTTTCTTTTTCTTTGATTGTGATAATATTTAAAAGTTTTTCACCCTTTCAAGATCAATCTTCAAATACATTTATTTTAGAAAAAATTTTAAATTGCTTTTAAGTCCTTAATGAATGAAATAAATCTTTAGAGATTATGTGAAGTTCCAGATAAAATTTTATTTCTTCCCACTTAGCTAATACTCACATTTTTCCCACAAGAACAATTTATCTATTAAACATATTAGGAAATTTTATTCAGGGTTCCACAATGTGAACAGATCTCTAAAAATACTTTTGCAAATACTAAGGAGAAAATATTGAACAGATGGCTGATGGCAGACAGGGTGTTAGTCAGGAGACTACTGGAATAGTCCAAGTAAGAAGTATACATTTCTGAACTAAAGGAGTAGAACTATACAGAAAAATGGAAATCTTAGCAGGATAATAAAAAGTGAACATTACTAGGACTTTGTGATTATATGTGCAGGAAAGGGCAGAAAGCAAGGGGTAGCAGCATCGGATGACTTTCAAGATTTATGGTTCTGGTTGTTAAGTAGATCCAGGGGTGTTATCTCTTGGGGAGAAGATTACGAGTTAGCTGTGGTCACGGATGGGCTTGTGTCTATGGGAAGTGTAGAAGACAGTTAGATATGCAAGCTTGGGATATGTAACCTGGGGATAAGGAGATGAGTATCAACAACATCTGAGCAGACATAAACGTCATGCGCCTGATTGAGATTTCTTCAAAAACTATGAGGCATGAGAAGAAAAGAAAGCCAGAAGGCCAAGGATGTGCCTCCCGAGGATACTGGCATTGAGAGATTAAGTAGATTATGAAGAGCTTCTAAAGAAAAAAAAAGAAAGAAAGAAAGAAAAAAGAATATCACTGTTATAAAGACAGATGTCCTTCCAAATGAAAGTAGGGTCATAAAAGTTAATGGGGACAGTAGTTTGGGAAGACGTAATCAGTAGTGCCAGACGTCAAAGGGAGCTCCACTAAGATAACTGGCAGAAAAGTGTCATTTATATTTGGCAATATGGAGCTCACCGACGACTTGGTCAAGTGCAGCTTCAGTAAAATGATGTTACGCACCAGTGGGAGAGAGGAATGACAGAAGAAGCTGAATTACTGGTAGTTGAGGTGAAATGGGAAATCACCAAACACAGACAGTGCTGCAGGCTATCACATGCTGTTTCCAAAATCTTAGCTTTCAAAGAGAAGGAAAGAAATAGAATGAATAGTAGAAGATGAAGCAAGTACACAGGAGATCTTTGTTTCCTTTTGTTGTTGTTTTGTTTTCAGTTTGAGAAAAGAGAAGACTGAACCTCACATGCTAAATGGAAAGAGCCTGTGGTGAGACAGGGGAGGGAGACCACAGAGGAAGCGCTGGGAGGAGATGCCCGCGGGGGGAGCCCACCTGTACGTTGGCCTTGGCTGTTTGCCGGCTGTAAACAAGGAAGTGTAGGACTAATGGGATGGACTGAAGCTTCTCAGTGGAAAGGGGTCAATTCAATTATTGCAAGTGGAACGGTGGGGAGGAGCAATAGGAAAGAGGTAGACATTTGGGCTGACTGCCAGGGAGTGGGGTGGAAGAAATGCTAGGTCAGAAGTGAGGAATCAAGGCATTTGGAGGCCCGTGCATATGTACTCACGTGCATCCCCATGACCGTGGTTTTTCTTTCCAGCAACACTGAAGCTGAAAGGACAGTTGCCTTTAGGATAAAAGAATGAGGAATTGGACTGGTAGGCGGTGATGGGCAGAGAGTGGGATATGATAGTTTAGACACTGGATGGGGTGATACACTTTAGAGTTATGCCGAGATCTAGAGCAGGGTCCAAGGAATGGGCTTGTGCAATGGGAGTTGAAGGTAAATGGAACTGAAGAAGTCAAGAAATGGAAACAATGATGTATTAGATGGATTTTAAAAAATAAATATCGAAGCATTCCAGGTACTCCAAACATATACACTCTAGAAGCATTTTGTTACAGTAAATAATAATATCACCCTTATTATCACTACAACTGGTAAACTTAAAACAGCTGTGATCAAATTCACTGACAAATGTCCTATATAAAAATATGTAGCCAAACTAGTTAAGAAAAACAGTGATATACACAGCCTTTTACTTGAAAATTCAGGTGAGTAACTATGAAGCGATTAATGCCATATGGTTATGAAGTCAACAATGCAGATCAAGTTCTTGGAAGGAGAAACACCAAGAAAATGGGTAAAATTTCATCTCAAAATTAAAATTGAATTAGGGAAGTCCATCTATTATATGACTATCGTGAGTGTTCTGAGAGTTACATGGTTGCTTATGTATATTTTTTTCCTTCCTTAGCAAATTCCATAGCAAGAGGCAATATTATTTGAATGAGTTTTCACCCAGAGAAGCAGAAGGATAAAATCACCTGGAGTTTCTATCCCAACTGGACCAGGAAATCTAACAGAAGATGTAAGGAACAAATACTTTCTGCGGTGTCGCTGCTGCTGCTGCTGTCAGGACGTGGGTGGCAGTGGCGTGGGTTCTGGGGAGCTTCTTCGTGTCTTCTTTTCACCACCCTACAGCAGCAGGAAGGTGTGTTACCCTAGGGTGCTTATGTTGTAGATTCCGTGGACAAAACCGTTTACCTTTTCGACAAAGTGCTCTATTTATACCATTCAGAAGTGCAGAGAAGTACCACTCTCATTTAAACTTAGCAACTTTTTCATTGAATGAATGAACCTGAAGACTTTGCCAGACTGGGACAGTTACAGTACAGCTCAGTATTATTCTGCTCAATACATCTTTCAGAGATGGACTGTCTGTTGATTGTGACAGCAAACAGCGGGGCCACAGTTGCATTCATTGTTCAGTGAGCTTGTCCACACAGTTCAACCCACCGACAGCAATGAATGTTGATTGTGACCTTTTCAAAAGGTATCTCTGCACAGGGGAGAGAAAGTCCTGGTGTTTTCTGCTTTGGTTTCCTGTCTTCAGCAAATTCTGAAAGCCACGGAGTAGACGATGGTTAGCCATAGGGTACAATCAACGGTCGATGGTTTTGATTTTAATTCCAAACTCACCGACAGCGTTGAATGTTCACTGTAGCAACCTCGAAACTCAGAATTCTGCTGACTTTACAGTATCTGTACGCATCTGAGGGGTCGGGAGACAGAAACAACGAGTACCTTTAGTGATACAGTTCATGCATCTCAAGCCATTTCAAAAGAACAAGAGAGCAAGCCTGCACTCCACCTTGCGTTAGAGAAAAGGATCTGTTTCTTTGAGCTAAAAGAATGCCTATTTGGCTTAGTTCCGAAAGTGGAATTATCTCACTGTTAATTAACAGAGACTTTGTTATTCAAAGTAGTTTGAGGTATCAGATCCTAACAATATTTTATCATTTAAATACTCCTATGGTTATAATAGGTAAACATGATGTGCATAGATGGTGCAAAAATAAAACAATTCTCTTAAATTTCTTTAAATTAAATTAATGTCAATGTTACTTTTATATTTATATTATATATTTGATATAATTTATTCTAAATAGGGTTTTTTAATTAGTATTATTTCTTTAAAAAATTCTTATTTAGAAAATGGTGAGCAAATTATAAATGAAGAAACAAGCTCAACCCATTTTTTTTTTTTTTTTTAGTTTATAGCACCAAGATTTCATTAATACAGTGAAAGGTAAATGCAATCTATATATGCTACAAAACGATTCGTTTCTAAATGTTTTGGATTTGAAACTCCTAGCACCTTTTTATGGATGAGCGGCTAGAGGATTCTTTTTATATCCCTCTTCTCTAAGAGTGTTTCATCATTAAGTCTTATTTTTAAATTATTGTGAAC
This sequence comes from Cynocephalus volans, assembly GCF_027409185.1. NCBI lineage: Eukaryota > Metazoa > Chordata > Mammalia > Dermoptera > Cynocephalidae > Cynocephalus > Cynocephalus volans. The sequence goes on along the minus strand of NC_084470.1, from coordinate 127,175,430 downwards.
TCTAATGGATATATTTTTAGAACCATCTTCATTCATTTTCCATTATCAACTAAAACAAAAGTCACTTTAGATGTATCAAGACAAGGATAGGAAGTCGCTGTTTCATATCCTTAACTGGCATCTGACATTGTTATACTTATCTATGGATGAGACGACCCACAATAATTTGAAATACTACTTTGCAGATTGATCATTCAATTCTCTTCGAATCATGGCAATTCTTCCTGAAATATTAGTAAAATATGTATTCTAATTTTTTGCACATTCTGACATTTCTTTAATTTAGAATATTTTAAAGCCAGTAATTATTTAATACCTTTTAGGCAAATTGTTTACACGGAAACTTTCTCTAACTGATTGTTTGGGGGGAAAGAGGGGTTAGTGATCTATAGGAAGTATATATTGAAGAGAAAAATAGGCATAAAAGATAAAGCAGTGATTAATCTGAATTTTGCAGTGTTTAATTCTTTTTAATTAAGTGATTTTTTTCCTACAGAATACAACTCTTTAGAAGAATGCATTATCAGGAGGCATTTCTGTGTTGCTGCTGGAAAGAATATCATCATGGGACTGAGGGCTCGTTTGTTTGCATTATCAATTACAGCTAAAGGCATATCACTCCTGTTCTGCTGCCTGTCTATTGTGGTATTAGTGTCAGGTCAATATGCAGCTGCTTTCAATCATGCCTATTCATCTCTCACTACATCTGCTAACATTTGTATAATAGGGACGCTGCGATAAAAGACACTAAACCGTGTGTTTTGCCTTAACACAAAATATGCATTTGGCCTACTAATAAGCAAATCTCTAGGGCAGTTAAAATTAATTGCAATGCATACATAACCATGTTATTATTTGTTTTCCAAAATACTCTCCTAGAAGTCCGCTACAGCATATAATTATGATAAACCTAAAATTATTAAATTCTTAAAATAAAAATCTTAAGTATAAGTAACTCTAACTTTAAAATTCTTAAAAATCATATAATGATTCATATATGATTTGATATATGAATCAAATCATGTGATGTTTTTCTTATAACAATAATAAAAAACTATTGCTATTTTATGTGGAAATGACAAGACATTCAATGTTTTTTTTTTTCTTAATTCTTTCTTCTTTCCATGGACTAATCTGGATGCATGTTTCATAAAGTCATAGTTTGTTGAAGATAAAACTTCACCTCTTAACAGCCTAAATTCTACACAACAGGAAATAGGATCCCTGTTGTCTTTCTTACAATTATCCTTGTGTCACAGAAGAGAATAAACCTCAGGGTTCTATGTTCTGAATTATTTTGGTCTCATATAGAAAAATTGTTCTACTAGCTGGTTCAATTTAGTTTTCTACTATTTCATGTGGCCTTTCAATCACTCCCTGGTATATTTTAATCCTATCTCTTCCATATCTTTATTTCCATAACTTAATCTTTGGGTGTAAATCTTTTAGCTTTAAAATATTGAAATTCAATAGAACAGAGGTTTTATGTTTTCTGTAGGAAAGTCTGCAGGGTATTTGTTTGTTCATTTGTTTATTTGTTTTTTAGAGCACACTGTTCATAATTCCAGAACTCTAAATTGGTGATAGCAATCTGCATTCGTGCATAGTTTTCCTAGAATGAAAAAAGCCTCAAGCAATAGGTCATTTATGGACAAATATCCTTCTATCACCTTCTTCCTAATTTTGAAAAATCAATCTGCATCAAGGCCAGATTGATTTTAGCTTTTATTTCTCATCCCTAGGCTTGTGGGAACATTAAGTATTTTAGTTTCGCTTAAGGTTAGTAGATCATAAATAAACCAAAGCAATTTCTTTGCTTTGAGCAAGAGGGTCACAGAATACATGAAATACCACTTTTAAACAAAGCAAACCCTAACGTGAGTTGACAGAGGAACATGAAGAAGTAGAGCAATGTGCCTCAGTAAAAGGCCATAGGGATTCGGGATGCTGAAGTTGTCTGTTTTAGGAATAGGTTATGTATCTTGTTTGATGACCTGTATTTAATTTAAGTGACTGCTTCTGCCAGTCCTTCCAGAGGGCAAGTGTGTGAAATAGAGCATCTCAATGTCAGTCTCCAGTCCTTTCCTCTGCCTGATGCCTTGACCTAAATTGGGCATGTGGGCACTGATCTGGACAAAGAAAAGGGGATAGATGTCGCTACCACACGCATTTTCTCTTTAAGTCTAGTTAGTTAGTCTGAAAATTTTTGAGGGCAGCACGCATCTCATGAATAGATTTATAGTTTAATCAGTTTTATTTTCTGTCCTGGAGATGAATCTTTTTAAAATGTAAGACGTGAACAATGTTGCATTTTTTTTAAAAAAATGCCATTGCTCTTCTCTCCTCCAAAGGAAATAACACTCTCTCTGAAATTCATCATAAATGAAATTTTAGCTTAACTGGTATTTTGGGATCCGAAAATACCATCTCCACTTTCTTAGAGGATTTCTTTCTCTACTCAGGATATGAAATCGCATGAAATATTTCAGCCCTAGCACTTTACCTTCCCAATTATATGGTTAAAGTGCCTATTACAGAAATGCTTATTCTGGGTAATTATAATTTTAATTATTGGGACTTCTGGCTAGTTCAATAGAAAGCGCAAAAGCATCAAAGCGGTCAGAAACTGACTAAATGCAGCAGACAGCCAAGTTGAGTACTTGGACATGGCTCTCCACTGAGAAACGAGGAAAATCGGCAAATCATGCCAAAGCTTGGCTCAGAAGACATCTTTTACTTACTGAAATACTGGCACCCCAGTGAGGACTGTAATTTTGTTTTCCAATAGCTTCATAATTACTGATAGCCTTTACTCCTGTTGACAGCAAAAGGCCCCCAAACTTTCTGGTTTTCCTTCCCAGAAAACTGTGGAAATGATTCTACATTATTCACTTTGTAAAATGTCTTACGAATTTGCTGTGAAGAAGGGAAGAATCTCCAGCATCACTTTTGCACTATTTGGCAAAGTTGGCAGTAATTAAAAAAATTATTTATTTTTAATATACATATTTACTGAATTTACATGCAAGAAACCCACATTGTATATCTGTTGCAAAATCGACTGAGTGATTGAAAAATATTTTCCATTGACAAATCCATCCAGTTGACACTTCTTGAGCACTGAAAATTGAAACGCAACTTTAAGCTTTGAGAGATTTAGACATCTACATACGATTCATCTTTGTGGTTTGTTTTTGTAAGTGTCCAGAGACTTAAATGTTTGTGTGCTGTTTTTTTAAAAACTTAAATATTTAGAGTTTCATCTAACAGAAATGGTTAAAAAAGGAACCAGCATAATTCTCACATGAACATCACTTTTAATAAAAGCCCACAATTCTTCATATGTTTGCTTATCTGACTTTCCTTATCTTAACCTCTTATTATCATGTGCTGGATTAAAACTATTTTTTTTTTTGGTAGAGACCGTGTACATACAAACTATTTCTATATGTATAAATCTCTTCTGTGCCTGTGAACTGTAGCCGTTTAAAACGTGTGTTTTATTAGGTACAAAGAGCAACAGAACCGTGGACCTTGCCACTCGCTAGCTTGGTTACGTAACCTCTATGAGCTTTAGTTTTCTGGATAAAGTCTGGATAATAAAATTATCCTCACATACGCTAGTGCAATCAATTTCCGAATAACCCTTTATAGCAGATATTCTGTAAGAGATAGCATGATACTCATTATTTAAGGGACCAACATTAAATGCAGGTCTCCAAAGTTTCTAATACTTCTTCCCTTCAAAAACAGCTTCTTTCCCACTTTTAAAACTTAAAAAAAAAAGGAAAAGAATTAGATTTCTTTTCTAACTAGCCTCAAAATATGTCAGTTTTCTAAAAAAGGTACAGTAGCATTCCTAGTGAAGATGCAGCCCTCTGCTACGTGGCTTTCTTACCTGGTAGTTGGTAATGACTGACAGGCAGGAAGAGCTCTTCCAAGACAGGTAGTTCTAAAGGATTGACGTCTACTTAAAAGTTACCATTAATCTTAAACTCTCCTAAAGTTAGAAACCCTTGATTAACCTAATGAATCCCGGTCTTAACCTTCAGTATTAACACAGAGTGTGAAGACTAGACTGTATTCAGTACGATTATTTCTGATCACCTTTCAAGAGAGTTTCTTGTCCTTGAGCTGTCTCATCAATTAGTTTAAATCAACCCAGCATGCCCTCAGCTCTACATAGAATTAGACTAGTGTTTAAATACTACTGTATTTTTAAAAAATTTATCATATCTTTACTTTTTTTTGGCTACTGGAAAGCTATTTCAGTGTTTTTTTGTTTTTCTCTGTAAAATTTACACTTCTTCCTGAGGCAAAGAAAAGAAAATTATTACTTTTGGTGGGGGAAGAGGGGGGAGCAGGGGAACCTCCAGCAAGTACAGGGATCAACCCCTGAACCCTGATGCTATCAGCACCACACTTTAACCAACTGAGCTCACTGGCCAGCCCACACATGACGACATTTTTCCAAAGCCTGTGAGCTTACATTGCAGATAAGTTATATCAGGCTATGAAAACTATTCCTTTATGAACAATGAATCACTTAAAGAATTAATTTATAAGAAAAAGTTTTGATAGAAAAACCTTCTTTTTATAGAAAAAGGTATAGGGATAGTGTGAAGTTCACAGTGAATTTAATATAATCAATTCAAATCATAGGTGAAGCTAGAATTTTTTTTTTTTTTTTTTCATAATGAAGATCCATGATGTCAATAGTATAACCCTGGGACTTGTATAAACTGTGTCAATGTCATGATGGGCAGTGTATATTTTTAGTGAAGAAATAGGGCCTTCGATCCCAGACTTTGTACAATGCTTGATTAATCCCTCAGTTTAGAAAGGACAGACAGGCTAATATTGAAAATAATTTTTAAATTAATTCCAAGTAAACATTACCATATCAGTAATACAACTTCTCTTATTATGTTATTATTAATAATGTAAGTTAATCTTGGAAAATTAAGAGTAATACATGTGTTAAGAGAAAATAAGTACTTTTCTGGGAAAAATATATCACTGTTTGAAAAGAGATAGATCCCTTGCTTACAAACATTGTAAAAATTTGCCAGTGGAGGAGACCCAAAATGCATAATTAAAAGAAAAAATACATACTAGGCTTTTTAATATTGATGTGAAACAATACATGTTACATTACAAAATGAGTGATTAATTGTATTTTTAGAATATTGATAACATCTTTCAAGTTTTCTGTGCTCCATTAAAAATTCAGTCTACAACGTAGAGGCTCCCAAGCTTTTGGACTGCATTCCACACTTGTTATGAGAATACCTTACTATTTTTGGAAGATATTGTGAATGTATTTATGGCTTCATAAATTATACAAGCATCTGTTCTTTCAATCAACAGGATACTGAATGTTTTTTACATCAATCTGTGTGAAACAATGTATATAATACTGTTTTATTTCCCATGAGCTTTTAGTAAGCACTGACTCTGTAGTCAAAAAATGTCTGAATGATTAAGATGATGGAAAAGGGATGAAAAATAGTAAACAATAAATGTATTACAAAGTTAGATCCATAGGAAGTTTTTAAAAGAATTTATGATATAAAAGTAATTACAATACCATTCTAGGTTTCCATTCTACATAGAAAGTTTTAAACCAGCAGAAGCCGATGAGTTTTAATTACAAAGCTGCATTTCTATTAAAAGGTTATTTTCTTACGGCTTTAATATTATATAAAATGCTATGTTTGTAAATATAAAATTTTTAAAAAAATTTTGATATTGAGTTCTGATACATATTACATTATTGTGGTTTACTCAATCAAAACTCCCTTTATTAAAATTTATACATTAAGAATAAGTAATCTAAATGGACTTGGATATTCAAGAAGATCTAATCAGCAGGTTACTGTGTTCTCTCCATGGGTGACTTGTGGGCTAGGAAAGGATTCCAGCCAAAATCAAGACTCCATTACAGTTACATATTATATTTCTCAATAAATCCTATGAAAATGAAATACCTTAGCTCAAGTTATTCGTCAAATATATGTCATTATGACATGTTTGGATTAATTGTCTAAAGGATTTATTTATGCGTCGGTCTTGGTCTCTGATAAATGACCTCTTCTAGTCCTGAGATTCTGTAATTTTTATAGTTCCTGTTCTATTTTTTCTTTTCCTTAGCTGAAGCGAGTCATTCTAGAGGGCTTAATTAATATTTCCTCTATTATACATTTTAAAAGAACAAACAGGCAAACCCCAATACTTAGTTAACAATTCACAGTACTTTTTTCTTAAAAAAATATTAATAGGTCAGCTTGTTTCTTGAACAATAGGATCAGGTGACAACTTGATTCACTGAAACCAAAACTGAGGAAAGAAAAGGCAGAAGACTTTGTTTATAGATCACTTTATGTTTCTACCAACATAAGAAGGTTCTTTATTAAATGTGTATAATTACAATAATACAGGACATTTCAACAATTTTAAACTATTCATCATATTCACTATTTTTCTCCTCCAAAGTTACTTGAAAATTGTTACATGTTAAAATGTTTCCATAGACAGAGATAAAGGAGAAAGTTACTTCATAGTAAGAAAGTTTCTCTCCATCCAAATTTTCAAATCTTTACTGTCCTGGTGCTTTCTTTGCGTGTTTACATACTTGCAGAAAATCAAATGACAAATTTTCAGAAAGTACCATGTGACACATAAAAGTCCAAGAGAGATGGAGGTAAACCATCTTTGATGTTATTTAGTAAAAGTAGAAAACTATGATGTGACTTAATCTTTGTGATTTTACTATCTATGACCCCAAAAGAACACCCTCCCACCACCACTTATTTAGCCAGAAAACAGACAGCGTCTAGCAAAGATATGATATAATTGTACTATGCTTTTCAGAATTATCCTTTTTGGACTTAATTTACAAGCAGCCTCTCTCCTGTATTAATCATAAATGGTTATTGGAGATCGATGCAGAGGAAAACTGATACAATCACCCATTTGCAGAACTTTTCAAAACAATTTATTTACCATTAATAATAAGGTGACTTTAGAACTTATGATTTTTAATCAGTGAGAGTATTAACCAGATAACCTTGGATCAAAGTCAGTATAGGCGCTTTTTTATATCCCCTCTGAAACTCCAATTAAATACATTACTCTTCCCAGTTTCCTGTCTTAAAAGTAGTTTTTAGTGTTGCCTGTAAGCTGTTAAACAGCTGCAGCGTTCCAGCCATGAAGCTAATGCTTTTTAGCATTGAGTGAATTATACAAACGCAGATACAATTAGATTTCTTCTGGGAAAAAGGCCTATAAATGCATAGATTTTGAAAAATAAGCTTAGTCATCAAAAATTGTCAGACATAAGAATATGACTATGCCCATAAGTACCCTAGTTTATGAAAAAAGTAGTGATTATTGTAAAAATAAACTCATCATATAACCATAGGATATATAGAGAATATTTATTCTCTAAAAATATTGAATTATGTACTCAAATTGACACAGGGACTTAAAAACATTGAATAACTTTGGACAAGCTATCGTACAGTGACAGAATGCTATGGTCACTTCTCACCCCTTCTGTAATCCTATGTATCCAATGCATTAACTTCCACTTTTAACATCTTCGTTTCCTGCTTATTAACTGAGGATTATTTTTTTTCAAAATTGCACAAGAAGATGATATGATGTCCCATATATCTACTCTGAGACTTAATGGTCATCTGATATTTCTAGTTGATCTTTAACATGTGGGAATAGGATAGTGTAATAGATGAAGGATAAGTACACCAAGAGGATATAGAATTCTAGTTTCAGTGCTATATAATTCTCTCTGTACAGTTTTCTAAAAATGAAAAATAGGTACACCAGTAATTTTATCAGTTTCCCTTTCTTGATCTTTCTCTCTCACTAGACAGTGAGATCCTTGGGGTCAGAGACTGTCCCTCGAAGACCTTTTATATTTCCTGGAATACAGTAGGTGCTCAATATGTGCTTGTGGTCTCTTCCTCGATTCCCTGGCACACATCAATATCTAGCTCCTTAACCAGACACAGTCTGTTTCCCTCCTACCCCCGCCCCCATTTACCTGACTTCATGTAAAACAGTGTGTAACTAGCTAAATTCCATTATTGGGGTTCCATGAATTTGGATGTACTGGAATCTAAAGTCTGAGTCACAGAACCCCGTCATCCTCAAAGGTTCAGACGTGGGAAAGTTTAAGCAGATTTAATACTCATTTGAGAGCTTAACCACCTCCAGAATCACTGATATATGACAACACATAAGACCAAATTTCAGACAAATAATTGTCTTGTTCCTTAATGAAGTTCCTCATTAAATTAGGAATTTTACTCTTCTTTGCAAATGGACCATATAGTTTCTTCTAATGATATAAACAAAGTTATCACATTTTTAAGACTTATAGGTTAAAACTTTAATTGCCTTTAAAGTACTTTTTAAGAGACTGTACACTTCCAATAATATTTTCATTTTTGAAAACATTTCTATATTATCTCTGTCAATCAAAACATGAGGGTACTATGGAAAGTATAATAATTTGGGGCCCATGCAAAACAACATTCAATAACTGTTCCAAATTTTATTTAATGAAAGATAAAAGGAGAGCAGAGAAGGCAGGAAAAGTGCTCTGGTTAGACAAAAGTCTCTCCTTGAAAATGAATTTACTTGGTAGTGGGTTTCATTGCCACCCAGGTACCCAGATATTTTAACCACATAGTATTCCTTCATTGAGGTAAATTCTGGTAAACTTATTTCCTCGTGTCATTTGTTTTTTTCACATTTCCTCCAGCTGCATACTCAAGACAGATATCCAGCTAAGCTGGTTTTGTTCACTGAAATGGCCTTAAGAGGTATTTCATTTAGCACAGATGAAAATTAGCTTTTCTTTAATTCCAATCCTCGTGAACCTATTTGATCAACTACTTTATGCACCAAACATCGCAACATTAAGTGTTTGTCAGCTATTTTTAAAAATTGAATCATTCTCAAAGGATGGAAAGTTGTCTTTTTTGAGTATCTTTAAAGAGTGGGTTCAAAAATAAGTGGGGTTGGACTTAAAGACAATTCCAAAAAAAGTTGTGACCTGTGGCAGATTGGTGCCCTCTTCCAAGGTGTTTAACTCTGAGGGGCCAATAGTGTTCAAATGCATATATAGGGATATATCTATACAAATGTCAGTGACACTAACATAAATATTGATATAAAAAGATTTTTGTAATGAAAGAATCTTAGCAAGTGGAAAATTTGTTTCACAGCCAAAGGGAGGAAACACGAAGGCTTCTTCACTAATAGTTAAGATGCTGCCAATTATAATGTTCTTAAGGGAAAATTTTCTAGCATTCTTGGATTTTCATATTGAAGTAATTTTAGCTAGAAGATATTTTCCCCAAAAGATACCATTAGAAAGACCATTAAAAATAACATAAGCCAATTTATTTTAGAGTCTTTTTTTCAATACTTCTTTTGCTTTTATTAAATTCAGTTCATATCAATGTCTAAAATGATGGTAATCATTCTGTTACAGTAATGTAATCTCTTGTATCTTTCAGTACAGCTTTCTCTTTGGGACACCTGTTAACATTATAATCTGTGGTCATCATATTGTGCCTAAAATTGCACATTTTAATATGATACTGGATTTCTGCTTATTGATCAAAAGAAGAAATTCTGATCAATAAACAACAAATTGAATTCTATAGTCACCTAAATGGCTAAGTATTCCCACAATAGTTTCAAACACACTGATTGATTTAAACAATCCAATTAGTTTTTACCCACACCTCATGCTTAAAACTACAGGAGTGATATATTTTACATAATGAGGTTTACAGAGAAATTCTGTCATTCTGGAGAGAGAGCTATAAAAATATATTATGGTTCAGTCTATTTTTACCGTTTAATATCTGGCCAAGAAAGAAAAATAATTTTGGCAATTACATTTTTTAAATCCCCTCTTTAAATTTTTTTTTTTTATTTTTTAGGGTAACAAAAATTGTTTACTAAATGAAAGTTTTTACCCTAAATATTCACTTATAGTTTCTTTCACATTCTCAATTCTGCATTCTGTCCAGTTTTGTTAAGATACATGAATAATACAGAAGTTTGCTAATTTATACTGATTTAAATGCAACCATAAAAACATATCATTCTATCACGCCAAAACTACAAGACTGTGTCTCTAATGAACAAAATTAGCTTCATGAAATATTTATTCTTCAGTAATCCACTTTAAAGTTATCATGGTTTTCTCATACTACATTGTAAACATTTGGGGGCATTCCAGAGAAATATTATCATTTCTTTGGGATAAAAAAAAATTAGTCTTAAAAAGCTAAAAACATCTATTAGAGAGAAAAGATATCAACAAATAAGCTTTCACTTCTATTACAGGAAATTGCTTGAGGCACATGGCAGGAGTAATGGCACGGAGCTCAATTTTCCTTTGCCTTTAAATATAACTTTTTACTTTAGTTAAAACTAACATTATATTGAAAATACAATTTCTGTGTGCCTCTATAGTTACTAAAGATAGCTTATTGAAATGGACAGTAAAATTTTAAAGTCAGATGTATGTACATTGTCACAAATTTGAAATAATTTTGGAGAAATAATGGAATACTAAGAAATTCAAAACAGATGTCTCCTAAAATTTAATATATTTACATGCTTGTAAATAGCATATCTTTCCAAAACATGACATTTCTTCTTTAGGACAGTGTGTGTGTGTGTGGGGGGGGATGATTGGGGTGGGAAAGGGAGGATAATTTTATATTAAGTTCTACCTATGAGGAAACTACACAAGATTGAGTCTTTACAATTATTTCAAGTGTGACAGAACATTTCTATTTAAGGCAATATATGAGTCAATAAAATGTAATGGTTTGCTTTAAGCTGACTTATTTTCATGCTTTTGTATGTGTACTATACTCGTAGAGTATTTACTCAGCACTCACTTTTTGATTTTTATACTTTTAAAGATTTTAGAGACTGGACCCTAAAAATATTCACCAGAGCCGTTTTAAAATATTTTTCTGCAGGATTTTAATAAGGTTGAATTTGGAGGTTACATCAATTGTCTTACTTTACCACTTTGTAGTTTGTTTTAGAATTCTCAGCAGAGTATGCTCGGATACTAGTTAAAAATCCTTGAGTACCTAAGGAAAGTCTTGAAGAATCTAAAGTTCACATTTCCAAACGAGAACAACTCATTTTTTTCTTAGCTTTAGCAGCAAACATGAAAATGAAATGCTCTGCTTCTATTGCTAATTTAGCAACTGTGCACCAAAGTCCCAAATACAAATAAATAAAATATCTTCTGTCATGCCACCTTCTGTGTGTAAATTTCCTTGCTTAAATTTTTTTCTTAATAAAAGGAAAGAAAGAAAGAAAAAGGAAGGAAGGACAGCAAAGAAAAAGAAAGAGAAAGAGAAAGAAAAGAGAGAAAGAAAAGAGAATGTTTCTCAATGGGCATGTTGCCATCCTAACAGATGGGCATGGTTATAGGCAGCCAGGAGAAGCCTACAAGCATCAAGGGGCACAAGGACTGAAGGCAAGACTGATTTGGTACCACTCAAACATTTACCTTTTCTGAGATTCAATTCCTGCTTTAGTTGAGAGAATAGAATTACTTACACATGCAGTTATTGAGTGGAGTCTTTCTTTTGTTCTTTAATCTCAGCAATGGCCCTCCTGAGAGTCTATACCTCAGCCAAGTTAGAATCCACTTTTACATTATTTTACTCTTGCAGAGTTTTACATTTGGGCAATTGGATAGTACGTATGTCCCTGTCCCATTAGCTAACAGGTTACATTTATAGTCAAATGCATATTACTCCATAGCAGCTGTATCTTAAGAAGTGGGGAAACAAACTAAAAAACCTTTAAAAATTGCTTTACCCTTGTTTTCCTTTCTGAAACTAAAAATTATACAATCTATGATTTAATTTCAGAGAATGTCAATATGAAGAGTAGATACATAATAAAACCTGTATCATATTTTAGATAGATTGGCACTACTTTGATTATAGATTATTAGCAGAAAGTGAGTATAAATTTGAATTATTTCCCATTTAGTTAAAACTACAAATATACACACTCTCAAATCAAGGAAACTTAAGAAGTAACTCTAAAATTAATAAGTATCTTATAAATTAATGGTGAATAATATTTAAGCTAATTTTATTTATTTTATTATAAAGAATATTCTATCTAACATTATATTTCCTAACAAACTAGATCAGTGCTTAAATTTGCAGTCCTTTGGATTTTCACCACTGATTGAGTTACTTTTCCTAAAAGAGGAAATGGAGACTTAGAAAATATTAGTGATTTGCTTAAGATCACATAAAATATAACTCCTGACAGTGCCAGGAGTCAATGCATAATCCAGGACCATTTCAAATAATCATTTTCTCTCAATTTGGGTGCTCAGTGAAGTTCACGGGTCAATCTGAAAGTCTCTTCCCAACTTTCAAGAATGTGATTGTTGCTCTATTCTTGTTCCACGTTTTTCTTCATCTTATGGGTTTATTTTTAGTTTGTTTTAGCTCGGAGCTAACACCTAGAGTTTTATAATGATTCATTATAACAATGCATATTTACTCCTCCATTCTAATTATTTTTCTCTCTTTTACTTTTTGTTTTTTAACAAATGCATTTAAGAATGTAAAACTTGGCAGTTGCTTCAAATCAGTATCATCATGCTGGTGTCACATGGAAAGACAACATCTCCACCCAGCCCTTCCTCTTATCTCCCAGAGAGCCACCGGCAAATACATTTGATCTCAAAATGTCACAAAACATAAACCTCTTTTTTTTTTTTTGAAGAGCAAAAATGCTTAATAGATTTTTTCTTTATTATTTTCTCTGGGACAGGATGCTGAATGCTTTATACTTTGTAATAAATAAAAAAAATCTTGTACTAAAACCCTTGAATATTTTTTCTTCCCTTTTCTTCCTCCTCCTCCTCCTCTTCTTCAAAGACATAGTTATCTTATTTTCCAGTATTTGAAACGAAGAAGGTAAATCAAGACTTGAATATAGAAGTAAGCTTTACCTGCAGAGATACACATTGAACCTTAAAATTACATTTTCTCAATCTATCTTCCCATTATTGAACTGACACTCTAATACATGCAAAAAAAGTTCAAATTCTATTGGGTCCATGTGAGAGATATTTACCAACACCTATCGTTAATATAGATATTTAGGTAACATGTGAACTACACAGTAGTTTGAATTTTATTATTTAAGGCTTTCCCTCTTGCCTTCTACCTCCAACCCAATCTATATACTCCAACACATAGATAACTGGATTCTTTAAAAACAAACAAACAAACAAACAAACAAACAAAGAAAAAAACTATTCTAATCTATAGAACAATAAAAAATAAGAAGTGGGAAGAGTCCACAAAAAACACATTTTCTGAATCCTTGTCTGGCCAGGCCTAAAACTCATTTCAGAAGTCTGCAATTCTCCAGACTCTGGGTACTTCGCCAGAGATGGGAACCGGTCCTGGACCCTGTCCGCATCTGCAGCAGACTCGAGGCTCTGTTCTTGCCAGCACAGTTACAGAAGAATCAATGAGCAGAACAATGTGCTAATTTCTCTATGATTCCTTAATGAGATGGTATAGGGAGTAGATTTCCCGGGAATAAATAAAGTTCTAGGTGACAAGTAAGTTGTTGTCCATTGTTTATTTATTTATTTATTTATTATTTATTTATTTATTTTTATTTTTTCGTTTGTCTCCTTGTTTTTCTAAACACACAATCCCTTGTAAGTAATGTCCCTGTATCATCATATGAAGTAAAGGGAAAATAATTAGAAAAGGTCAGCTAGAATACATTTTTTAAAAAAATTCTAAATGAAGAATATTCCAAATTAAAAATTGTTTGCCATTCGTTTGAGACAGAGAACATCATGTTGAAGTAGGAAAACCCTGAGAGCAAATGGTACAATGGGTGGTGACTGCTGACCCTTTCTGCTGCCTTTAACTAGCTGGGAATGCCTGAGCTGGTAGTGCCCATCCAGCAGTGTCCCTTTGCTTCAGGCTCTTTTGCCTCTGCAAGGAAGTGCAGAATCAGGGCCCCTGGGTACAGCAAATCTAACAGCTCTGGGCTTTTAAAAAGCAGATGTAACCTGAAGAGGCTTGTTGGGGGTGGGCTTGTTTCTTCCAGGGAATATTCCAAGGGGCTCTTTAGCTCTCTGCCAGTGCTTGAGTGACAGCTTTCAGGTGATATGGCGGAGGACCAAGGCAAGTAATCTGCCTTGGGCTGTGCATTGTCCCCGCCCAGGCATTTCTCCCAAGGAGGATTCAGCCCATAAATCAGAGACAGAAAGTCTGTCTCGGTGGACGTCGAAGTGCAGCTGAGAGCCTGAAGGAGCCATTGTCTGCAGCACTTGGCTGTTTGTTGAGTGTGTGATTACAAGCTGAACAAAAACGGCCCTTGCAGAAGCTCAAGTGCCTGAATTATACAACAGCGATTAATTAGGGCAGCCAAAATTCAAAGCAGTGAAATAATGAACAAGTTTTTAGAATGAATGGAATTAATTTATAATGTATAGTAGGCAGTGTGCCCAATTGCTGTGCCCTTTGGACAAGTAAAATCATTAAAATTACTTATTCTACCAACTCTATGTGTATTTTTTTTCCAACCAATTTTTCTATAACTCATTTTAGAACTAAATATAAGCACATGCTTTTTTAACTTGAGAGAATCTGGTAAATGTATTAGATGCTCACGGTTACACAAGGAATTGAACTAAATAATGCAGTATAAGCATGGCCTCTAGTTTTAAAAACCCTCAAAAACTCACATTTTGAGTCTTTTGAGAAAGCAGTTTCCTCCTCTGGTAGGGTTGAAAGAGAACGCTTCGGTATTACACTGAAACAACTGCCACCTTAACAATGAGTCACTAGGTGATTTGAAAATTTTCTCTTCATAAGTGCCATATTTATTGACAAATACAGAGAATACGTTAACCCTGGAAAACAATTAATAGAAAATCTTAACCAGTAAGTATATAATAAAGCACAATCTTTAATATTATCATTCAAGCTTTTGCTTAGGAGGAATAGAAACATATACGGAATTTGGATTGAGGTAATCAATAATAGATTATTTCCTCCAAGGGGGTACATTTTAAAGAGATGAAATGACCTGACTGGTAATGTTTCAGTGTTTATGAGATCAATCAGTAGCTTGAAATAAACAAAATCTGTGACATATTCCTAAAATAAATACATTTTGCTTTCTCATTGCCTGATTATTTAATAAAATTCAGCTGTATATTATAAGACTATAATGTAAGTGCAGAAAAATCCTTAACACAGATTAGGGCTAAAATATTTCAGGTTCTATGAGTGTGAATGCTACCTGTGATGTATTTTTTTAAAATAAAACTATAATTCATCTTTTTGTTAGTTACATACTTCCTTAAGTAAAACTTCCTACATGTCCCTTTCTGTCCTAAGTTGCCTTCTGTGTGTGTATTCTTTGTGGTTGTCATAAAACATACAGATAAGGAAGAAAATTGAGTATTCATTTATTTTTCTTTCTTCTTCATTGTTTTTACTTGTAACTTAAGACTGTGAATCAATCCATGGTATATAACAAATAATTTGCTTTGAATACTGTGTACATGTCCAATATTCTGCTAAGTGCTCTCTCTCAATATCTCTCAACACCTGAATTTGGAGGTGTTTTACTGTCATATCCAAAGTCCTCGCCAGGCCTTACACAATTGGTCTGAATCGTTTCTCTCCTTTTGTCTATCTTTCATCTCCTAACTTACTAGCCTCCAGTCGCAAGTGCTCTCTTCCCGTTAACAGAGCATGCCAAATGCGAGTTAGCCTCCGGGCCTTTGCACACGCTCTTTCCTCGGGCCTTTGCACACGCTCTTTCCTCTTTCCGCTGTGAGAAGGCTTGACTATTAGCTCCATGACTCATTTTTTCTCACTTCATTCATGTTTTTAGTAACCTTTTTAAAGAGGCCTTCCTTTACCACTCTATCCAAAATAGTGCCCTAGTCGCTCTATCTACTTACTCTGTTTTATTTGACTTAATTGCAAACATTATACTAGATATTAATACAATTATTTAGCAAATAGATAACGAACACCTGATCCATACCTGTCACTGTTCTAGAATCTTGGGATCTAGTAGAAAACAAAAGAGACAAATGTCCCTGCCCTCATGCAGTTTACATTTTAGTGAGAAAGATGAGACATAAAAAAGACAAATAAATAAAAGAAACGATATGTTAGAAAGTAAAAAAAAAAGGACTAAAGATTTAAAATAAAAGAGCAGAAATGGGGATATGAACTGTGGCGAGGGTGGGATTGAAATTGAAAGTAGGTAGCCAGTAAAGGTGACTTTTAAATAACACTTTGAAGGATGAGAGGGAGCTAACCGTTAAGATATCTGTAGGATGGAAATTTCAGGAAGAAGGCAAAGCATGCACTAGGGGTTGGAGGGCTGGTAGCATTAGCTTGTCTGTTGATTATCTGTCCCCTGCCACCAGAATGGAACCTCCATTAGATCAGGGATTTTATTTGTGTGATTCACTACTAAATCCCTGCAGCTTAGTACAGAAATCTCTGAATAAGCATGTTTGAACGTATTAAGTAAATCAATTATTTTCAGTTTATAAATGAGTAAACTGAGGCACCGGAGTTAAGCAACTTATCCAAAGTACCCAAGTAGTAAGTGGTAAAATTAAGATTTGAAGCAAAAAAAAATATATAATTCCCCAGTCTGTTATAACCACTATCTTCTGCTGCTAGAGTGGGCCCCAGTTCTCTCTGAAAGTGAGAACACATGGTGTGTGGACTGAATGGCTGAACGAAGAATCAGAAAAGACCAAGAGGAGAAGGAAAAAAGGGAGCTATTCCTGATTACAGTCCAGAACTGTCTAAATTAAAGGCTGATGTGATCACTACTGTAGAGATCGGCAAGAGATGGACAGCTAGTCTTGGCTCTATTTCTTATTACTCTATGACTGTGGAAAGTATCCTTTCTCTGTGCCTCAGTTTCTTTAGCTACCAAATGAGAATGTTGGGCTAGATAATCCCTAAATCATTTTCTGTTTCTAAGGTCTCTTTTCTCTAAATATGAAGTCCCTGAAAACACTCTGGAAAGTTTTGAACAATTCTTACCCACTAAAGAGATGAGTAGAAACGATCTGTGAAGAAAAGCACACGGAGGCATCCCACAAGGAAGCCTTATTAACATAAGGCAACCGGGCATCAGAATTCATGTTAGGGAAATAGTATGTAAATACTAGACTAGCGTGGCTGGCAAACAAGGTGAGTAGGCAGGCAAGGAGTATGTTTGAAGTTGCTATGTTTTCTGGGCTCAGAATACGAAGGTTTTCAACGCCATGGTAAGGGAGTTGGACCCTATGCAATGGGTAGAGGAATGTATGGACAGTTCCTACACAGAGTTACCAGAGTTATTGCACATATTTCATATGGTCAGTGACACATTTACAGTAGGCTACAGCAAAAATTAATGTTTCTTATACAAAGATGCTTGATTTGACATGAATTTTTATAAGACAAGGCGGAGAAAGAAGAGACAGACAGAGCTTTATAAATTTATCAGAATAAATTACAAAGATGTACAAATGACACTGGGAGAACTTCTTTCCTCCTTTCTACTTTCTATCCTGTGTTGGGTCACTGAGGACTATAAGGTATATGGTCCCTGCTCTCAAGTAGCTTAACACTGAGTGGAAGACAGAATTAAATAAACAACATGGAAAATCACTCCCCAAATCACTGGATGGTGTGTAAGTTGTAAGAGTTAAAAAAAAATCTAAACTGAATATGTCCAATTTTAGAATTTTCAAAAGGCTATATGTATATGAGAATGACATTATAGATAAAGGAGTTGCAGGGTTTCTTTAAATAGTTGGTTCAGTGGCCAAAAAATTAAGGAACAGTGAAAGCTGCTTATAGGGAGTCTGCCCCGCCTTACTACCCCCCCCTTTTCATTGTTATTTATGCTTTGCAGCAGCCATCTGTGTGAAAATCCCTAAAAGCTTCCTTTAGTGACTATGATTCACCAGTCATTGCATAGGATTGCATTTCTTGATGATTCAAACATTGGGTAACCCATGTGTGCCCTTCATTTGTAACTGGAGATTGTGTTTTTCCCCCAGAGCTGTTGCATATAACTCATATGGTCAGTAGTACATTAGTACATCATCAATATCAGCCATATAAAAAAATTAATGTATACTTTCCAGCAAAAGCCTGTAAACTGCAGTAAGAAAATTTATTAGAAATCCATTTCTGAACAGATAAGTCAAAAAGAATAAAACGTGTGACACAGATGCAAAAAAGTATAGATATATCTGGGCTTTGAACATATTAGAAAATTTCAGCCACTTTCAAATCTAAAATTTTAAGTTAATCATATTAAATCAACAAATTTAGTTAAGATTAAATTTAACTAAGCCATATCAAGGTACCGCCATAAAGAAGAGTGACCTAATTCTGGAAATGTTTATAGTGTCTACCAAAAAACTGCATTCAAACGTGAAATTCACTGTGTATTATTATGATTGTTCTTAAACAACACAGGGATTATTGCACTGATGGGTCTGATTTCTACATATTCATAGATGTAAATATATATCACATATATTTACATGTTTGTAACATGCAAGTGTATACTTTAAAAATAATATCATTGCCTTGCTTTAAGTAGTAAAATTTTTAGAAGCAAACTAGTAGGTCAATTATAAGCTTTCATTTCCCACTTTCCAATGGGTTCTCATATTTCCTGAGCAATGACAACCAAAGGACACCCCCCCATTATTTCCTATATTGCTTTTATCTCTGCATACTGAGCTACCATTCATATGTTTAACTAAAATCTTTTACTCACCTACCTTCATAATATTTTAGAATATACGTCTTAGGTACCTTTGAATTGTTCAAGTTTTTAAAATCATGTTCATTGTTTTGTGTATTGTTTTACTATAAATATTTGAAAGTGAGAACAATATCAGTATAAAAGAAGGGCCACTTCATAAACTTCAAAACGAATGAATTCTGCAGAAATCAGTGTCTTCTGATTGTCAGAATGCAGTACTTCCAGAATAAATGACTATACCATTGCTTACTGGCAACCTTTTTGCAAAGATGATGCCTGAGAGATAACTATTTCTACATTGCACGGAAAAACATCTATATGTAATTAGTTGATCCATCATAAGAAAAACAAATTTTAATCATTTAACTGAGAAAAAAGTGAGGACAAATAACCATTATTCTTTGGAAATGAAACTGTGTTATACTAACATTTCAGAATGTTTACATTTTTAAACTAGTGTTCATATTAAAACTATCAACAGAGGTCCATTTCTGTTTTCCTCTAGTGAACTCAATTTGCTTATATCTGAAAATATTTTATCATTATTGCCAACTATCTTTTACCAACAAATATTTTGTCCTTTATTTTAGCCATAAATAAACATTAAGGTGTGTTCTGCTTTATGTTAATGAAATCAATTTATGGAGTAAGTGAAATTGATTGAACAAAAGCTAAGTTGACCTACTAATATATGCTCTTGGAGACAGGATCTATATAAGCATTGACAAGGGCTTGTTATAGCACAGATATTACTGACAAACTTAGTATAAAGGTCTCTTTAGGTGGAAATGAAGCCCTGCAGGTCTAGAAGTGAAAACAAACACATTTGTAATAATGAGGATGTAATAACTGTTTTCTTAGTAGAAACCGAGAAAGGTATAGGTCTGAATTTTTTTAAAAAACAGCTTCCTTCCTTTTTTATTATTTATTACAGAGATTGTGAATTATTTATTTCCTAGTTCCATATTTAAAAATTTATGGCATCTTTTCACCCTTCATTTTGGAAAGAGATTACAATGAAGGGTCAAAGATATTCTGATGAAGTGACTACAGGGCAAAATTTTTAGGCCACATAAAGAGAAACGGAAATTCATTAAACTTGTACTTGTTCATTTGCATATGAGGGTGTGGAAATGATAGCTCAGTTCTTTGACACGAAACTGGATTATTCCAAAAGATAATGAGCAGTTACCTTTCGAGGATTTCCCCTGGCTTGTTAATGCATAACTTACACTTCTATTCACTAAAATTCAAAAATAGCTAAATTACAAACAATTCTGGTGATGAACTTAAGGAACTTTCCCCTGGATGGATAACTAGCACTTTGGAAGATAGAAGCATGCTATTAACTAGGATAACTTATAAAGCTGCGTTTAGGTGGCCATCCCTGAGAGATCCAGATTTGAAACGTCTATGCAATTTCTATCACATCAGGTCATGACAAGTAGGATTTGTATCTAAGCTTAAAAATGTTTTTAATACTACAAAAGCATTAATACTCTCTAGGTCTGTATTTAAGGAAATTTCTTGCAGTGATTCTTAAGTACAATGAGATTAAGGCCCGGATGATTGAGAACTGTTCTCAAACTCAACAAATCTAAAATTGATGCCCACCCTCCTCATACAGGAAGTACAACATAAGGCAAGTTACCTAATTTACCTAACTTTTTTAGCAGGCATTCGATGTACACAGTTCTGACTTTATCTTTTGGGAAAACTGCAGGATATTAACTTCAACAAAACACAGTGGTGGGCATGAGTTGCACTGGCTATGAAAAAAGTATAAATGAAAAACCAGAAGATTTGAGTTTTTACTATATCACTTCTCAGCTATGAAATTTTAAAAAAGGACTTAACCGAATGCCTCAAGAAAAAACAAACAGCTGCCAGCTCTCCAATCTACTTCATGGTGTTTTGATGAGAATTAGCTTAGCTAAGGGCAGTCAAAATCTATAATGGTTAAAACGTGTTTTGATATCAGGAAGACATGAGTTTGAATTTTCATTTTGCCACCTCCAAACTGAAGGATCTTGTACACTTAAACTTTCAAAATTTCAGTTTCCTCCCCTCTAAAATGGTCAAGATAATGTTGAGCCAGACTGATTGGCTGTCTGTCTGTCTGTCTGTCTGTCTCTCTCTCTCTCTCTCTCTCTCTCTCTATCTATCTATCTATCTATCTAATTTTATCTGCTGACTTATCTATCATGTAATCATCACATTGTGAGTGCTGGCGAACATTAATAAAGCAGAATAAAGTATTTTTCAGATTATTCCATGCAAATATAACCCATTATTAATGAAAGTAGTATGAGAAAAATAGTGTTTATAAAATGTGCCCTTCAAATAAGAAACTTTATGTCTATAGTTAAGATTCTCAGTTTCAGATTATTCAAGTTAGAGTATATTAGCTTGAATATTATACAAACATCAAATTTCCATTCCTAAAAAAATTAAATGCATTCAAGTAACAGAAATAAATTGTAAAAGTACTTGAAGTGTATTTTCTTCATCCTTCCTTCTGCCAATCTAAAGAAAGTATTCTTACGGTTTTCTTTTTCTTATTTTTATTGGTTATGGATATTCATGGGGTACAAAGCTGACTGTCACCTCTTGTGCCCAAGATGTGATGGCCAGATCCATCCTGGCAGCATGCCCATTACCATAAATTGCGATTACACCCTGTGTCCCTGACCTCCCTGCCCTTCTCCCTTTCCCCTAAGGTGCTTTGTATACCTAGGTGTGCCCTCTCCCTCTGCAAGTCCAACACACCACTGCGGTCTGTCTTTCCTTCCTTCTTTCTCTCTTAGCTCCCACTTATGACTGTGGACATGCGGTATTTTTCCCTCTGTGCTTTGCTTATTTCACTCAACATATAAGTTTCTCCAAGCATATCCATGTTGTTGCGAATGGCGGAATTTCATTCTTTTTTAAGGCAGAGTAGCCTAGGGAAAATGCTGCCCAGGATCCTGACTTATGGAAGTTCTTAAAAATATTTATACCTAAAAAGAATTGAAAACAAGAACTCAAGAAGATATTTGTACATCATTATCATAGCAGCATCATTCGCAGTAGCCAAAAGGTGGAAGAAACCCACTGCTCTCTCTCCTTTGATGGATGAATACATAAACAAAATGTAGTATATACATGCAATGCAATATTTTTCAGTCTTAAAAAGAGGATATTCTGCTGCAACATGAGTGAAATGTGAAGACTTTACGCCAAGTGAAATAAACCAGTCTCAAAAGGGCCAACACTATATGATTCCACTTACATGAGCTAACTAGAGTAGTCAAATTAACAGAGACAAAAAACAGAATGGTTGTTGCCAGGGGATGGAGGGAAGCAGAATGGGAGTGACTGCATAACGGGTACAGAGTTCGAGTTTGGGAAGATAAAAGTTCTGGAGATGGACAGTGATGATGGTTGCACAATGATGTGAATGTACCTATGCCCCTGAACTGTACACTTAAAACGGTTAAAATGGTAAACATTAAGTTACGTACATTTTGCCACAATAAAATAAACCCTCTTATCTAATAATTTTTTGTACGTTTTTCTGCTTCCATATACTTAGTATTATTATTATAGTCTCCAGTTTTTTGGTGTTTATATTAAGTAGTTCCAAAAAATTATTTGAAAGTGGTATGGGAAGGGAAGTAAAGTTGGTTGTTTTGGCTTTGGCAGAATCCTCTAATTTTAATCCCCATTTCCCAAGTTTAAAATAAATGCATTTAATCCATATTAAGATAATCAAAGTGGCTGCTGGCTTTGCCTCCTCTTTTAGATAATGAATTTGGATAGAATGGTTGGTTGATTTAGCAAGGCAGGTATCTTATAAAACCACTCAAATAGCTACTTATAAATGGAATTGATGCCTGTTATGGTTGGAATTCCTGTCCCCCTCCAGAGCTCACGTGGAATCTTGATCACCAATGTGGCAGTATTGAGAGGTGGTGCCTTTGGGAAGGTGATTGGATCATGAGGGCATAATTCATAATGGATTAATCCATTCATGAATTAATGGATCGATGGGTTAATGGATGAGTGGGTTATCATAGGAGTGGCACTGTTGGCTTTATAAGAAGAGTACATTAAAATACTCCTGCCCCCTTTACTATGTGATACCCTATGTGGCTTCAGGACTCTGCAGAGGGTTCCCACTAAGAAGAAGACCTTCACCAGATGCATTCCCTGGATCTTGGACTTCCCAGCCTCCCAAACTGTAAGAAATAAATTTCATTTCCTCATAAACTACCCAGTTTTAGGTATTCTGTTACATGTAACAGAAAATTGACTAATGCAACATCTGGGCACAAATAATACTTATACAAAATATTAAAAACTTTTTATATTTTTTAAAGAAAGCTTTGTCTAGCTTCAAATTAGAATAGTCTGTATATGTACTTATTAGAGTTTTTAAGTATTACTTTTCACATATATGTCCTTAATCCATCCACAAACCTTAAGACTCAGAAATTCCTAGTCTAGTACACACGTTGGAGCATTTCTTGCTTGTGTGTATCAAGAGACATATACAAGAATACTTACAGCAATAGCTTTGTGTAATTGCAAAGCAGATAGCAACCCAAATGTCAAAGAGGAAAACACACACTCACAAAATTTAAAAAAATAAATAAAAAATATATTTAAAAAGAGGACAAATAAATAAATTGAGTATATTTACATAATGGAATACTATACATCAGTGAAGTAAATAAACATAAAGCCATGTAGCAATGTAGCTGACTCCTAGAAACATAATTTTGGCTGAAAACAATTAGTTCTAGTAAGACTATATACAAAATGTGATCATTTTTATAAAGCCCGATACATGCAAAACTACCATATATATATGAAAAGATAATTCCAGTGCTCAGGAAATTGGTTGAGCTATTGTAAAATCTGCAGAGTTGATGCCCTGCACACTTCAAAAGGCTTCCTTGATATCAGGACAATTGATTAAAGTGTGAGTATCTCTTAAATTTGTAAAGTACGCACCCTGCACAACTGCATGTGGAAGACTCGATGGCAACTCTAAGAGGGAGAGACAGATGAGAAGTACAGAGATCGGTTTATTAGTTTTAGTGCTGCTTTAGTTCTTAAACTGGGAAGTAGATTTACAAGTGTTCATGATATTTCATATACTCTTTTGTACTTATCATATACTAGCTCCTCAGAAATAACTCTGGAATATATCCTAGTATTGTGGGGTAGAAGACAATCGGGATATAAAATAAACTGTTTTCCACACACAGAGAATTTTTTATTTTACTCTATCATTTTGCCCCTAAAATTTGGTATTCTTTTTCTTTACTCTCAATAAATGAAAAAAAAAGTGTATTTTTAATCAAAATCAAAATATTACATTATATGGCCCCATTTAGCTACATCAAATTGTCAATAAAACACTTGTCATGATTTCTTGTTAAATGTCAGCTAAACGTGGAGACATCCAATCCTAATTCAATGAGACAGTGACATAATAAATTCTCCCATTCTTAATATATATCTTCTGCATTCCTTACCTGGTTCTTCAGGTGAGTAAAATATGTTTAGCATTCTTGGCATTTTCAAGTTGAAACTAAGACTTTACTCCTCAAATCTACTATGTGCCCAGTAGTCCCATTTACTTCTACTTTTTCAGGTAGCACATAATAGATGTAATTTTTTACACAAAAGTCATAGGAGTAAGAGTTGGTCAAAAATAGTCAGAAATTTGAGAATCAACTTATCTGTAATGGTTGGCTATTTGCAAAACAGATATACATATTGTAGTATAAATATTCTCAGTTGAAGCTTATCTAAGATAGTGTCACTTAAAAAACACACGGGAATGTTAAAATTATTTATCCCCAACAAGCATATTGCATCTCAATCTTAAAATGAACATGTGATTTAAAAATTCATTCATTTTTCAAATTATTTAAATCTACTCTTGAAAATGCATAAAGAAAACATAGGAGAAACACTTCAGGAAATAGGACTGGGCACAGACTTCATGAATACGACCCCAAAAGCACGGGCAACCAAAAGAAAAATAAACAAATGGGATTATATCAAACTAAAAAGCTTCTGCACAGCAAAAGAAACAATTAACAGAGTTAAAAGACAACCAACAGAGTGGGAGAAAATATTTGCAAAATATATATCTGACAAAGGATTAATATCCAGAATATATAAGGAACTCAAACAACTGTACAAGAAGAAAACAAGCAACCCAATTAAAAAATGGGCAAAAGAGCTAAGTAGGCATTTCTCTAAGGAAGATTTACAAATGGCCAACAGACATATGAAAAAGTGCTCAACATCACTCAGCATCCGGGAAATGCAAATCAAAACCACATTGAGATACCATCTAACCCCAGTTAGGATGGCTAAAATCCAAAAGACTCTGAACAATAAATGCTGGCGAGGCTGCGGAGAAAAAGGAACTCTCATACATTGTTGGTGGGACTGCAAAATGGTGCAGCCTCTATGGAAAATGGTATGGAGGTTCCTCAAACAATTGCAGATAGATCTACCATACGACCCAGCTATCCCACTGTTGGGAATATA
Source organism: Cynocephalus volans (assembly GCF_027409185.1). Lineage (NCBI taxonomy): Eukaryota > Metazoa > Chordata > Mammalia > Dermoptera > Cynocephalidae > Cynocephalus > Cynocephalus volans. The sequence goes on along the minus strand of NC_084470.1, from coordinate 127,149,990 downwards.
CCCAGAGGAATGGAAATCATCAAGTCGAAGGTATACCTGTTCCCCAATGTTCATCGCAGCACTCTTTACAATAGCCAAGAGTTGGAACCAGCCCAAATGTCCATCATCGGATGAGTGGATACGGAAAATGTGGTACATCTACACAATGGAATACTACTCAGCTATAAAAACGAATGAAATACTGCCATTTACAACAACATGGATGGACCTTGAGAGAATTATATTAAGTGAAACAAGTCAGGCACAGAAAGAGAAATACCACATGTTCTCACTTATTGGTGGGAGATAAAAATTAATATATAAATTCACACACACACACACACACACACACACACACACACACACAAACCGGGGGGGGGGGGAAGAAGATATAACAACTACAATTATTTGAAGTTGATACGACAAGCAAACAGAAAGGACATTGTTGGGGGGGAGGGGGGAGGGAGAAGGGAGGGAGGTTTTGGTGATGGGGAACAATAATCAGCCACAATGTATATCGACAAAATAAAATTTAAAATAAATAAATAAATAAATAAAAAAGAAAAGAAAAAAAAAAAGTAATTGTGTTACAATGGTAGAATTACAAAAAAAATATATATATATTTTGAATCACGAAAGAAAAGTTATCCATCAGTTACTAATCTGACAATGCACCTAAAATATGAATTCTGCTCTTTTAAGTACCTATAATAACTACTTATCAATATACATAACACTGGACAGCATGGAGGTTTAAGACAATTGATTACATATTCTTGCTTATATCTATTTTGAGAAAAAGCTCACTGCTTATGTAGAAAAGGTAACATTTTATTTTCATATCTGCGGGAATATTCTGAGTGAAATGGTTATTATTTTCATAAAGTTTTTATTGTCACAATATTAAGTATTATTTTAAAAGTACACATTCAAATTAAAACTTGTCTCTCTGGTGACATTTTAAATATGCCATCTGTATTGTGTGCTGTTTCAGAATTCAGACAACAGCTCCTTTCCTTTATATATAATAGGCACTGTGTTATAAAACAGTTTAACATAATATTCTGTGCTTTGGGAAAAAATATTTTAATTCAAATTCTCTAATGGATGCAAATTCTTAATTTTTATGTAATATGTGTCTATACTATACCATGTTCCATGCGATACAGAAAAAAAATACGAAAAACCTAAAAACAAGCAGATGAAATTGTTGGATGGGATGTATTGCAAGAAAAAAAGTAGGGGAAAAAAATCTATACATTAATTTAAATATATAAAATTAATATAAGCCAAAGTATGCTTTTTCTCCATCTTGATTCTGTCAACTCATACACCTAATTTAAAAGACAATTTGTTCATTTTTCTAGCAGAAGAGGAAAGTGAGGGCAAGTACAGTATAGAAGAATTTTTAAATGAGACATACTGTCAGATTATAACATGGTATTCCATCAGATGACGTGGTGTTTTGACTGCATGGCTACAGAGGGCTATAATTTAAATGCCATTACAGACACATAAGCTCTAGCATGGCGACAGGAACACTGTAAAATCTTTTGGTTTGTAGTCACAATGCAGATAAAATTGTTCTTTTGATCTTGCAATGCCAAAGTCTGTTGTCCAGAAGGGAAATGTCTTTGTGCTTCTGTCTTAAACTGAGACAGATTTCATTTTCCATCTAAGTCATTTTGTTAACACCACATAAAAAGTAAAGTGTATTTTATAAAGCAGAGCTTAGTTTTCTTCCATTGTTATTTTAGGTTACATTATGATTATGTAGTGCTCAAAAAAATGTGCCCAAAATACATGCATCTGGGTTTAAAGTAACTAGACTCTGACTTCAAATGTCTTGATATGAAATGAACATTTTAGTGGCATGCACATGCTAGGAATTAAGAATATTGTAGTTTTCTTCCTTATAGTTTTTCTTTTTAAACAAGAGGGATATATTTTGCTCGTAAGACTAGGTAGAATAAACATACATGGTTCACCTCTGTGAGGAGCCTCGGCAGCTAATAGGCTATAATAACATATATACCACACTATTTGCAAAATCACACAGAATGCTCTCTAGACCAATTTTCTAAGTTATTAAAAATGTTAACAATTTTTGACTTTAAATTATAATTTTAAATGTATATTATATTTTGAAGGGGATAGTATGATGTGGGAGATTTTCATAATAGAGTCATTATGTCTTACTTCTTTGGAAAAGCAGATGAAAGAAAGCAGTTGTGATTTGCACACAGTCTTGATGGCTCATTGTACATGATCCTATTACATTTATGTCAAAAACATATTATTTTTGGACTACAGTATGTCAATAATAATTTTCAAAATCTAATAAAGTTTATATCTTAACAATTTATATGGTGACCATTCTTTACATTAAAAAAAATAAAATGAGCAATATTCCTTTTAAAAAATAGATACTAAGAAATATTTTTCCAAGATTGAACCTAATATTAAAAATATCATTTGTTATCTACTCTATCCTCATTATACTTAAGTACTATTTCCAGTTTCTTTTCTACATGAAAATTTTAGTATGATTGGAGGCAGTATGTTTAATGGCCAAAAAACATTTCTATTCTGTCGAAATTTGTGTCATCAGGTGGGAAAATCTTGATAATAAACTTTACTAAATTCAGGTTTGAATAGCTTAAATGTAAAATGTCTGATGCATAAGTCATCTGTTTCTATTTTTTTCTTGCCTTGACACATTTTATTATATCATGGCATAACAAAATGCTAAAAGTCAACTTTCTGACTGAGAGGTCTTTGACAAGTTAAAAGTGATTTAAAAAAGTGTAAGAAAAAAAACCAACAAGCTTAATCAGCACTATTTCTGGCACAAATCGTTCTCAAAGTAAACCAAATCAAACATATTAGGCATTTCTGCAAAACACCTATCAAAAAGCAAACAAATAAAATCAAAACCAAAGCCTGTAACTGAACTCATCATTAATCTTGTTCTAAATATTTGAGAGTGGTTTGTAAGCAATAGAAACAGAGCCTTCTTTTGATGTCTGTCTCAAGGTAGAGACTAAAAGAGGCACTTCTGCTGAGAAGTCTTTGCCTGGTGTTATTGCTACCCAGCTGTGGCATATTATGAGTGAAGGCTCTAGAGTGTAACCTCCCTGAGAGCAGTGCCCCAGGCATCTTCTTCGTATTTTTCCCAGTGCTCAACACATATGCCAAATGCTGAAAGTCCTGACTCAGACTGGTGTGCTCATGTCTCTTTTGTGTAAGTGGATCCAACGGTAGTGAAAAGTACATCAGTGGCATTTTTTTCCTCTGCCAAACATCAATGACGTGTAAAAACCACATCATATAAAAATAATTCTGCTTTATTGATTCTGAAAATAATTCATCTGTCTATGAATGCCCAGGAACAACCCAAGATAGATAAAGAATTTTCTATTACTCAGTGCATGCCGATGAAAAGTGAATTATAGTTAAGACAAAGTCAAGCAGCATAAAAGACAACAAAAAACAATCCTAGTGAATGTATTGTATATTTTGTATCTGATTTTGAAATGGTTTTTTAGAAATGTTATATCAACATCTTTCTGGAATTCATAATTGCTAATGGTTAAAAGTATCAGCCCCCAGGCAAATTGCCTAGCAAGATTTCCTGAAGCAGTAAAGGTAAACAAACTAGTCGCTAGCTAAGCAAATATTGCTTTTACGGTTGTATAAACCCTCAATATACATTGGAGTATTGAAATAATAGGAAGGTGCATAACATCTCCTTATCATAGGAACAGTTGGATAAAACTGGCAAAATGCTTAAGCATACATAGAATCAGTATCATAGAAAATATATTATAAATACATTGCAAAATATATTTCTAACCAAAAGAGGATATTAGAGATTATAGTCACTGAATATAAGGCACAAGCAATTATTTAAAATCAACTATTGCATTATGGGGGAGGAGAGAGAAAGAGAGAGGAGAGATTGAGATTTAGAAATAATTAAGCAAAGACATTAAATTGAATTGGAAATTAGGTCAAATAAAAATGTACAATGGAGAACAGTGCCATATTTTGGAGGAAATGTAGGAAAGAGGAAAAAAACATAAACAAAAAAGTCAAATTTGTAAACTAAATAAAAATTGTATGTAAATATATTTTTGCGGAGTTATGCTTTGAATCAGAGCAACCCTCAATCTGTTCTGCAACCAAACAATTTAGCTTCTAGATCACTGGCAATCACTTTGATTAACAAAGTAATTGTAGAGCACTACTAAAATCCATTTCATTCTTAATCTGATGAATAAAAAACATTAATGCTCTTAAAATGAGGATAATAATTATTTGTAGCCATTTCATAGATAAATTAAGAGTAAATCAATGCAGCAGTCATTCCCTTCGATTATTTTTAAAGAATAAAAGTAATCTGAATAAACAATGTATAGATCTCATCAGTTCAAAAACACAAAATAGTTTCAAACATTTAGTGAAGCCAAAATGCAGTCGGGTTTGCCCAACACTTAATAATTCTGCATTTCTTCTGGAGATCTCTTGATTTCTAGCAAATCATACATGTCTGAAAAATTGTAACTGAGTAAAAACAGAGCACAATGATTCTCGCAATACTTACTTTCTAATAATTTAAGTTACTTTCTAATAATTTAAATTAATTATCATTCAGCATTTTAAACGGGAGCACATATTTGGCCAAACCTCCTTCCATATTGATCTTTTGAGAAAATGATGGCTGAAGTGGGGTCATCAAATAAAACATGAGAAGTGCTATGCATATGAGCAGAATGTGGTTTCATTCTATAATATACAATACTTTGTATTTAAACTGGTTAAATCTGGAAAATGACCACAATGTAGATTTATATATTATTGAGATAGAGACAACATGTAACACCTACAAGGAGTTCAGATTGTGACAGATTATATTACTCTTGTGTACGGTTCCAAATTGTGATTGGTACAAAATAATGTGTTTGCCAATATCCAAGCTTTTGGAGCTACCAGAAAATATCAAAACAATTAGGCCTCTTTGGAATGTGTCGTTAACTTCCTGCTGTAGGACAGGAATCACAGCTGCTACGGTAGCAGTGGGTTCCCAGATGTCAAGGCTGTAAGGATAGTGAGGTAATTGCAGGAAGGAAGGGATACAATTTTGTTATCACAGGCTACCCTTCCCATTGAAAACCCTGGATATAACATTAATGTCAGCACTTTGGATATTCATATTACAAACTGGAGGTCTTCATGTTGGAGTGTGGAGGTTTGTACATTTGCTTCTGTGGAAAAGAGCAGGTCAGAATTATTAAAACGTGTTAGGAAACAAAGAGAGTACATGTTCTCAAAGCTGTATTATCCAATTTCATAAATCAAATCTAAGTGTTAATAGGTGTTAGCAAAAGTTGGTCTTATAAGGCCAAGAACCAAATAAAAAGGTTTAACTTTAAGTGTTACAGGACTATAGCTTATCCATGGCATAAGAGAAATACAATGTTTGGACACATAAATTAATCAGCAACTCTGTTTAAGGCTGTCTTTGAATACTAGTGACTGAGTAGAAGAGACAGGACAATGATTTTTCAGTACTCAACCAAAAATAAGCTTTTTCTCTCCTTGCCCTGCTATGTAGTCAAAAGACTACAAGTGAGCAAAAACTCCGTAAGCTTTTATTCAGAAGCTAGAATCAAGGTGCCATATTTCTATACGGAAATTTTAAAGATGACTTATTTTGGCATCTTTCATTATCAAAACCAGTACATATTTGTTTGAGGATTATTGAGATTAATTGAAGAAATTTAATTTGACAATGTTTTGTTTTTCTAAGGATCTGTATCTGTATTACTTATTGTATTGAATGCAGATATTAATTTAATGCTCTTTGTAAATGAATGAAGTAGCTGGTGCCTTGGTCTCATCTAAAACAAGGCAGAGTTGAAGATATTGTGCGAGTTATGAGAAGTGGCCAATTCTGGATTCATTCTACCAGCCATGAAGAGAGGGGCTTCCCATCCTCCTCATACCGGACCCCCAATCCTTCTACTAAAACACTAGCTTTTTCTTTATGGGTAGCCTCACATTAGTACTGATTCACACTGAGCTAATAACAGTCAACTCAGTAGCCACAAATCACACGTGCAATTCTTAATGCCACATCTCCCCCATTGTGTAGAATTCTGAAATTAAGACTAGAACTTTGTGCCTGTCCTATTCAACCTGGCCTATTACATCTGACTAAGGGACATTGGATTGCATGATTCCAGAGAGTACCATTCACATTACGATCTCTGTCAAGGGAACATCCTGAAATAGCACAGGCTCAATGGTCGCAGGCCCCACCAACCTTTGAAAATGTTTTTTGAACCCTGGATAATTAATTCAGTATATTAGATATCCTATAGTTCAATGATAACTTAAATTTAATGGAATCTTGCCAAAAGCAAGAAAGCACTACGAAAGCACTAAATTAGTAGAGCCTTGTAGTACAATTAGGCTATAACATAGAAGGACACGAGCTATTGGACAATGTAGAGGGGGACGTGAATGCTGAAGGGAGAGAGTGATCAATCCTTTTGTGGCAGGTGGAATAAGGATGATTAAGGAAAAAGATGACAAAATATTGATAACAAAGTGTTTGCCAGTCTAAGAAAATAAGCTTTTTCTTAGTAGTGGGAATTAAAAAAAAAAAAAAAAGATTTTTAGCTAATTCAAATTTCTGTTTAGGAGTAGTTTATCAGTTTTGCTTTTCTTTTAATGTTTCCTGTCTTTCAGTGGTATGGGATGAATCTTCATTAAATACAACCATTGTCATAAGCCACTCTTTCCAGTGTGATTTGGTCCATGACAAATGAGGAAATAACAAATTCATATTTATTTATTTATATCTACACAGACTTGGCCATTTTTCATAAAGTTTTCGAGTCAAACTAAGAAGTTGCCCCTGAAATCAAGCATGTCTCCAGAACAGTGACTCTCTGTGGTTTTGAATCACCTGAGAACCTGTTAGAAATGCAGATTCTCAGGTCTCCTCTACTGAATCAGAAACTCTGCACGAGAAGCCCAGCAATCTGTTTTTTGAGAAACCCTCCAAGTAATTCTGATGCACCTAAAGTTTGGGAAGCTTTGACCTAGAAAACATATGGTACTTAAATGTTTCTTCAGTAACTGAGTTGCAAGAAATAGTGACAGTACATTGTTAAAGGAAATTGTTATTTATATCCAATTTGAACCTATTCACTATAAAAAGCGTTCATCACATTTCAAATCCACTAGCAATGATAAGTTCTCATATCCTTTTTTTCCCTTTATTGTATGTCATATTATTTATTACCAGAAAAAGATTTCACCATAATTAAAAAATAGAACATATAGAAACAGAGCATTATTACCCTAAGCTCTTTGTAAAGAAAAAAAATTAAACTATAAGTATGACATTATTCTATGATATAGTTACTACAAGTTGGAGCTATAACATCTCCTAAGTTTTGTGTATAAATCTTGACACTACAGATTCATGGCGGTATGTTCAGTGTTACTACAATTAATGCCTGAAAGGAACTGTCTTTAGTGAAGCAATCAGGGTCTATAAAAGGCAGACCTGTTATTTTACCATTCATGGATCTAGAGTATTTATCAAAATCTCAAATTTTAAAAATATAATAAAAGAGAAAGACTGGTATGGTTAAATTTTAGAGCCTCCACATCAACTAGTAGAGGATCTTAAAAGTACATGATCCTCAGGAGCTTTGGAAAAAAACCATGAAAGCCACAAATAATGAAAGGTAAGACAGCTCAATCATTTCAGATGCTCAGTGGGAAACCACACACACACACACACACACACACACACACACACACACACACACACACACACACACACGACATTTATAAATTTATACTGAATGGAAATCTTTATCAATTAATAAATCTGAGTCATTCATGTAGCATTTATGTTAAAGCCAAATCAAGTTAAAAATTACTGGTCTAGCAGCTTTCACAATTTTTGAAACAATAATGGATCGATGCCATATAATACTTTTTTCCCTATGATCTAAAACTTAAGATTCCATACTATCTGTATATTTCTTTTAGAACAACTTGCCTCCTATGCTTCCATATGGCTATTTTTTTCTTTCCTATCAATATATTTCCACCAAAACATGCACACACACACACACACACACGCACGCATGTACACTAACACACTGAAGTCATATCAAGTTAATAGCTTGTCTACCATCTCATTGTTAGTTAAAAAAAAAAAAAAAGTTGTCAGTTTATATCTTAGATACATGATTTTGGTGATGATCTCCTAGGTACTTTTCAGTTTTTTCTTTCTCTCTCAATATTTTGTGTATCATCTCAGGAAAGCTGTTCTTTAATATGTGGATAAAGCCAACATTTACGGAATAGCAAAATGAGGAACACTCCACTAATAAAATCAGCTCCATGTAGACTCATTCTAGTAGTGACTCATTTCATTCTCTGCTGCAAAAAGTTACCTCTGATGACTTACTACTACATTTAACTGCAATACACAAGATGACTTTTTTTATGTCCAATCAAAGGTAAACATTTTACATCTATTTACCTGGCTTACATTGCAAATTTTTCAAATAAGGCACAGAGGAAGAGCCCACGTTCAATAAACCTTAAGATTTATGTACTACCTAGCAAATATTTAAAGTGATCAGTGTACTGTTGAGATTTCTATTTTGTTATATCCTGAAGAAACAATTGCATTATAGAGCTGTTCTTCACTTAGTACATAAAAGTTCCCTAAGCAAAATTTGTATCAAAGTTAATGCAAAGAATCAATATAATTCACTTCACACAGAGTCAAAAGAAGAAACAAAAATGCCTAGATAAAATGATTCTCAACCAGGGAAGATTTTATTCTCTAGAGGACATTTGGCAATGTCTGGATATCATTGCAGTGGGCATCTGGTTGATAGAGGACAAGGATGTTGATAAAAATCCTCCAATGCACAGGAAATCTCCCCATGACAAAGAATTATCTGGTCCAAAATATCAATAGTGCTGCTGTTGAGAATCCCTAGCCCAGAGACAAATAAAGTGCTCTCTAGTCAATATAAATTGGCCATAGTTACTAGGATTTCAACATTATCCACTTGGGAAATGAAAGCCTTCCATCATAGCAGTATGACTGTACAACATGAATGAAATTCTCTTTTCTTATACTCAAAATCTCTACTTCCACTCTAATCCTCAAGCCCTGGGGAGAACTATCCTTCTCAGTGCAGAAAATATGGCTAATTATTACAGACCAGCATTGAATCCCCAATTATGAACTAACATTTTTTGCACTGGCATTTTGAGTCTTGTGGCACATTGCTATGTGTGAATGCCCAGCTTTGTTAATCAACTTCTTTTTCTGAAAGGCAAGTCATTACCTGTTTACTTGAAATAAGACTACATCTTTTAAAAAGTAGTCACTTCACTATCTATATAATTACTGCTCTTAATAAGGCTTTTACTTCTATTTTATCTCTTTCTAAATTTTCTTTATAATTAAAAGTTAGTTGATAAAATACTAAAGCACAGCCAGTTTCTAAACAAAATATACTTTTGGTCAATAAATATCTGTCAATGTGTCTTTCAAAACCCCCTACAAAAGCTCTGAAAATGTTTTCTCATTTTTAGCCAAAGGATATTTCTAGGCTTCCCTGGCTAAAGATTTCATTCAAAATTTGTTATAATTTTGCAACATAAAGTTAACGATGGCAAAATGTTGTGCATTCTCCATTGCACTGTGCATTTATAATTTATCCGGCAATATAAAAATAGAAGATTGATAATAATGCATTTTTGTACAATCTGATTTGAATTTTCCCCGAGTTACATCTTTCGGTGCTATTTGTAGAATATAGGCAGGTGATACCCAGCTGCATTTCCTGTCCTTGAAGATTCTAGGAGAGGCAGTTTGGCATGAAGCCTAATTATCTCTGCAATTTTCAATCATAGGTATCTTTACTAAGAATACAGGTACCACACACCTACACACTCGGATATTAGCCATGGATCTCTTCATGTAGCATTAAGACAACAAATAGCAAACCCAATTGTTGCAGATTAGTCTGCAGAAGTACAGAATAAATAATCATGTTCATCCTCATTAGTGCTGATTTCCCTGCATATTTTTTTTTTTTGGCTAAAAAAATGCAATAAGTCTAAATTCATTATATGATAGTCCTCCATATTTTCGGTATTACTATTTAAATTACGACAATCACAGAGACGATTCAGATCTTGATGCTATTTAGTTAAATACGAAGCCCCTGGGACACAAAATAAACCTGGATACTGCCACATGATTCTGGTTTAATTCTTTCCATAATTACTTCTATTTCATTTAAATGTGTTCTCATCGTTTTGGTGCTGAAACACATTCTCTGAATAAGAAGCAAGTAGCATGTGATTGTGGCAAATTAAAATCAAAATATATTTAGAACTAGAAAGTTAACTAAGTTATGATTTCTTAAACACATCTAAGACTTGCCTTGTTAACCGTAAGGCAGCACAAGATTTTTGGAGCAATGATACTCTACTTGTTTGATTTGAAAAAAATACTCATTTCAAATAACATCACCACACACATTTTTGTGTGATGTTTCAAATATTAATCAGAGTGAATATTTGGGGTTTTTTTTTTAATCGTTTGATTTTTCTAAAAACTAGAAAGCCAGTTTAGGGGTATAATTAAAATTTGTAAAGTTTGTTTAATACAAATATTTATCAACATTTTTAATAAATTATGTTTTTAAAGCACTATATCCTTTATGTCTTCAAGAACAAATAGTGTTTTCCATGGAATGCCATCAAATGCCTCTAATAATGGGATCTAGCTGTTTATCTGCAGTGTACCTCCTCTCCACCCCCACCTCTACCAATTTGTGTGGGAATACTCATAAATCAGAATATAGAATTTTTCCCTGTCCACTGTTTTAAGAGCACAGTGGTAATAATGAAAAAAGAACTTTTAAATTTTTAACACAACTTACAAAATAGCTTACCTTCTTTTCTTCTGGGCAATCTCTTTGTTCTGGTTAAAACTACAGAACTGTGGGTAATACTTAATCAGAATACAAAAAAGTCAAAGGGGGATTGTATTTGTATACAAAAATGATATACACATATGCACAGAAATTGGGTTCGCTTGCATACTTTATACATATACAGAGGTTAGAAGATGTATTAACAATTAAAGTAAGTTTTACTATATGAATAATATCCTCGGGCAATTTTAATACATACTCTTGCCTATGTCAAATGATAGTTATATTTTACTGTGTACATAATTTAATGGTTACATTTCTCTTCAAACATTTGTAACCACTTTATGAGAAAATATTTTCTGTCTAAATATGTGCAAAAATATAATTAAGCTCACAGCACTTATAGATAAGGTGAATGACTTAGGACAATTTTCTGGGCTTTGTTTTCTTCATCTTATTATGTGAGTTGTACTACACAGTGTCTGTACTTTCCACCAGCTCGATGGTGCTATTAGCTCCAATGAAAATATAAGAAAAAAGCCAAAGTATAAATTGAAACTCCCAAGATCATAGTAAATATTATGTAAGCTAAATAGGTACCTCTATATACTATTTTATTGGTGGTCCTATTAATATTAAAATTCATGATTCAAATTACTCCATCTGCAAATGTGCCAAACACCCCTACGTATACATGTGTTCATTAAAACCATTCCAAAGGAGACGCTTTTTTAAAAAATCTATAACCACAACCTGTTCAAAAATGAACTAGTCTCTGGTTAATTGAGGAGACCATTGAGATGCAGTATCTCCTTTGAAAACAGGCTCCTTGTTTTTTAGGGGAACCCAGCATAAAACAGTAGTTAAAGGAACCACGACTATGAGCAACTACTGTTTGAAAAAAAAAAAAAAAAAGAAGAAAAAGGAGATAGGAAGAAAGTAAAATATGGAATTGTCAAAGACAGGAATAAAATAAAAAAGAAAAGTGGGGGATGAAGGTATAGGGGCTGGGAGCATAGAAACTAACTGAAAGCAATTACTACCATGAAGCACGTTTTCAAAACTGGGGTCCTGATTTGCTGTGAGGCTCAGGCAAGTCTTCTTCCCAGACTCCGAGCTCCAGTAGCCGTATCTTTAAATTGCCTGACTCCCAACAGCTGATTCAGTTGCCACCACAGAAATAGAAATTATAGCTTTCAAGCCTTCATTTTATCCGTCTTACCTATAATCCTCTAGTTCCAGTCTGTCTGACCACTTGACAAAGTTTTTGAGTGTTTGTGTTTGTTTTGTTTTGGTCTGTTTTTAAATTAGTGCAGCTTTGGAAGACACAAGCATGCTTTACACACAGAGAAGAGTAGACAGCCCTGGAAACGCTTGATGAGAAGAGGAATAAGTGTCCTGCTGGGAACGTAAAATGGCACACAGAGCACACAATAATAATAATAATTGAGATTGTCATATGTCTTATTAAAAGCCATCATTTACCTGGAGGACTTTCTTGGGGGGGGGGGGAAGCTAAGATGCTTTACAGATTTTCCATAAAGATGCTTTTCAAAGCTTTACTGATCTATTTTCATATGTGTGTTGTTTGGTTAGGTCCTTCAAAGGGCTTCAAGGTTTACTTTTATATTTAAAAAGAGTGAGGATGAAAGCTATTATTTGAATACAGCAGTGCATTCAGTGGCACCAGGATGCTTATTATAACTGCCCTGATGAGACAGTCAAAGCATTTCATGGATGCCGGTCTCCTCTAATGTGTATTTAGGTGCCCTGTCTGCTGGTTCGCCTAAGTGATGTGGCATACACTGGATGAAAGGACAGTAAACAACATTAATTATAAAAGACATCTGTTAATGAGAGGAAGAAAAGGAAGAGAGAGATTGGGGAAAAAAAATTCTCTGGGATAGAGAGAGTAAAGCATTCTGATTGAACTAAAAGAAATGACTTACCTTAATCATGTCCTAATTTTAGGGTCCAACTAACCAAGCTCACTACTCATCTTTGGAAGACATTATATGTTTCTTCAACTTTTGTGGAATTGTCATGGAAGATGGAACTCAAACTGCCTTCAGTTTTCTTCATGGATTTGTGGGCAACTTTGCCAAGATCCCTGTACAAAACAAAAAAGATATTGTGTGAAACTCGGGTCATGCTAAGTAAATTAGCTAAAATTGATTTTTATCCTCTTATGGGAATATTTTCCAGTCCAACAATCCAAAAGGATCTGCCAACTTTTCACATCCCCAATTTTTTTCTTTTCTAGGGCTACTAATTTGGCACAAGAAAACATTGTTTTTCTTTCTCCATAATTTTTTTTTTCCTCCATAGATAAGCCTTGTCAAATAACAAACAGAGACTCCTGAAAAGATAAACAAAATAGTTTTGGCTACCTTCAGTATGCTAATTAATTATAAGGACTGGTTTTTCTTTGAATGGATTTCCCATGTGTAAAAACATTTTAAAAAGTTAAATAAAATAAGCACAATTATTAATGCTATCTAGGTTTTATTCTTCAACATGTCATTTGCTTTGTTTTTATCATCTAATTTATCAAAGGAGGAGACTGATTTATCTCTCTCATAATACTATGCCATCTTTACATCACTCTTCTAGTCTATGATAACAGTTGGAATTCCAAATAAGAAAAGATTGAATTTGATTAAGCAATATGATATTTTTTTTTTCCTTTTCAAATGGGCTAAATGAAACAATCATGAGTGTTTCTTTTCTTTTCAATATTGGGTTAGAGAATCCTGGTATTTTGTTAAAAAAAATATATGCTCTAAGAGACACTTTTTAGAATATGTGCTTGCTGATCTTCTTAGGTTAGCCCTTATGTATCTCTTTTCAGAATGTATTTCTATAACTTTCATTTCAACAGACTATCAGTATTTTCTTGAATATTTTCCTTATTATAATATGTCTTCTTCCCGTGATATTCTATGTTCATTGGCACCTGGGGTGAGTCTATAGGAACTGCTTAAGAAGCACAACTAAAAGCATGAAGGACCCTGTTGGCTGAAACTACAAGGAAATGGATTGAACCACTGGCCATGTCTTCCATTGCTACTCCTGTCTTCTGGGGCAGAGGCGGTGGCCTGGGCAGTGTGGGGAGGGGTCTGATAATACCCACGTCCTCTAACTAGACTTCTGCTGTCACTCTGATTCACCTGGGCTCCCTCAGCTATTCTGTGCACATCCACTTAGTCGTAAAATGACTAATAAGGGGAGGAAGAGTTAATATAAATAATGGTGTCAGCCACACTTTAAGACATTTTAAATCACACAATATCAGATTTAATGTTATAGAATGTAGAAACATTCGGAAAAGTGAATCAATACACCAAACAACTGGTCTGTGGTGTGGTGACTTCATAGCTTTGGACTGGTTTATTTTAGTGAATGCACTAGGGACTTGTCATTATTGATGAGACTGAACTGCTCTGTGTACTAAACTTTAAAGTTTTAAAACAGACAAAAAATTGTACACGCTTCCCTTCTCAGCCCATATGCTCACATTTTGTCATCAATGCTGCCTTTTTTGATTGATCCCCAAACAACTTCCTACAATCGGCAAAATTCTTCATATTACAGATTAAGAAACTAAAGCTCAGAGAATCACTAAGATTCCAGAGTGGCTGAAGAGGGGTAGAAAGGCATGCTTCCTAACTTCCAAGCCCTCTTGATATTTTGTAAAGAAAAAAATAGATGGGTACTACTTAGGCTGAGTATTTTTAATACCTCAAATGATATACCAATTTTATTAATTAATGTTATAAATATCTTGTTTAAATGCTATATAGTATTCTCTTTTGATTGGAAATGATAACTAGAATGCATCCTCACATGAATATTGTGGGAATAAAGAGTTTGTGTGAAATATTGTAATGGAAATAGGGTTTACTTAATATTCTATTTTTCCTCTTGGTCATCTCTTATAAGATTATGAAATAATTTGTTTGTCTCTTTTCTCTCATATTCCTATTGAAGGAAATTTAAGAATTGCAGGAGCTTGGAAGGGGGTGAGAGAGTATAAAATGTGTTCTTGACTGCTTTTTTAAAAATCTGTTGTAAAACTTTTTTTTGTTGTTAATTAAAATATCCCCAGTGCAATTTCTTGGTCTATTACCTCTGACAGCTACTATTAATTGTATTTTAACCTGTTAATGGTCTAACATTTTCTAAAACATATTTAGCCGAATTTTCTGCAAGTGTTGAGTCCCTCTATTAAGAACGGAATGATGGATTTGGGTGGGTATGTAAGCAGGCAGGAAGAAGAGAAAGATCCTCTTCCTTAGTAAATGATGATCTTTCTTTGTCTCCCAGTCCTAGCCTTTAAGCCTACACACCACCTAGCATAGCATGGAGGCCGCCCAGACTGCCCTCACTGTTAAATGCCAGAAGAAGGGACTGTAGAAGCCAAGGCCTTGTGCACACAAGCTAAAACTTGCATGCCTGGCAAGGCCCAGATGCCAAGGTTTGCATCTTTAATAAACCACTCTCTGCCTCTCTGGTAATGATACCCTGGGGCTACTGGGAGGGGATTCTTTTTATAGGAAACATACTCATAAGGATTTAATATTATCTTTCTGAACTCTTTGATTCAATAGTTGTATTTTTTTTTAACCCCCGCCCCCATTTTGTAGACCCTGTGATGTGAGCCAGTGTTAATTCTTTATGTTAACAGTAGTATGTAATCAACATCACTCTACTGAGCTCAGGATTCTTTTTTCCTTTTTAGCCATGTGCTTAAAGAAATAAAATATCTTGCCACTGAATGTCTTTTCACAGACTGAAAAGACTTTTAAGTTAAACAACATTTGCTAGGCTTTGATGCAATCAAATGCAATTTCAATCGTCTTGAAATATTCAGCCCTGCTTCTCTGAAATTGCACATATATGTCAGCATTCCATTTTTCTCACTCGTGTTTTACACATGAAATCTATTTTCACTGAGAAAATGGAATCTTTGTGTCTTTGTCTCTCAGCGCGCTGCTTTCAGGCATGTTCTGGCAGGGCCTTTGACTGTCGAGGCACTGGGGGAGGGGCCTGGCAGTCATTTGTCGGCTTTTCTTGCATCTGTAATTTCTGGCCACTCAGCGGTATTAGAAGGTCTTAGAAAGGGGGCAAGGAGAGTCGGGGGAAGAGCTTGTCACTGATGAAAGCCAAACCCCGAATAACTGCCCGATGTTAATAACCAAAAAGAGAAGAGAGGAGTCTGAAAAACTTTTATTGTGCTTTAATGAAAACGGTTTTTTGGAAATGACTAATTTACAGAATTGCACATGGTTCACGTTTTCAGATCTCAGTGTAGAAAGCCCTTGCTCATGTTGTGTTACTGATTTCATTGCTTTTAGCTTGGCAATGGCTCATGAAACTATTTTAATTTTTCACTAGTGGCTTCTGGTTATTTCTGCTCTTATTTCCCCGTAACAAAACTGACAATCCAATTAAACATTTGTATTTTTTAGTCTGGATTTTCCCCAATACTGTTTTGCTTTTCTTCTAAAATGTCCAGATGTTTGGGCTCCTTTCTGATTTTAATGCATGTAAGTCTATTTGCTCCTGTTTCAAAGAGAAAGAGCTAGATGGACTTATCAGATGTTTCTATATGAAAAGTTTTGAAATATACCAGTAATCAGATCAGTATTTTTGTCTCCTTATGAATATATTTACATTAGAACGTATCTTATTGTCTTTTAGCACTTTACTATTTGAGTTGATCTTTGCAACTTATTTTTGTGGGCTTTTAGAGTTCAGAATTCATATTGTTATCGGCTAATTAATCGTTGCAGCAGATGAGGAAAATATCCAACTCTGTTACTTCAGTGTCAAGCAACAGGGATAGAAACTGCTGTGATTTGCTTTTTCTTATTTGTCTTTTATTTCTTCCTATGAGATATAAGAAGTTGTAAGGTATGTGAAGCAGCAATGTATTTTAGTTTCCTGTGTTGTACAAACATTGAAGGAATCATCAGTATCTTGCCTTGAAGTGTCTGGACAAGAGTTAAAAGAGTCTCTCACATATTTCAAGAAAACCTATTTCCCATAATTAATAACAGGAAACTGGGTAAACAGACTTTTGCAGACAAATGAAACTGAAACAGTAACATATACACAGAAACATGGGAAAAGAAACAATGCAGCATTGTATGATTACACCAGAAGACTGTTTCAGTTAGGATGCAGTCTTAATTGTGCAATAATCACATAAAACTCCACAGTAAATGATTATTAACTTTACATTTCTGACCATTTAAACACATGCTTGTAGAGTGCAATCATTTCTCCCACCGATTAGTATTTGAAAGTGATCTCAGGCTACTTATATGTTTAACATTAAGGCAGAAAATCATTATTTCCCGGAATATAGATTTTCTAGACAATGAAGTAAACATGAAAGCAGACAGCCTTCTTCTTCTTCTTTTTTTTTTTTTCTTAAACATTATTATGAGATTTTTAAAGTCCCCTTGCTGCACACGTCTGGAAATATGAACATATACAAGGATAATTTTGATGTGCATAGGCTTTTTTGGGGGGTGAGGGGCAGTTATCTGCACATTTATGAGGTCTCAGGAAAACATCACGCAACAATCGCTAATGAGACAGATCACTGGGCAACTTGACCCACTAGTGCTTAAAGCTCTGGACAAAGCTACCCCTGGTATTAATGTGTCTTTATCTTCCAACTGTATCATAGAGTAGGGACTGTCTGATCTCAGCACTGACCTTGAAAGCAGCAAACTGAGATGATATGTAGTATCCCTGCTTCTTAGAAACATTGAATTTCATTTTAATTTGGGGAGTGGATTTAACAGAATTAACTGCTTAAGTTGCAGTTAATTTTTAGGAATGAATTGCTTGATCCTCTAATTGATATTTTTTGTTACATGTTAAAGGTAATTATCTGAAAACTGTTAAATGTAAAACTAAGCTTAATCAAATGTTGATTTCTGATTTTGCAGGATGAAGAGAACAAACAATGAGGTAGTATATTGCATATTATAGAATGTATTTTGACTCTTCTAAAGTAATAAGAAGACACCTGCATTGTGTCACATAGCTAGTGCCTTCCTGGTAGGCTCTCAGTAAGTCATATCTTAACACTAGAACAGTGAGAATGGAAAGCATTCTAAGTTCCAGGAGCAGAGGTTTTTGACCATGTATATTATATATCCACATAACTGACCTAGGTACTGTAAACCAAATTAATTTTTTCTTAGCTAAATCTGCAGTGGATATAAATTTAAGGCAGGGAAGTTATACTCAGAGTTGACTAGGTGCAATTATAAATAAATATCAATAGTTTCATATTTAATATACACATGAATGAAGCAAAATATATATGATGCACATTCCTTCCAGAATCTTAGATGTATTGTAGAAGTTAGAGCCAACCAAATAAATATCTTAAATTTAAAGGAACAATTAAGTTGGAAAAATTATCAGAGTGGAGCTTTGCTAACTGCAAGTAAAAGTAAAACATCTGCTAAAATGTAAAATTTTAATGAGTTTGTAGGTGAGCAAGAAAAATACATAAAAATTTAAAGTGGTTAAATTTATACTGTACTTATTTGGATTTTTGTTAAGTATAGAATGGGCTGTATATAATGTTTATTAGGAGTATACCAGTTATTAAGATAATTTTTTGTAAAAAAAAAAGTTATGACTCCTAAATTATAAGAAATGTCAATACAGTGGTCTTCTGTTAGATCCTTGTAAAAAGAAAAGTAAAACCCACCAGGTGTATTACTAGAATTATGCTATTTGCAAATTGATTCTTTGGAAAATATAAAATATTTTTTTCCAAAATTTTTAGGTAATGATCTTCTTGGAATACTTTAAAGTATAAACTAACTTTTGATTGATAACCATAAATTGATATGAGAACAGTGAGGATAAACAAACTTTAAGATAATCATTTTCACAGGCAGACTCATTATCGCACACTTATGTCATGATATTTAAAGTCGTTCTTGGAAACAGTTCATCATAAAGATTGTGTAGATGATACGAGTTACATTGTTTGGTGGAATGATCCCAGAGCCGCCTAACACCTGGTTATGCTTATTTCTCAGGTAGGTTGAATAGAATTACCAATGCCTGGCAGGATTAACATTTTCCTTCCTTTTTTGGCTTCATCTGAACACAATGTACTAGTCTTTAGATGAACCTAATAGGGGATATTTGGTATATGTATTAAGAGAACAATAGTGGGCTTTGTGCGTAATTGTCAGTCAGTAAATCATCTTGCTTGTATAAGAAAATACCAACGAAAATTTGATTTCTTAAAAATGAGATCTGAAAGAAAAAAATATCATACACATGAATCTCAGTATTATAGATGCTATTGCACTTGGACTAACACTTTGATCAAAAATCTAAAATATAAAAAGCAAAGTTCCAACTTAGGCTTGTGTAAGTTCTCATAGTAACATCCTTTGGTTCAAATGGTCTGTGTATGGCAAATGAATTTCAGTCTTCTGTTTGCTCATCTTATAAACTTCCTAATGGTTTCTCTATCATACGTTCCTCTCTTTTTAAAAAAATTTGCTTTTTAGTAACCTGCCTCAGGGAAAACTGAAAATGTTTCCCGACTTCTGCCTTCACCTCATTTATTTATCTAGTTAGTTGTCTTTGATGAATTTTCTCTAACAGGTATTCTAAAGAGATAAAATATGTGGTTATAAATGGAAGCTGACAAAATTGTTTCTTGACTAGCTGGTAAAACTTGCTTCTAACACCTTTAGTATGCCCTGTAGTCGATCTGGTACCTAGTGAAATTCCAATACAAGCTGGGAAATTTATTTTGTGACTGTCAGGTATGAACCGGGCAATCCCCATTAACAGGGTTTACTGAAGACCTGGAAAGCAGTTAGAGGACTGGTACGATTCTTTGACAAGGATTTTAGCATTTTCAACACCCTCCTCCACTCCCTGCTCCCTCTTAAGATTCATTTTTATCACCCAACAAAACTCTAAGACTATTTCATACTTCCCAAAACAAGGAAGTTCTTTCAAACTTCAAGCAGGTTTCTGGAGATCTGTCTTGCATTGTTGTCTGCCTTTAGTTAGAACATACCAATACATTTCCTGTCATTGAAGACTGTCTAAGCACTGCAACCTATAATACACACTGAGCCCACTGGAGGAAAACTGTGATTTTGTTAATAATGTGCTAGCAGCAGAAATTATTAAGATTGAGGAGCAGTTTTTAAAAAATCTATTCAAACGTGAATAAATGATGGTTGTGATGAGACCTACATTGAAGTAACAATTAAATTTTTATTGGTAGTATAAATATAGGTCAGGATATACACATTGTGTGTAAATATCAGGAATGCTGATTCTTCTGTAATAAACAACAGATCATGCCTAAAATATAAAAATCAACCTTTTTATTTTTTGCCTTACAGTAAGAGCTAAATGGTGAACAATTACTGCCACCCAATCAGCATTCTTCCTTCTTCTTTGTCCTTTCCTACTAGTGACATGTCTTCTTCCTTCAAATAGAAATCAAATTTGCTTTCTTAATGGAAAAGTTATGTTTACAAATTCTAATTTTAGAAAGTAAAAGCATAATGTTTGTCTTGGTGGTTTAACAAGCAGAGTATTCATAATGTATCCCATCCATAACAAATTCAGAAACTGATTTAGTTCTGCTTTACAAAAAAACTGATATTTAAGAGTAAAAATGATTTCTAAGCATGTTACATTTTTTTATTTAAATAAAAAACTTGAATGATGTTGCTTGAGATCATTCCTGACTTTAAAGAACCTATGTGTTTACTTATAGATTGCTTAGAAAATCGGAGCACGTATCATGAATTTTGTTGCATTTTCTTGCTTCCATTTAAAGGGCTTATTTACATACATGGTATGTAAATTCTGTATGGAAGTAAACGAGAACAATGTGCATGTAGCTTTTGGGAACTAATGTTGCTCAATCTTACATCTCTATTCTGCATGGGATGAAATATTTCTAAAGTTTTCAGCTCACTTTTATTGAAGTGCGATATATAGGCATGTCAAATCACTTATAGTGAATAGGACACAAATCAGCTCTGCCTGTTTCTGCCATTTCTTCATTCCCTACATAAGTATCCATTGCTCATTATAAACAGGGTGTGCGCCCCTTTTGGTGGGGGAGATCCTATTCCTTCCTTGGCTTCTACATTTTACAGGGTGGGAATAGAATCAACAGCCATTTTTATATCTGAGAAGAATGATTTGTTGAATAGAAAAGCCACGGATTTTCTTTTCTTTTTGGTATATTTTGTATCTTCTCTTGTAAATTTCATGGCAGAAAACAGTGATCAAGTCAAACCTGCTATATGAGTTTAAATCCTATAATTTCAGATAATAAAAATTATTCCTTTAACAATGGTTCTTAAGCAAAATTACTCAATATTTGTTTTTCTTTCAGTACTGTATATAACTTTCATTATACATAATGCAGCAATATCTTTTTAAAATAAGTAGCTCTTATAGAGTTAGCACTGTAGATTATGAAATTTACTGCCAATGTATTATAAAAAGAGAACTTTATTTTTTGTATTGTGCCACTAGATTTCCATCTATAATTTCAAGAAGAATTATTTGGTTAAGATCTTGAAGCTCTATGAGAAAATATTTCTTATGCTAATTATAAACTTAGTCAATATGAATATTTGAGATATTTGTGGTTTTGAAGGGCAGAGTGTTTTTTGCTGTTGTTGTTGTTAATGGGATTAGAAAATTCAGGACCCACAGCCTGACAAAATAACCAAATAGCCATTTCGTTATACTTTCTCATCACGTGTACTATATTCATGGGAAACAGAACAGAACAAAGCTAAATAGACGACAGAGGATAGTATACTCCAATGCTTACTCTTATGTAATCTTTTGAAAACATCTAAAATTCGCAATCAGGGTTTGAGCATCTGACTTTCAATGAATCCAGTTTCCAGAAAGATAGGGTTGAACATCGATAACTGGCAGGATGAATTACTGTATCTTACTTTTAGTAACTCTACATGTATCCATGATATCATATTCTAAGTCAAGAAAAGGTCACTTGTTCCCCTTCATATCTGTACAGGAACATAAAAGATAAACTGTGGTTTCACTGGAAGGAGGTTTAGATACCATTTAACCAATGAGACTATTCCCAACAAATAGACAGTGCCATCTTGATTGCCCTTGGTGACTGTACATATTTAAACAGAGACTGTTCCTTTCTGTATTTTATATTAATATATCCTCAATCCAGTAAATATGAATAGTGCTGGGTAGAAGAAAGTTGGTGTTTCCTATTTCGTATACACTTCCATCTCCCATACTTATATTTGCAAATTCCCCTGTGATCGAGGATTAGCACAACACCGAGGACCGAAATGAAAAGAAGGATCTAAAAGAAAGTGCCTTAAAAGAGATGACAGAACTCATTCTTCACAGGACAGAGAAGAGGTTAAAAATTCTCTTTGGACTCTTGAAAACATGCTCTTTTTTTTTTTTTTTTTTTTTTTTTTTAAAGAATAAGCAATTGGTAGGATTCACCAGATTATCAATTATTTAGCCTCTCAAGACAAATGGCAGACTTTTCCTTACTTAGACCATTAAACTTAAATGATTATTTAGGAGTCAGGTCCTCAAAAAAGCAGAGGCTGTGTCCAATTTTCTGTTATTTTTCCTACCTCTTGGCCAGAATATCAAGCATTTTAGGGTCTGTCAGTGAGTGCACGATGAATTAAATTCTCTTTGAGTTTCCAGAGGAGAGGGTGGGGAAAGAACTCAATAGGCTGAGGATCTATTTGCATCAGGTGTGGGTCTAGTGGAAATATGCAGAAAGGAATCTTGTGGAGGAAAAATGACTCACAAGTATGTGAGGGGGAAGACATTTTAACGTCAGTGTCCATATTTCCTGATTAAAATACGGGCATTTGCATCATGTTTTAGCATTCTAAATATAAAAGTAGCTAAGAATCTCCTAGAATCCTTAAAATTCTTATTTAAGAACAGGAAGAAAATAATAGGTTAGAATTCTAATGTCCCAATGAAAGGTATTCTCTAGCACAATACTATCATTACAATGAAACTCGTTAGCTGATTGGTTAGTGTGTTAGAGTAAATGTGTGGTTGTCGAGAAATGTTTCAGAATAAAAAAAAATAGGTCATTGGTTAATTAATGTTTCAGAATAAACACATATGTGAATGGTCACGACTTACATCCTTACTCTTAGAAATAGTTTGTTAAATGGTATTTTTAGGTATGCTTTTAATAATATTTAAATTTAAAAGGCATGTATTTAAAAACAAAGCAACATAGAAAATATCACTCATAGAATGTAAGGATCCCCATATAACATGCTTGTTAAAATGGTTCAGAAATGAATGATTGCTTGTTTGTTGTTGACCTACAAAATTCAAAACATCTCAGTATTTTATGGGCTGTCAATAAATGCACAATGCCTTAAATTCTCCTTGAGTTTCCAGAGGAAGGGGGTGGGAAAAAAATAAATAAATGCTTAACTCAATAGGCTGAGAGTCTATTTGAATCAGGTGTGGGTTTAAAAATCACCATGATAATCTTTCAAAAAGAAGTTAACAATTTTTTATGAAACTAACCATTTAGTCAACATTCAAAATTTTTGCTAATGCTAAAAATACTTTATGTGTTTTAAGTCAAAGTTCTTCTTGGATATGCTGAAGAAAACTGGGAAAATGTGAAATTTAGTGGAACAAACGGTAGCTTTGGAGCTCAGGGATGTGGCTTGACTTGTGACACAAAGCATGCCATGCAGGCCTCTCTGAGAGCTGAGGTTAATCCTAACAGATAGCTCCCTAGAGAGTAAGTGTGAGAATAATTACCACTATAAATACGATAGAGTCCTGTCAAAAAAGAGTCTCTTCTTTAATCTATATCTGGTAGAATTTCGCTTAACAAAAGTCTTAAAGCATAATCTGACCTTGGCTCTAACTTAAAATATACCCACAATCTAGTCACTTCTCACCATGTTCATTGCTATCGCCCTAACACAAAACACATTGCACCTCCTGGCTGGATTATGGCCATACTGTCCTCAGTGGTCTCTATGCGTCACCCTTACTCATTCCCACCACCCTTAGACTAACCCTCTCTTCACACATATGTAGAGCCAAATCACATATGTCCACAGCTCAAACTCTTCAATGGTATGCCATCTCACTCAGAATAAAGTTCCATCTTTTAACCATGGCCTGCACGATCTGCTCACCCCACTCCTTCATTGTATCTCCTGCCACTGTCTCCTTGTTCACCTGTTTTGGCCTCCCTTACTCTTTCTAATAATGTTCCTGCTTCAGGGCATTTGCACGTGCTGTGCCCCTGGTCTGGAAAGCTCTTCTTTGGTTATTCATATTGCTCCTAATGCCCATTCATTCAAGACTCGGCACAAATACTACCTTATCATAGAAGTCTTTCTTGATAACTTTGTATAAAATTTATATTCCACTTCCATCATTCTTTTATTTCTCTTCTTCGTACTTATGGCCACTTGGTTGATCACATGTGTGTCCACTGTGAGCAGAAAATGTGTCTGTTGGTTTATCACTGTCATCTCAACAATGAGAAGAGTGCCAGACTTATAACAGATGGCCAATAAATATTTGTTGAATTAAAGAATGAATGGTCAACAATCAGTTTCAGAGGTATATAAGCCACAAGATCTCTTAGGCCATAAGACCTTTTCCTTGTATTCCATAGTCACCTCTTCTCCTAGTGTTATAATGGTACTTCTGCTTTATGTAATTAATTTGTTTCTCAAGTTTTATTCTTTGATGAGCTCATTATCTGTACTTTTAATGATTAATACTTAGGGTATATTTTCATTAAAATTTGTAAAAATAACCATTATCTTCAACTTTGCCATTTATTGACATATATATTTAAAGCTTTGAGAATCAAAGGAAATGAAATTTATGTACTAAGAATCAAACAACACCTATCTGATTTCTCTCAATTAAGATTTTTGTATTCACTTATTAAAAAAATAGGACTGTTTGAGTATTGCAATTTAGGAAGAGAGAATTTAGTACTCTTAAAATTTCTAGAGATATTTCAGTGCTAGTACTGGCTCTTGGATTTCTGCAGATTTTTCTAAGTCCTTCCTCATTAATTCAATATTTCAACAAATATTCATTTACACCTACAAGATCAAGAGCACTCTGCTGAGTGATTGACATTCCACCTTCAAGGACTGATCTTATAAGGATGAAAACACAACAATACAAGGAACAAAGTGGTAAGTGCCCTGAAAGGGATAGAGCTGAAAGGTTATTGAAATTTAAAGAAGAGATTAAGTTCAGCAGTGATAGATACAGGATGTACATTGGAGAATGTGGCATTTGAGTTGGACTACATTTGGACATTCAGAAGAGTAAGGAAAAATCATTTCAATAGGAGGAAATCGCATAAGTAAACTTGGGAGGTATATGGAAAACAAAACAATAGGTTCACATAATAATGGGAAGCCTAGGGCTATGATTGTTTATACATTTAAATTCTCTGTAAAAGAGTATACTAATTCTAATATATAGTATGACAAATTTAAATGCAGTAGTATATACACTTGAAAAAATGTGTTTAAAAAATGAAAGGTTTATATTGTTTTCCCTACTTTTACAACTTAAAATGAAATTCTCAATGATCAAGGTAGATTAGAAAAGTCAACATATAAAATTACATACTATTGCAGGCAATGTACACATATCTAGCGTAGAGCCCTTGAAGAAAAAAATTACATAAATTTTAAAATATTTTTTGTATTCAGTGTAATCAGGATTTGTGTCACACACATTAGGTCACTATTTAAATTATCAACATTATTAGATCTTTTCCTATATGGTGAGTTATGTGCCTACATATGAGGGTACTGCAAAAAGTTCATGGAAAAATAGAATCAAAAGATAATACAAATATTTCCATAAACTTTTGATGCTTTTCATGCTGCGTATGCCCAGTGAACATATGATGGAGAACTGACTAAGAAACATTAAGCAAACTTCTCTTCCATTTTTGTATTTCTAGTGAGAATCAAGATTATGTCTTCCATGTGCAATTCATGACTTTACCGTAACTTTCTTGGTACATTGCATGACTAGCAAATATATGGCAAAGGAATAGAATGCCACTTGCCATTAGAATGCCAGCATTGTGCATTTTCTACCACTGAAAGCATCTTTCTTTTCATACAACTTTTTTTTTGAACAAAAAATGTCAACATTCCTGTGCAAAGTTGATTTTGAGCAGGGGAGAGCATTACATGGGTTGTTGGGAGGCCCAAGCAGGTCACTCCACAGTGACCAGTCACATGCTCTCTGGAAGTCCCTATGCAGATTAACAGCTGAGAGTTCTTCCTATGTGGGCTGCCTTTCCTTTTTCACACTCTCAAATAACAAAATTATATCTGGCCTGAAACTATACTGACTTAAGTGTGTGCTCCAAATGTGTAAATGAGAACAAAGATGAGGAGGAAAATAAATGACTGCTTGTTTTTAGTCTTTTGTCTAGAGAGTAGATTGGGAAAAATACAAGTTCTATTTCACACTTGAGCCCATATTTCATTTTTGGCAATTACAGTTAAGTTACCTCATCCGAGCTGACGCCTGGATTATCTTTCTAAAATGCAAATTTGATCCTGTCATTTTTTGTTTCTAATCCTCAAATGAGTGTTGATTGCCTGAGATGTAGCCGGTGATCAGTAAAGTATAAAAGAACCACATGTTCACAGAGGAGCTCGATGGGACCCCCAGATAAAATGACTTTGAGAATGGAATGTTGTGTAAATGCCTCTGTAAATCTATGATGTTTTGTGAGAATTCTGCCGGAAGGCTGCCTTCAGATTAGAACTGAAACTCTTCCCCTGGTCACCACCAGCCTCTCGAACTCCCCTGCAGATTCTGGACTTGCCGCTGTCCACAATCTCATGAGCTAATTCCCTAAGATAAATCTCTCTCTCTCTCTCTCTCTCTCTCTCTCTCTCTCTCTCTCTCTCTCTCTCTCTCTCTCTCTCTCTCTCTCCCCCCTCTCTCCCTCTCTCCCTTCCTTCTTCTTTCTTTGTGTGTGTGTGCATGTGTGTGTACACATGTACATATCTGACAGTTCTTTTTCTCTAGAGAACACTGACAAATAGGAAGGTTACATGCCTTGAAGATGGCTATCTGAATACTAACCAGCCTCTTCACGTATGTTTTGCTATATAACTCCTTGGTAAATTCTGCCACAGATGCCCTCTTAAAATTGTTTTAGAACTAGGTCAGGAGAAATCCACTGGATGTGTCAGTTTCGGTTTTGCACTTAAAGTATTCCAAAACACAACACTGGCTTTTCTAGTAGGCAGTGCTACATCTTCAGGATGGCTGCGCTGAAAGACAGCAACTTTGAAGGTCCTGTCTGCTCTACACCACAGACATCCTGATGTTAGCTGCCCTGAAGGCAAAGCGCTGATATCAATGAAGAGCCAAGAACAGAAGATAATAGGGGAAAAGCATGAGAAAATTCATGCCCCCATCAGCATTTTGGACAAAATTGTTTCTACTCTTTGCAAAAATTAATTTATACCTCATGATGAAATGACAGGGCTAGAGATGTTCTCTTCTTATGATTAGTTGCTGAGGGACTTTTAGTTGCTATTAGAAGGCTTTTATTAAATGTGAATCTCAGGCAACAAACTTTTTCAGAAGACAAATATTTTTCTAGATATTTGCCATGTCCTTTTATTTTCAGCATTTACGATAGGCAGTTTTAGAAGGAGCCATTGTAGAAAGGTTGCAAGGAGCACTTTATTTCAAAGGATATGCTTAATTTGATGGTGAAACCTGAGTGGAAGTATTTGGTGGAGGGGTGAACAGGAGGTTGAGGGGCAACTTGTCTTGTGGCTGGTCTGAGTGGAGGATCAACTTGATCTGTCCTTCACAGTTTGTAGCCCTGTCCCTAAGTCCTGAGGGAAGCTAGGGCATGTCCTTCTGGTGTAAATCCCCCGCAGCTCTTATCCCATGGTTCTAAATGGAGAATTCTGGCAATCACTTCAGCTATGGGTAACTCTTCCCCGTGGAGAATTCTCTCATTACCATATATGTATTGGTTATTTGTTATGAATATTAATTTATGAATATTAATTTAGATAAAGAGTTAAAGCTAGGATTTTCTTTTACTTTAAAGCTGTCCTTTTGCTATTTTTCTACTTTACATTCTACTGCCTTTTGTTTCTTTTATGTATATCTTTATGGGAAAAAGTTTCTGTACCTACTTCTGATTTTTCATGTGCAGTGAGCTCCACTAACATAACATTTCTGGCTCACTCTTCATTCTGCTCCAGACAGGCATTTAATTGGGATGTTTGGAAGATAAAACTGAGCATGTGAGCCTGCATATCCTCATATCTTCTTTCTCTCTCCTTCTCTCTTTCCCCCTCTCTCTATCTCTCATTTTCTCTGTCCCTTTCTCTCTGAAGAGTGTTCTGCCTGCAAGAGTGTATATACTCTTGGTTGAGTTTCTCCATGCTGTAATTTTTCAGCCCATATGTTTTGAAGGTGTGAGCCACATTCTTCAAAATAATCAGCTGTAGCTGTAATAGGGGGCATATTCTGTCTCCATCTGCTTTACTTTTCATTTTATTTCAGATCGTGAGTGGGGAAGAAGGGTGCTATTTACTGACTGCCTCAAAAACCCCAACAATCTAATGCATTGCTTGAAACAACCAACCAACCATATCCTTGTTTTCTGCATGGGAATAATGTCTTGCCAACATGTTTACCTATATTTTGTACTGTTACTATGACACCTCATTTTCTTTTTTAATTTTGACTCAGAAATACATGTCTAGTAGGGACTAATTTGACACATTCTTATTTTTCTCTTTAAGCAACCTAAATCAGTTCCTTCAATTAGTTGTGCTGACATGTCATTTCTCTGAAGTGAAATGATAATCTGTACCTAAATTAGGATAAATCAGATGAATGCAGATTAAGACTTTTGATAGCAAACGCCTATATGATACTTTCCTTGGCTCTGTTAGGGAATATAAACTTAACCAAAAACAAAGAAAACAGCTTTCAAGCCTTTCTTTTTTCTTTTTTATGTTTTACCATAGACTGTGCCATTTTACAGAATTGACAAATGCTGCAATTACAAAACCTTTTAATTGCTCATTACTTTTAAATACATCAAGTATCAAGGTGGTGGTTGATGGCTCTGCCCTGGTCCTGCTTTGTGAATTCTTTATTCTTTCCTTGAGTGTTCCCATTAATTCAGAGGTGGTATTTCTCTCCAATGAGAAAAACCATTAAGGCAAAAGTAGAATAAAAATCTACCTTCTCATATACTGTCTTGGTAATTGAAAACCCTACACTGCTCTAGCATCTAACGTTTAACCACAAAAGCTATGGCAATTTAGTCAAAACTCTTAAAACTGGCTGCATTGGGGACAAAGAGATACAATAATGAACCAAAAACATAATCTGAGAGAATATACCTGTGTCACAGTCAACACTTTAGAGGTGGCTCATAAAGACCCATATCGGTACTGAGAGCTTCATTCGGGAGAATCGGCTGTGTCAGCAGGAAGGGTCGACACACTCCGGGGGGAGCACCATGGCAGCTGTTATCAAAGCTACCGGGAATCCTGCTGAAGTATCATTTCCACAAAAATGAGATAAGAGCATACGATGCCAGAGGCTGCCTTTCATGGCACTTGAAATCTCTCTAGAGCTGGCAATGCACACCTGAGTCTATAAGACCAAAATAGAAAAGTAGCTATTGTTTCTGAGTGCCTCTCCAGGTTCGTCCAGATCCCAGGTCAGAGCACCCCATGCACGGCCTCTGTTTAGTCCTCACAATGTATTGCTTTGCTATCTCTTGGAAATTTTGTTTTCTTTATAAAACAATTCCATCCATGTTATCCTGGAAAGGATCTTAGCTTAAAATATTTTCAGAAGTTTCATTTGCCACATCTTCTTCCAGGTCCATCCCCAGAAAGAATCAAAACCCCTGACATTGATGTGGGCAATTTCTAGAAAGTATGATTCTGTCATCTGGCTCAAATAAATATCCTTGAAGTTAATTGTGGATGACTAAAAGTCAAAGTCCCTTCCCATTTTCCCAGAACGTGGAAGGGACATAGAAAGATGATGATGGTGACATTGATGAACAGGATGGAATTAATATGAGACTTCAATGATTAGAAGAAGGATCTAAGAAACATAGGCCCAAGTTCCAAGGTGACAAGTGGCGAGGATTTAGTTGCCCATTGGAAATGGTCAGATGAACAATTCCCTAAAATCCATGAGCTACTGAGAGAGAGTCAAGCCATTCCAGAAATCACAGTTTGGTGGGGATAGTCTGTCTCCATCTGTTTAGCTCCATGAGCATCATGGTATCCTGTCACTTCTGCTCTGAAATGATTCTGAGACCACTACTTTTTTGGTTCTCAGGTCTGCTGAAAAGGCTGTGTGGTATAGGGCATTAAAGCCACAAGAGGAGGCCAGTCCTCACCCTGAAGATTCTTGAGCAAGCACAGGTGGGACTGAATCGACCCAGAACCTCTAGTCAGTGTCTATGCCAATTGTGCTTATACTGTGCCCATTTAAACCCTCAGTGATATCATTGGTTTGACAAAGATAGAACTTGGAACACAGAGACCGACATGAACACATTTTAAGATGATAGTTGTTGTTTGGGCTGTATCTGAGCTCTTCCAAATGCCTGTAGGTTCACTGGAACGAATATCCTACAGAAGTTACTTGCTTGATCACAGAGATGATAATTCTGCTTGGTGATATTTTTCTCCCATGGCATACACATGCTTTAAGAATTGAGGAAAATATGATTTTAATCAACTAGCCATGACATCACTTTTTTATACACTGTCAAAGCAAGCAGTAATTACCTAATCTAATAAAATACCCCTACAAATTACACAAGACAAGAAACATTGATACAGAAATGCTTATTTTTTTCTGACAATAAACTGATACATTTGATTAATTATGTGATTCTCATTTTCAAGCACTTTAGGAATTAATAAAGAAATATTATTCCGGTTTTGTACTAAATATAAGCTAGTGTTTGTTTTTATAGTTCTAAGACTTTAGAATATTTACTCCTCTGTTCACCATTATAAACATAAATTAAATTAAAAATTATTGAATGAGAAACATTTTGAAAACATAATTTCTTGAAATTTCTGCCCGTTTTAGATGGTGCAGATACAGAAGCTTGCCATCCTCAAATTTAAGATTTTTACAATAAAATGTTTGGCAGAGAGAGAAGATAGTTCTCTTTTTTTAATGAGCATATATTTTGAATATAAAATAATAGTAATTATCTTGCATACTTTTAAATTTTATTTTGAATCAACTTGATGATAAATACCTTGATTGTGGAGAATAGTTTTTCTCATGTTTTTGATATCCTCCTACCTGTACAGCTTAGTGTTTAGAATAAATAATGCTTAATAAGTAGGTATTGAATTAGGTATTAAAGTAGCCCAGTGATCTCTATGTTTTCACCTTGACAATGAACTATGCAATTTGGTCATCACCTCCCATTTTGCTGTATACTCCTCAGAGACAGAATAGCAGTTTACCTTTACTCTTTATTTGTATAGTAAAAAACCCATAACAACACACGAATATTTCAGTGAATGACTCAAAAATCCCTTATGAATATAAAGGTTAGAGAGAAAACTAGACGAGAATTGTGAACAAGTATTTAAATATGTAATTGTCTAACGAGAGTTTCTCAAAACACTTTTGCAGTGATTATTCAATAACATTTAAAGGACTGATTAGAGTACTTATTTTCCAGGGGTACATAATCGCACCTCTTCAGGATAAGCCAACATGACTTTAGGAGAAAACTTCAAGTCTAACAGAATTTCTTAGAATTTGGAGCAATACTGCAGACAGGAAACTGCCACGATATCTTCCAGCCTTGATCTTTAATAAAAGTTCTACCACAGTAGGCTGACATTGCACATAGCCATACTAGATACATGTCTTATAGTGGATGTCTTCAAAGATATTTTCAAGTGAATAAAAAATGTGCACAGTAGGAATTCTTTCAGATCTAGCACATAATGAAAAATGCACAGCTATCGTTTATGAAATAAGTGAGTTTATATAGTGAGTTTCACTACCTGACATAAAATCAAGAACCATTTTTTTTAGAAAGCTAGGAACTAACAAGCCAATTTTCGGGCAATGACTTACATTTCTCCTCCAAGAGAGGAGTCAATTTGAGTCACAGTTTCACATCTAGAAACATGCAGTTGATTAATGCTTAAGTGTCAAGAGAGAACAGTTATTGTGAATCCAACCATGTCTCTAACTGAACCAGAATTTAGTTGTTTATGGAAATTTTAGAAAACACAAAGAGAAAAAAATTGTGAAGTGTGAGATTTTTAAGATTTCTAAGTACAAAATTGTATCCTTGATAGACCCCCATTAACCCTAATCCAAGATTGAGGTTGTCTACAGATTTTCTTTTTTAAAGCATGAGAACATGAGTTAGGTTGACGCCCAATGTCTTCTCCAGAGCTAACATTCCATGAACATTTGAGATAGATTATGAAGTGACTACATTGTAACAACCCCATAGAACTGTCTTTAAATTCAATTTTGTCTTTTCGTAGGGATTATTGTTGGCTACATGAATTTGGATGGAAGCCACTGCAGGCTGAACTTCTGAGTTACTGCGTACTGTTGTGTAGCCAAGCTCAGCACATTTACTAAAATGCTGAGATTAGTTATTAAATTTGTAACCATTACTGACATACTTTATTTTTTTTTTTTTGAGGTGTTACTTCTATTTGGATGGAATAGCAGAATATAACATGTTGAATAAGGAGAGGAGATAGAAACAATTGATGAACCACAGGCGAATATGACTGAGAACAAACTGATATAAATATAACTGGTCTAGAAATAAAAGGTGTATTATTCACACAGGTCAGATTCTATTATGATGACTTTCAGGAGGGTTCAGTATATAAAAATTTTAAATAAAATAGTAAAATAAATGGGCTTTTCCATGGTGCTTATATATATACTCTATCTCATTCCTCCATGTAATGGAACTCATTAGAGACCTGCAAATCCAAATATTGATTACCCATGATAAGGTGAGATGGGGCCAGTATCATTTCTAGGATTAATACCACCTTGCATTGGATAAGTGCTTTATTACTTTGATGTTTCCCCCCCATCCATTATCACAGGTTTCCAGATAAAAATGGGAGAAAACCATGGAGCAAAGCAATTAGACACATGGGTGAGGGGTCTCTCTGGTCTCTAGGTGCAAATGCTGTTCCTACTCTACAGGCCTTATAGAATTTTAGGACTGTCACTCAGCCACCCTGTTTCTAAGTTTTTGCATTTCCAAAATAG
Organism: Cynocephalus volans; assembly: GCF_027409185.1. NCBI lineage: Eukaryota > Metazoa > Chordata > Mammalia > Dermoptera > Cynocephalidae > Cynocephalus > Cynocephalus volans. The sequence goes on along the minus strand of NC_084470.1, from coordinate 127,116,604 downwards.
GATAAGAATGAGACTGACCTCATAGAAATTTTTATGAAAATTAGATGTCGATACATAGTAGTACAATTTACTGGTAGTAAGCCCTTAATAAGTCCCTTAGTATTATAAGATATATAGGGTGTGTGCTGTTCTGCCTGTTTACAGATGGGTAAACTAAGCAACAAAGGGGTCTAGTGCTTCTAGAGGATGTTTGACGTTTCTTATGAAAATGAATTGCTCAGCTTTATCCTTTAGCAGGACTGCTATCAGAGCTAATGTTTGTAATCAAATGGGCCCATTGAGCCCTTTATATTTCCTTTTAAACAGTCATTTTTAAGAAGAGACCTGAGAAATAAAAAAATATATACTCTTTTTACTCTAGATAATTTACTCCATGAATTTTCACTATTTGCTTCTCTTCTCAGGCCTCAGTTTCTTTGACTTCTCATAATCTCTAAAGCGCTTTTCTGGCAGAAAATAATATTATTTCACAAACTACATCATCATACCCCTGAACTCTGAGATTTGACTCTAGTGAATAAACAACAATCTTAAAAAAAAAAAAAAGCCACATTTTGATCATAATAATGTTGTTATATTTTATTTATGCATATTAATTAGGCACTGAGATTTCTTATATCGGTTCTACCTTTGTGTTTAGCATCCCATTTCAAGAAATGTTGGCAGGAGAATTCAGATTCACAAACTCAACTTTGCATTGACAGTAGTTATAGAATTAAAGTTTTCTCCACCAGTTGAAATGTGATCATTAATAATGTATCGTGTATTGATATGTGCATATGGTAGATGCATCAAAGCCTCACACAATGACAAACAACATCCAAATTTGGTATACGTAAATATTGCTGAAAGTCTACCCGATTTTCATTAAATAATTAATTTTACATTTTTAACTAAGAAGCTACTTTCTAGATTCAGTATAATATGCTGTTTCATCTTTTACTTTTCCTTCTTCATTTCCCCCGTCTAAAGATTAGGCTTGACTATTTGATTAAACAGATTTTTTTTTTTTTTTTAAAGAAGGATGAAGAAAATCACAGACATTTCTGCATTTTTATATTACGGATAGACATTTGATTTTTGTATGATATGGATATCTAAAAGAGTAATTTAATTTGGATTTATTTTTTGATTGAAGAATATACTAGAGGCAGAGATAATTTTGGTGGACAAATAGGCTTAAGAAATTTGTTTCTAATTGTCTGCTGTAAGACATGATCTGAATAGTTGTTGATTACAGTTTCCTAAGTAAATGAAATCTTTTATATAGACTTCAGTAGAAATATATTCTCAGTATAGTTACAACTGTTTATACCTCAAGTGCATTTTTTTGTAATGCATTTCATATTTAACTCACTTGATGTGATATTTTCTTCCATGGACTGAGTAACTCCTGTTACTCATGCTGTACTCTTGATTTTTGGATTTTTAATACTATTCCTATGTCTGACATTTGAAACTGTAAGTTCAATTCCTTATATTCATTTCTGATGGCAGTTCAGCGTATGTACGTCACAGTTTAAACCTGAAGCATAATCTGAATTAGCAAGAGAATTTATAACTTATCTTAGTTTGATCATAAATAAGAAATCTAAGTAAGTTTGCATTGATAAAATTCAGGGTAAAAATGTCGGCAGAGTTCCTCAACAGTCACTCAACGATCAACTTCCCTGAAATAAAAATAGTGGTAGTGTTAATTTAAAGCATAATAAATTTGGTAATGCCTTGAGGATGTCCATTTTGTGACTCTTAATATTAATGTCTGAATTAGCATTTGGAAACCCCCTACAGTCATATCATGTGTTTTCAGTAATAACAGTTAAGATCTATCCTGCAGTGAGTCCCTTCTTTCATTGTACCACCCAACAGTTCCAGATTATTACAGAGTTTGCAGAGAATGATTGCTACCCAAAAAAGATCTTTATGAATAAGTGACCATGTAGTTTCTTGGCTTTACTTACCAGTAAAATGCATTATCAGAATTATCTAAGTCCCCTTAAGCTGTGTAATTTTAAATAAGATACTTTATGCAGGAAATCAGCAGATTCAGATGAAGAATGAAATAGGATGGACCATTTGGCCCATAGAGATTATTTTGAGAGTTCAGAATTTATCAATTGTTAATGGTCTCATGTTTAGTTAATCATGCAGAGATACATCCGAGGACCTTGGAGATTCACTAGCCCTACTTCCTTGATTTGCTGATAGGGAAATTAAGGTCTAAAGACAGTCATCCAACTATTTAGTATCTTCTCATTTCTTACCCAGAGCTTTTCTTATTTGCTGTGTGGCTATAATGAGACATACAGCAATTCTGAAAGGTAGTTAATTAATTGGCCAGAGTTTTGGAGAAATAATCATAATAAAGGCTCAAATGAGTGACACTGACTGTGTAATTACATGAAGGGAAAGAATATTGGTAGCTTGAAGGCTAAGGAAGATGATAAATGACAGAGAAAAAGAAAAGAAAGAAAAAGTTAAATAAATGTTTGGTGAATATATTTGCAGTTCTTTTGGCCAAATTATAAGAAGAGGGCCTTTAAATACCAGCTTTCCATATCTTGAATTTATTTTATAGTAAAAATGTGATGGCTTTGAATAAATGATTTAGTTTGCAAAACTTACAGAAGAAATAATTTTAAGTATATTGTACAGCAATAAGTTGTTTTTAAGAAATAGTATAGTTGAAATCATTATACCAGGTTGTTTTTGATATATATTTATTTGAAAATATCGGAGTCACATTTATTGAGGGCTATATGATATACTCTGGTTTGAACCTGAAAAAAAACACAGTCTTTCATGTTCAATGTCTTAATCTTTAGACCATGTTAGCCCAAACATAGCCTGGAGTAAGCATTTACTAGTGGATACTAATTGTTCAATCTAGAAATACCATGTAGTTCATAAATGCAAGTTGAAGATAGTTGAGGTGGATAGCAATCTCAAGGATCTAACCCAGGTTCTTTAGCTGCATCTTTTCCCTTTAGGCATTAAGATCTTGACTTAAGTTTTAAATTGATTATAGGTATCTCTTAATACACTGCTACTCAAGTAATTTAATTAGTAAGGGAACTATAAGGGGAAAAATACGCTTAAACTCACCTTTATGTACTTCTGAAGATTTCTCTCTGTGTTTTATGTTTAAGATAACACATGACAGTAAAGGTGCTAAGGCAGATTTCTACTCGGATGCTCTGGCAGAGACAGAAGCATTAAGAGGTCTACGTGGCAATGCATCACCACACAGTTTATGCAAATCTGTAGTAATACTGTATTCAAATAAGGATCTCGGTTGCAGTACAGTTTTTCAGAAATGCATCCAAGTGAAGGGGGAAGAAAAAAAACAATCCTAATGCCAATGCTCATTTCTTTAACTACCATATTGCTGATTTTTTTTTTTTTTTTAGCGAACCAACCTAAAGGCAATTTTTGTGGTTCCTTAGGATATTTTAAAATAAGCATCCTTACAATACACTGTGACAGTTTGGAATATAAAAAATTAATATCCATATATAAGCTAACTATAATGCATGCTCACTTATGAAAAGAATAAAATGGAAGAAACAGAGATAACGTTAAAGTATAACATTTTAATCATTTTACCGATCTCTTTTGTAATATGAGAATAGTTAAAATTAAAAACCTCAATTCTAAAGAACGTGAAAAAAAGCAAAGCAAAAGGCATATTTTCTAAATTTCTGCAACCATGGAAGTTAGTTAAGGCAGGAAGAAAATCTTTTAACTTAACTCTTTATATTTAATCAACATGATGGTTTTTAAACTAAAAATGCATAAGTAAATATGGTTTCCAATGAATATGTTCCTTTTTAAAACATACCAATAATTGTAAGATAAATCTGAAAACACCTATTCATATTTGATATTTCATTCTTTTCTTATTGTTTTTGATAAATAAGTGATTAAAGTGTAAAAACGGAACTGCAAAATATGACCTACCGACTTTAAGAGAGTGATTACTTCTGCAGCCCGAGGGAAATCAGGATGTGGAATGAAACTTGGGGTCTTCAACTGTATATAAATAGTTTTTTTTAATGGTTTGGAGTAAATAGAACAAAATATTAAAAATTGTAAATCTTGCTGGTGAAAACATCAGCATGTATATATTTTATTGCTTTTACTTTTCTGTGAAGTTTAAAACATTTCAAAACTAAAAATGAAGTTTTTTTTTTTACTTTTGTAATTCTAGCCAGAAGAAATGCATATATATTACTCCTTGAGAAAATTTTAAAACCTTTCTTTTCCTTGTTAGTGATTTCATTTTCTTCAGAATTCCAAAACCTGTATTTATTGTGAGTCAATTTATGTAACTTAGAGAACTGTCTGCTAAACAAAAATTCAGCAGAAAAATAAAATAAAACTTTAAATCTTTTTAATGTAGTCCAATACTTGCATAGCTTTACTTCCCTCTTTTATGTTTTATATAGTTAATTGTGAGTCACTTGATGTGTTTCATGGATGTTATCTAACATTAGATTTCAGAGGCATAAACATGGCTGTTTTATTAAAAATATCTATTAAACAATATGTATAAATGGATTTTTGTTTATATTTATCAAACACTGTAAGTACATAAACATGCTTAATAGAATGTCGTAGTAAAAAAGTTTTGGTGAAAATACTAGAGTATTTTGTATTTTCTCCTCTCAGTTAATACAGTGTTCAAAAGTAAAAATAATTATTATACAAAAAATAAGCCTGGAACATAAGAGCTTCAGGTGTTAATAAGAATGCATGTGTGAAAACTTAAATAATTACATAAAGTTTTACATGACAACTTCAAAGAGAATTAGTTTAGATAGAAATCACTGTTTTAGATATATTCTTATAAACATTTATTATAACAACAAATATACCAATTTGATTTAAATATAAGTTGCACTTGAATAGCCTTAGTTATATCTTGAAGAAGAGCTATGTTCAATGCTCATTAATTACGAAAGGAAGGGGATGTAAATTAACAGAGTTTTTTAACTTTTTTTTTTTAAAGTGGGCATCATAACTACTGGATTGTTTTTTATGCTCAACATATTCCCTTCATCCACAGATTGAAGCTTGCACGTAGAGTCCAATAATGGTAAAGCACTTGCAAAAATGTTACACCTGGGACAGGGGGGAATATGGAGGGCAAAGGTCAAAACCAGGCCTTAATAAGCATTGACTCAACAGACTTCAGACCCAGTGAAAAGTCCAGACGACCCCTGCAGCGTCATCTTACAGCTCCGATTTTCCTCTTTTCAACATGTAGTATAATCCATAAATACAACCAAATCACTAGCAGCTTAGTCTCTGGTTTGGTTTTTATCTTCCAGGGTCCCACCCGACCCCCCCTTCACAGAGATTTAAGAAATTAACCCCTGTCTGTCCTCAGACTAACTAAAGAATGAATTTCTTCATAGTCACCGTTGTCAGCTTAAATTGCTAACTCTTTTCAGGGCAAAAGGCACCTTGTAAAGTGACTCATAATAATCAAAGCAGTGGCTGTCTGTATTATTTTCTCCCAGTATATTGTGAATAATATCCTGGTATATGACTGATAGCAACAAGGCAATCAAACAATTATATGAATCAGTGAAATATGTCTCTTTCATGAATGTTTCTAAGGTTATAAATTTATGTTAATGCTTAAAACCTTAAAAGGAATTTTTGGTTTTATTTTGGGTTGGTTTTTTTTTCTGGTTTCTCATCACACAGAGATTACATTTACATGTGGGATTCTAGATAATTCATATGCATGATGAAAATGTCTACAACTAATTTTTGACATTTTCTCTTAATTTCAGATTATCTGATACAGTTTACACTTTCATGTCTCTGCTTTTCATACTTGCGTTCTGTTTCTCCAGTCCAACATGTGCTAAAAGAGAAGTTAGTCTCTTTAAGTTAAAACACTAATTTCCTTGCAGGAAATAAACCAAATCAAGTATGAACCACAAGAATGAATTGAGAGTCCACCTCAAGTGCGTTAGTTGGGAGAAGACTTCCCCCCTGAAGTGGGCAGACTTCACGAGCTAGAAGTGAGAGCTGACCAGTCAAATACAGTGTAATTGTACTATTCTGTTTACAACACTGCAGATTTTCAGAATGCCAAAGACATCTGCTCTGTCCCTACCTTATCCTTCTGATGGCACATCTACCCTGTTAACCTCGCTTCCTTTACAGTTAAAAATATAAAATTTAAAACACAAAACAAAACAAAAAAACAGGTCTGCGTGTGAACCATAAGCCACACAATTACAGGTGAGGCAAAGTCCTAACTAAGCAGAACGGGCTGAGAACATAGCAACCTGGGTGGGTAGTATCAACTGTGCAGAAGTGTGCTATCATCTGGGGAAAGGTCCTTCACAAGGAGCATGAACGACAGATAGAAATGGTGTCCTGGGAGAGTTAAAGGAGGCCTGGATTTCCCAAGGATCTCTGTCTCTGACTGATCATCACAGTCTTACGGAACAGGAAAGGCGATATGGCCAGGGCTGACTGACATTTTGCACAGCTGCAAAGCTTCCATAACTGATCATAATTTCTCTTGGGCTGTTCACCTATAGAATCAGGATACACGAAGGCGAATAGAGCAGTAAACCTCAACCATGACCCCACACAAACGAAAATACCAAAACTCATTTCAAAGATAAATAAAAAGTTTCTTATTTTGTTTAATATTTGTGATGATCTGGGATCCTGCAGAATCAAGACCTGCTTATTTTTCCAGAGTAACACAGAAAAGGAGAAGATGGGAGCAGCTCAGAGTTCTATTCCTTATTTAAACCTCTCTGTTTAGAACATCTGAGCTTCAACCATCTAAAATCACAACACCGATGTAATTTTGATAATTTTTCCCAAGATCCCATTATCCATCCCCTCATACATACAGGATTAGATTCATTACTGATTAAAATCTGTTCTTTTGAAAGTAAAACTAAGCTAGAAATACGTATAATTGAATACCTTACATTTTATACTATGCTTGGGTTTTTTGTGTATACTTCGTTTGATTTCTTAAGTTTCTAAATATATTTTATTCATTTGGGGTAGTAAAACAAGAATTGGCTAAATCACTGCCATATATTTATTTTTTAATTGATTTTTATAATTTATAAATCAGTGGGAAAATCATCAAATATGAAAAGTACTAATCAACATAGATATTTAAAGCCATGGTGAGAATTCTCACAGTTTGATAGCACAAATTGACTCAGGAAAATATATATAAGATGATCTCAGAAATTTAAATTTTACAAGGTTCATGAAGAATTGACTGAATATGTCGGTCACTTAAAATATGCCTTCATAGTTGTGAATACCATGAGCAACCACAGTTCAATTTTTATGTAATTTTGATGCAAATAAATTCTAATTGATCTTGTCATGTATAGGACTTGCATTTTTTAAATAATTGAACTATTTTTAACAACTAGTAGATTTGCCTGAGATTACCTGAAGAAGAATGAGCAAAGAATGTCAAATCAGAGACAGTGTTGCTGAGGCCACTTCAGTATTTTTCAATGACACTGGTAATTAATTTGGAGTTTCTCTTATCTTTATTATGTATTTTCAAAACATGCACCTTTGGTTCATGTTTTTTTCCATCTTTATTAGCCAAACTGTGTCTGCATCAGGATAACTCGTTTTTATCTAACACTTTCACCATTCTAAAATTAAATTTTTAAAAAGAAAACATCTTTGACTCTGCAGAAATAAAGAAATCACAAAGATAATTATTTGAGTCAAGAATTTGTTAAAAAGAAAAGAAAAAACTGGAAACTTAGATGCTCACTTTTAAAATATACACATTTCCCTGAGCTATTTGTATTTGTAGATCACCTTCTATTCTTGATTTTTTAAAGTCCAAATCAAATCTACCAAAAAAAATTTTTCTTTATAAAATGATGATACAGATAATGAATGAAAAAATTTAGATAGTGAATATTTTCATGGTAAAGCTAAAAAGCATACACATCTTCCAATAATGATGATTTATTTAAGTGACAAAAAAAATAACTTCAGCATCAACATTCTTTCATCTTAATCCAACCATTACAACAATATTTTAATGTATTTTTTTAGCGAATAAATTGCTTACCAGGTAGTTGAGGCTGTGTAAGTGAATAACTATTTTTTATTACTTGTAATGAAGTGACAGAAAGAGCCAACTCAAATAATTTTCACTGAGGACTAATATTGCAACTATAATAATATGAATAAAAATTAAATGTTTCAATTAGTTTAGATTGGCTAGTAAAGGCAAAACACAAAGACAAAACTGAGGCAGTGAGCCTCACAATGCCTCTACTGATTCCTCTACTGGCCCTTCCTCTGCACATGGTCAATTAGAATTGAAAATCCTGTGCTGATTTCATTCGCTGGAATTTTTAAGCAGGTCAGGAAGAAAGATGTTATTGAAAGGAAAAGTCTCATCTAAATAAGAAAGGAGCACGTGGCCATCTGGTCTTAGCTATACATATAAAAAGTTATTTCAGCTGAACTGCAGGCTTAAAGTTTAAAAAAGATGTGCCAAAAAATCAACTCAAAATCTGTTTACGGTAAAATATCCCAAAAGGTTTCTTTTTAACCCTCCAAATATGCAATACACAGTTCATTTCCTATCTGTGATTCATGAGCCCATTTGACCCCAGCGCCTCACTGAGCTTGACTGAGTTTCAGGCAGTGGAACATTCAATCACTTTTAGAACACTCATCCTGCATGCGGGTATCAACAGGACTGTGAATCTTCTGAAAATTGTGAAAATAACTTTGATAGTTTTTACTCAAATTAATTTCGAGTGTTGTCTGCATGTAGGCTTGGGGGAATAAAATTTGAGGCATAAAGAAACCAAACGAGTTTCCCTTCTTTTCTCATTGCAGTTTGAGGTTCTTGGGCATTCTCTGCACACTGTATTCAGACATCTACTCACAATTATTTTAGACCCTGTGCCTAAAGGCTAAGTTTTAAAAAAAACAATCTCTCTTTTCTTAAAGAGAAATTATGAGTGTTGAGTCTTTTAGAAATCAGCTTCATGGTGGTATGAAACAGAGGTGGTTTTTTTTTTAATATAAAATTTTATACTGTTTTCCAAATTAAATCATATCTTTAGATAAGATTAAAATATTTCTTGATATGAGGCATCTGAAATAATTATATCAATGCATTAATTTATCCAGTATCTGAGCATGCTCTTCTACTAGTACAGAAATAGATAGTTGAAACTGCCATCCAAATTTTATTGTATTAAAATATGTTAATATTCTAGAACATTTGAAAACCTCTTGTTATAATATAATACTGCAATTATTTTGCATCATAAGACTACATGCACGTATATTACATATATACATTAACTATACTACATGCATGTACAAGACATATATGATCATAACATTACATATGCTAAACAAGAGTATGGGTTTTAGCTGTCTTCAGATAAATGATCCGATTAAGAATATTCTAATACGTAAAACACAAGAATCTTGATATTGTATTTCCCTGACTTAAGAGATCCATTGGTTGTTTTTGTATATCTAATTGTTTGTTCTGCCATTTCAAATAAATCATTGCCATTGTGTAAGAAGAATAAACTGTACTGTAGTAAATTGTTCTTTCTCTGTAATGCTGTGAAAAACCATTTGTTCTTGAATTGGCCTTACGTAGTCCAACTATTTCAATCAAGTCCATTATCTTCTTGTCTTTGAAAGATGCCTTCTTAGTAACCTGTGTCCCCAGTGGGCAACGTCATATATTGTTTTTAGAAAGTAGGTGAAATTTAAATCCAATTATTTGTTCATTTTTAATCTTTGATAAAGCAATTATATAATTCACCATCAGTCAAGAACTCTACTATATTTTGGCAGAACTGTTTTTTATAAAAATTATAGAGTCAGGCTAAAGAATTTCTCAAAAAAGTTATTTATTAGTTCACGTGGAGTCTTATCCCATTGAATATCACCCAACTTGCGTAGCTTGTTTTTCCTAAGTACAAAATGTATCAATTCTATAAGCTATATCTTTTTCTTAACAATAAAAATATGAAAGCAAAAAAACCCAATTTTTTTCACTTGTTTTAAAACAATCACATAATACATTGGCAAAATGAATCTCATTAATTTGTGTGTTGACATATAAATAGTGCTGTCCATACACATATGCTTTGAAAACCCTTTCAAAATCCTTTTTCGGGTATGCAAGAATAAAAAAGTATTAACAGCAAATTCCAAAATTTTACAAATTATGTATCAAACACTTGGTATAAAACAACTGGTAAGTACACCAGTCATCCTATATTAATACAGATTAATTTAAGTTACATATCAAAACTTGGTACTTCAGTGCAGTATGTATACATAGTCGTTCCATATTTACATCTCTAATCTGGCAATATGTTTTGGTGAAAGTATCAAACTTTGTTTTATTTGATTTCAGTAAAATAAGATAATGTACTTTAATATGTACATTAAATAAATCTGAACATTTGTTTGGTGAGTGACTGTTTAATGTAAAACCCATAAAATAGACTTGAAAATAAATACAAACACTACCAGTGCACAAAAAAAGGTAATCTGACTATCATCTAATCCAGAGATATATCCCTTTGCACATGAAATGAACACTATTTCTAAATCATTTGTATAAGGTTATTCTTTCTTTAAGAAATATTAAAAGTAAAAATGATTTAATGGTTACCAAGTCATAATAAATATTAGTATCGTAGCATTTATATCCTAATTATCTCAGAATGTTCACCGTTTCCATATCCTACTCCTATCATTGAAATTCAGCCACCTCTGAAATGTTCCACCAGCCTGTCAATAAGCCTTCCCAGAACCGGGAAACTCTGCCTGACTCCATACATCTTGATAAACATGCCCACACTGCCCCATAAACACGTCTTCGAGAGGGAGATAGTGACAAATAAAACAGTCCTCGCGTGTGGGTGTCGGTTAACCCCGCAAACACGTGAACTTCCTATGGGCACACACCCAACAGACATTGGCAATTAGGTGACTGCAAATGTTGCCCACAAAGGCGAAATTTTATACGTAATGACATCACCAGCTAACCTGGGTTTCTCTGTGATATAATGATATAATTGCCTGGCTGAGTGTGTGGAGAGAGGGGGTGGGGGGGGGGAGAGAGAGAGAGAGAGAGAAGAGAGAGAGAGAGAGAGAGAGAGAGAGAGAGAGAGAGAGAGAGAGAGAGAGAGAGAGAGAGAGATGCTTAAAGAACAGCAACATCATCGGGCATGGTATAGAATCTTCTGCAAGGTTTGCAAGAACCTTTCCAGAGACCTTTGACTTTTTCCTGATTTCATACAGCTCAAGTTCATTCAACAACGCATTCCCTGAGCCAGCAAATTATGTTTTGTTTAGTTAGCATACTGTTAATCCTAAAATATCCTGACAGGGTCTGTTCAGATGAGATTTCTACACCAGATGAGGCATGTGCATCTGTATAATAGGGTGCAGGAGTTACCAAGTCCCTGGAGACATGCCTTTGAACAGAGAAGACGTCTTGGTGTTAAAGGTAACGAAAGGGTTAAGAATCGAGGCTGTCTAGGGTAAGAGAAAGGGGATATTGTTGTCTTTAATCTTTCCGCAGTATGTGTAAGACTTCCATCCCGGATCTGCACATAGCAGTGCAATAGGCTCGGCATGCATTGCGTGCAAGCTCCTTGATTGTAGAAGGGGAAAAAAAAAACCTGGCTGGAGTCCAGACAGGCTGGAGCTCTGTTGATCATTATGTCTAGCCTTCAGGTGTCTCAGCACACAGTGGGCGGCGGTGGGGGAGGTGGAGATAACAGGAGAGCAGACAAAGAAAAAAAAAATCGTGTATTTTAAAAAGATTATACAAAAATGTGTATCTAAGCCCTCCTTGAAAAATGAACCCTAACGTCTTGGACTTTTATAATTAGAGCACAAGCTCTGCCCTGGCAGCTCTGTTTAAGCCATAATTAGTTATGTCTGGAGCCTTTGAATAATTCCCTTCAATAATTGATGGAGTTAATATTCTCTTTTAAACATAAGGAGGGCGATGTTTTCTGACAAACTCTCTTTCTGCGGGAGCCTTTGTCGTTCGAAATCTTCATCAGTCACGATCACATTGATTTGATTTGCCTTTTAATTCTTATGAGACAGCGTATAACTTTTTAAGGATTTGGATGATTCTAGAAGTGAAAGCATAACGCTTTGCTAGATTACCCTAACTGAATACAAAAAGAAAGCAGTATTACAGGAAGGTTCTTCCCCATTTGTTTCCAATTATTTCATAAATTAAAAAAAAAAAAAAAACTGCTTTGTATGTTGCTTCTGTTCGAAACTCCATCAAAAAAATCTTACTACGAATGTAAGTAACTTAGATGCTAACCATATCTTTTGCATGCTAGCAAGGAGAAAATCCAAATTATTTTATTCCTCAAGCATTCTTCTATAAAGAAGCTTCTGCATGTTTGCTCCCCACCCCCACATCCTCACTCCACCCTATTAGGAATTAAAAAAAAAAAAAAAAAAAATCTTTATACATGGAAGGCTGGATCCTAAGACAGAAAGCTGTCTTTTCCTTCTGTCTTTACACTGGCCAATTTCAGTTGCCCTTACTGCTGGGACTTTAATTTCACCTTTGGTGGACTGAAACACTGAAACCAGTTTAGTCTCTATCATTATTAGAAAATTAAAAGTAGTGGTTAAAAAATAAATAAAAAGAAAGCCCTGGCCTTAAGCCATTGTTCAGAATTTAAGAGCTACTTGCCCCCAAGTGTCTTAGCAGTCTTTCATAGCTAATTATAATAACTGTCAGATGTCTGGAGAGTCTATGGTGCCCTTGTCAGTGGAGTCAGCAAAGTTTGTCTTTTATTTTTCTTGGGGACAGATCAAATCTGATTAGACATCAAGAGCGAAAAGAAGTGAACTAAGTACATGTGTGTGCCTTCGTTTTTCTTACGAACAAAGCAGCATACTGGAGCGATGTTCTGGTGTGCAGCCTCCTGCAGCTACTCTTTGGAATTCCTGACTTTTATTTTTAATTTTTTATCTTTCACAGAAGAAAGCACGCAACAATTGTGCCTGGATCGTTTCCTTCCAGTTGAATACCCTTCAACACACACATAAAAGAGTACCCTAAAAAAAAATCTTCAAAAATATCTGATGCTTATGACATACAACTATTTTAATCAGTGCACTTCATGGAAAGAAATATGTACTTACAATTTCGAAATGGTTATTTGCTGTAGTTCCTGGTCTCCAGAGGAAGAGCAGAGGCTTGTGCCAGACTGTCCTTGATGCAGGTGCAGAATTCCTGCCGGAAAAAGGTCGAAAAGTGCTTCATAAAGTCACTCGGAACTCAGCCACTTGTGCTCAGGCATCCCTGCTCTTGTGGCAGCTGTACTATCTGCAGTTCTGAATTGAACTAAATTACAGCCCATGTGAAAGACAGGGGCAGGAGTCACGTGAGAGACACTCGGCTATCCTATTGGCCACAAAGACATAGCTTAGGCATTCTGCCTGTTCCACCATTGGGGAATAGTTAAAACTGAAAGCATCTAGATCCTCCTCTTGAGCTTATTTGTCCTTTATGTGTAGAAGAATGACTGTAGGATTTTACAGTGACAGAATTAGTTAAGAAAGGGACTGAAGTCATCCTTCACAGAGACTGGTGGGAGGAAACTGGAAGCTCAGCTTTTTCAAGATTTTCTTCCCTTTTTATCCCCTTGCCCTGCAGATTTGTCTGTGATTTGCCCGTTGGCCTGTCAGAAAAATGTTGTTTCTCTTTTTTTCTTCAGTTAACTGTGGAGGTGATGGAAAGTAAATTATCATCATATTTCTTTGTGGCACTCAGTCATATTTTGAAGGACAAAACCAATTTTTCTTTTCAATGATGAGTTTTCAATTTTATTTTGGTATTTAAAGAGGCTTTATTGCAGTTCTATGGTAACAAACTAATTTGTTCATTAGTGACACCAGAAACAGAATGAACTATTTAAAGTAGTTAATATATTGTGGAGAAAGCAGAGGAAAACATAATTCTGGAAAATATTAAAAAACAATAATATATCAAATAAACCAAGGAAGGGGCTTCGACTAGGTGGATATAGAGAGGAAATAAAATTTTTCCGTTCAAAGCCGTTCTTTAATTCACTTCTTTTGGTCATGCAGAATGTCCATAAAACTGCCAGACAGAAGGTATTTTTCAGTTATTCCAGGACTATTTAACTCACCTAATCCTTTAAGAAACCTCTGGTGCATTTGTAACGATTTATAGGTGTAAGTTACCTGATATCATCCAATCCCACATTCCTAATATTAGAGGTGAGGAAGGTGGGCTTTGACAAATAATGACTCTGTTCATAACACTGATCAAGAGTTATGCAAAATAAATGAAGAAACATCGAAATGAATAGTAGTTTGCTTTCTTACACACCTACTAAAAGCCAGTCACTCTTTTAATTTAATTATTGTAACAACGCATAGAGTCAGTTTTATTGCTTTCATTTCTCAGTAGCAGAACAGACTCAGATGTTTTGCTAGCACAGCAGTGCTTGGATTTGTGTGACTGATTTCATGCCTGCTTTTTCAACTAGGTATGTTGTATGTTGCCTTCCCCCAAAATAATTGTTGTCACTTATAGGTACCTTCCATCTGTAGGGTGGGTAATGTGCAAATCACTTCATACCTTCTCATTCAATCCTCACAATTATTAATGAGTGAGTTATTCTTTTATCCCCATTCCATAGATGAGAAAATGAGGCTCATATTACTCAGTGTCAAGTAGTTGGTGGTTGGTGCCATGTGAGTCAAACCACCTCCCACCTATTTTATATATGATATGGATTCTTATCATGGTGTTTAATAAGTTTGGCTGGTTGGTTTCATTTGTTTTCTTTCTGGTGCCACATGTTTGAATACCTTACCATACATATAGAATATGCACTGTGACCAAGTGTGTTTGGTTCAGATCCAGATCATACCATAAAGTGACTGATATAGGACTGGAAACAGGCATTAGAGGGGCCATCAGAGAACCATATCAACCTTTGGGCCCCCCAAGAGGCCTTTTACAGGGTCTTGCAACCACAGGAGCTTCTAGGAGACACATTATCTCAGAACTTCAGTTTGGGCCCTACAGGGTCCTACTCTTGGTTTAAAGCCTGAAAGCTGTTAAATAGTAGGATAAGACAAGTTCTGGGCTGTTTAAAAAATGGTATCAAAAATTCTGTCTCAGGCAGGAAAATACTAAGAGCCCCCAGGGAGTTTCTTAAATTATGCTTCTCCTGCAGCCTAAGTCACACAAACTAAAGAAAACGTCCACTCCGTCCCCCCACCTCATGGAGTGTTTGCATGGCTGCATCTTCACCTGTGCTTTAGAAAGCACACACTGCTGCACCTCAGAGTATCGTGTGGCTAGGGGAGGTGAAGCAGGTCCTAGGTCGAATTAGAAGATACTTTTTAGTTTTTTCTTTTTTCAAACAACTTTTTTTCTTTCCATAAATGTTGCTTACTTTCCTAAATTATTCAGTCACCTCATGCTGTCCAGAAAGCTTCTAGGTCTGCCCTGTCGTACGGCACATGTGTGATCGTATTATGATGTCCTTATTTATATCAAATAAGCTTCTCTACTATATTGTCAACATTTGAAGAACTGGGCCATATCTCATTATTTTCTTAAAATCCTTCATCATGCCTATCATAGTAGAGATGAGATAAATATTTGATTATTCCTTTTTTTGTCTTGCAGTGACCTATTCACCAGTATCTGTCAGATCAGAAATTAATCTGGGGAGATAATGCTAACGGATTAAAAAAATAATGTTTTCAAATAAAGTCTAAATAAATGAATCAGACACTGAAAACGAATAGGGAAATTATTGTGAGACCACACGCTCTCCCCAATATTGATCTAAATTAATCACATGCAATACTTACGCTGACTAAACTGACAGTCACAGTATGAGCATCCATTGACCTGAGTCCTCTCTGCTGACATCCACCAGCTTCTTCAGTCCATCTCCCTCACTGCACACCAGGCATCTGCTTCTCAGATGTCCTCTTCTCCTCTAGTCCTCCCATCACCTGCTTTAGTTCAGGGATCACAAGGGCAATCCGTTCTGCACTCTAATATCCCAGTTCATTGACCTCCATTCCATCCATGTTTACCTCCACGTTCTCGCTCACCGATTCCCATACCGTAGAGCTTGGGAAATCTTACTTGTGATATTGTAAAACCCAGCCACCTCCTATCATCTCTAACTAGCACCTTCAGTCCTTCCAACTCTATCACTGCTCTCACTTTTCAGCATCTTTGACACCTCCAATCATTTGGTTTCTTGATTTTCTCCTTATATATTGTTCATTGTTTCTTTTTTTCTTCCTTTTTCTTTCATACTTCATTCCCTATTACAGTCTGTGGTTCAATAAGCCTACTAGTCCAAACCCACTTTTGGGTAAATCCAACTGATAATCTCGGGCTATTCTGGGCTTTCTAAGGGCTGCTGGATAAAATTCTCACAAGCCTATGAAGGATGTTACTAGAACTGATGGTCTCTAAGTTTGGCTAGTGACTCAATGATGTGTCGGAAGCCTATGTCTCCCCATCCGAGTCTCTCTACACAATGCTGCCCAATCTTTTTTTCTTTCTCTCCCCCCTTGCTCTCCTTAGATTGCATTTCCTTCTCATTCTCAGGAGAACCAACAAACTTGCCTACACTAGACTCATCCTTTTCTCATTCCTTCCCATTGCAACAGGAAAGTTCTTTTTGAACTTGTCCAAGTCAGATCACTCACTGTGTACATTGGGATGAACCCCTCCTGCCAACTCAGAAATTTTCCCTTAGATGTTTCTCTCTCGAATTGTCAACAGATCCCGGCCTAGTGACTCCTCGTTACTAGCATATTCAAATGCTCAGACCTTCTCTTTAATATTTGAAAATCCCCTGCAGAGATACCATGTCCCCCTTCCTGTTTTCTACCCTTCCTGGGCAACCTCTTTAAAGATATAGCGATATTCACTATTTCTACTCTCTTTTCTCTTAATTCTCTACCTAATCAATCTGACTTCCATCCTTTTATGCTGGTTTTTGATAAGATCACCAAATTCCTCTGTGCTGCTAAATTCTAGGAACATTTTTCACTCTTTCTATCATTTGGTTTCTCCAAAAGATGTTTGTGGTTGACCACTTGCTCTTTTTTGACATGTTGTCTCCTTTTGGCTTCAGGTATTCCTGGTTTTCTCCCTGTCTTTTCTGTGTGTTCTTGTTCTCTTTTGTGAATTTTTTCCTTTTTTTGTCTTTTCCATATATGTATTTTTCAGAACCTCCCTTAGGCCCTATTCTCTTGTCGCTCCATAGACTCCCTCTCAGCCATCTCATTAACCTCCTCAGTTCCAATGACAGCTCTCGACAGATGATTTCCACATTTCCATCTGCAGCCCAGACCTTTCTCCTGGGCACCAGAACCGTGGATCCCACTGCACCGTTCCCCTTGGGTGTCTCACTGATACCTCAGACCCAATATGTCCAACACTGAAGTCATCATCTCTTCAAATTCTGTCATTTTCATTGTTTCCTCTTTTGGTGAATGGTACCACTATCCACCAGGGACCAAAGACAGAAAACTTGGGACTAGTATTTAATTTTTTTTTTCCTTTACCCAGGCTTTTGTATTCAACTAATTGGTGTGGCCCCGAGATCCCTTGAATCTTTGCACTTCACTGTGCATTATTTCTAGTATTTGTGCTTCAGTTTGCATGATAGTTGAGATTAGGGGTTCCTTTTGTCTATAGTCTTGCTTAACCCCACTCCAACATCTCCACTATTTTAATGATTCTTTCTCAAACTTGCAGTCAAATGGATCTGTTAAATAGGCAATCTGATCCTTCCACTCCTCTACTGAAATTCCTTTAGAGATCATCATTGCCTGTAAGGAAAAACCTGAAGGCCCTTGAGACACCTGCTTTTATAATCCCATGGTCTATTTAGAAGAATATATGGAAATGTTTAATTCTATTCCATAATTCACAAATGAAGAGACAACCTACAGAGTGGGAAAAAGTATTTGCAAACTATGCATCTAACAAAGGGTTAATAGGCAGACTACATAAGGAACTTAAACAGCTCATCAGCAAAAAAATGAATAGCCTGATTAAAAAAATGGTCAATGAGCCTGAACAGACCCTGCTCAAAAGAATACATGCAATTGGTCAATGAGCACATGAATAAGTGCTCAACATCAGTAATCAGGGAAATGCGATTTAAAACCACAATGAGATATTATCTCACTTCAGTTAGAATGGTTCTTATCAAAAAGACAGAAAGTAATAAATGTTAGTGAGGATGTGGATGAAAGGGAACTCTCATACATTTTTGGTGGGAATGTAAATTAATACTGCCATTATGGAAAACAGTATGGAGCTTCCTCAAAAAACTAAAAATAAAACTACCTTATGACCCAGTAATTCTACTACTGGGTATATATCCAAAGGAAATGAAATAAATATATCAAAAAGATACCTGCACTCCCATGTTCATTGCAGCACTACTCACAATAGCCAAGAGATGAAATCAACCTAAATGTTCATCAATGGATGAATGGATTTTTAAAAATATGGTATATATACACAATAATACACTACTCATCTATTTAAAAAATGAAATCCTGTCATTGGCAGCCACATCAGTGGAACTGAAGATCATCATATTAAGTGAAGTAAGCCAGGCGTAGAAAGACAGATACCACATGATCTCACTCATATATGAAATCTAAAAATAGAAAAACTGGTTCTCATAGAAGTGGAGAGCAGAGGAATGGTTACCAAAGGCCAAGAAGAGAAAGAGGAGGGGGTGAGGAGAGGAGGGGGGTTCACAAATACAAAGTTACAGGTAGGAAAGAAGAATAACTTCCAATGTTTCAGACTGACTACAGCTAATAATATTACATTGTATGTTTCTAAATAATTTGAAAAGAGGCTCTTGAATGTCATTACCACAAGGAAAAGATAAATGTTTAAGTGATGAATATGGTATCCATTCTAAGTGAATCATTGTACAAAATATGCATGTACTGAAACGACACACTGTATTCCATAAATATGCACAACTAAAAATAAATAAATTTTAAAAATACAAAGGATGTCATAAATTACTTACAGGTAAGCCTCTTAAACGTGCCCTCACAACCCTTTGAAATCTTCAGGTAAAACTGACCACCACATTTGCCCAGTGGCTTGGAGAGCTGTCAAGGGAACCACCAATGTCTTAGTTCTAGAATAAAAGACGGAGTAGACTAAATATCTTTCACCTTAGAGAGGATTGAGAGTCCACTCACACCCTCAGAGGGACTCAGTTTCCTTTCCTCTGGCCTAAAATCTTTTGTACTGAAACTCTTAGAAGGAGTTCTAGGAAATCTTAAGTATTCTTGCATAACTTCTTCCCCTTCCATGAGTTTGTGAAAGTGAGGGCCTCCTACACATAAAGGAACTGATAGAAGTTATGAGGTTGGTCAAGTCATGCGACGTTCTAATTTTCTTGAGTCCCCCTCTCCTCTTTCATCACTGTTCATTCTCCAACTTTCCCTAATGCAGTTCATCGCACATCCATCCAAAGAATGGTTCAGTCTGAAAGCTAGCTATCACTCTTGACGCTCCTCTTCCTCCTGTGCGTGCCCACCTTCAAAATAGATCTCAAGTGCAATTACCTCTCACCACGTCTTTGGCAGCTATGCACATCCAAGCCACCGTGATCCTTCACACCCATTACTGCAATCACCTTCTATCTGTTCTCTCTGATTCCACCATGCACTCACCCCACCACAATTTGTTCTCCACACAGCAGCTAGCTTTTAAAGCATAAAATAGATTATGTCTTTTTCTTGCTTAGAATTCTACAGTCGCCTCCCGCTCCATTTATATTACTCTCGTGATTCATTAGCGTGCGTGACCTGTAAGACAGCATCATCTTGTCGTAGTCTGCACCTAACACTCTGATGTCACCTCGTATCCCCCGATCGTTCACTGCACTGCAATCTCACTGGCCTTTTCGGTGTTTCAGGCCTCCTGCAAGTTCTCTGATGAGCTGTTCCATCTGCCTAGAATGCCCTTTCCATCTTAAACGGCGGGCTCCCTCTCATCAGCTGTGTTTCTGTCCAAATGTCACTGCTCAGAGAAATGCTCCCTTTAGATAGACACCTACCTATCTACCTATAGAGCTTATTACCTGCTTTTGTTTTTTCGTTCATTGCACTTATTGTCAGAAAATGTCACATTTGTTGAATGACTAAGTCCCTAAATAGCTATAAGAGAATTCAAGTAGTGTATTTGAGGGGAAAAAAAAAATCGCCTGTCATAATAAAAATTAGTAAAGTAGAACCATATATTGAAAAAAAGGAGAAACTTTGCTTCCTTATTGCTGAAAGCTAAAAGCCAATATACAAGTTCACTAAAATATATTAATATTAAATGTTCAGTGAACTATTTAACATTCTAATTGTGACTGAATTTTGGGGGGTGTAGTAGAAAAATTTGAGCTCAAAACTCCTAAATATAGTGTATAATGGTGATTAAATATATTCTGCTATAAAAAAATTGTTTGAGAAAATAAAATTGAATAAAATTCCCAGATGTGATAACAATGAAAATAAAATAAAAATAACACCAACAAATTAATTTTATAATTACGTGTTTTCCTCACTCTGTCAAAGTTATATCTATGCAATTTTTTTAAATAATTGTTTAAGGCCAGTCAAATAAAGTAAAAAAAAAAAAAAAAAAAAAAAAAAAGATGCCCATGTTTTTTTCACTGTAAAAATATTTCTTTCTACCATTTTTTTTTTGTTGTTGTTCTTGTGATCATTTTTATTTCAGCAGCTAAATACTAGACTTCTGAATAACCAGTGTTCCCTATGGGTACTTGAAAACCACTGAACTGGAAAATATGGAATTAGGAATAGAGCTTATATAACTCTGCAATGAGGCGGCTTCTCATAGATTGGCCCTAACACAATGGCAAATCCGTGTTTGTCTTTTTAAATTTAATTTCTTAAACCAATTTAAATTTAATTTCTTTTTTTTCTTTGCCCATTTTTTATTTGAACATTATTGATAATACATATTTGTGGGATGCAGGGTTGAATATTGATACCTATGTACAGTATGTGATGTCCAAAACAGGATAATTAGTATATTCACCATATAAAACATAATGATTCTTTGTGACCCTTTACCAATTTCTGTCTCTCCCCCTCCCCCTCTTCTACTTTCAACTTACTGAAGGAAAACCTATTGAAGAATAAATGTTATAGATGGCAGAGTTGGGCATCCTAAATTACATGTTATTAAATAAGCCAAGAATACATACCATATTATAAATTCTAAAATGTCTTTAAAAAAACACACTTACCAATAATAATCTATATTTATATTTATACAGCACTTGACACATCTCAAAGATCTTTAAATCCCAGTGTTATACATGATATTCACAATAACACAATGAGGAGGAAGGTATGAGTGCTGTGTGATCCCCTTAATACACATAGAGAAACTGAGATCTTGAAAATATATGATTTGTGGAAAGTCACGATGCAATGCAGGAACAGCAACATATCTCTGCACTCCCAGCACTTAAGACTATAATGACTGCAAACATGTTCTGTATCGTGGACAAACAAATACATTATTGGGTCATGTTAAGACTTCTAATTTGACCTCAAACCTGCATTCTAAAGAAAAGGATACATAGACATTTTTGCCTTTCACAAAACATAAAACTGTTCTCATTATAAAATTAGCTCTTGGTAGTAATTTTGTTTATTTGTCACGGGTGGTCTGAACCTTGGGTGGGAAAATTGGGATCAGATGAAAATGAGAGTTATCTGAGCAGGAATTTTCTCAACCATCCTGAATTTCTAATGAGCACATATGGGAATGTGTGGTCAGATCAGAGGCACTGGAACTGAACGTGCTAAAGAGGCTCGCTTCATATTTTTTGTTGGACTCCGTAAGACACTAATCTTTTTGTGAACTTAGATTTTTACCTTTAAGTGGCAGAAATGCTTTTGATTTTTCTGGGTTTATTATCTATCCTTTCTTGAGTGTGATGCTCACATTTCCTACAAGTGAGTCAAAGCATTCAGATATGCAGGGTTTCCCAGTACATGATTAATGCAGAATAAAGCCAACAACTCACTATTTTGGGCTGTTTAGACATTAAGTGGAAAAGGCAAGAGAAGTAGTCTGGACTACTGTTGTGTTAAATCTCCCAATTGCCAATATATCCGTTGATTAAAGGCAAAGTATATATTCTGTTTTCTTCTAATCGCAGGGAAACAGATATGCAGACAGTATGCCACCTATGAACAGAAACTCTAGTTTTAGAATTAAATTGACCAAAACAAAGTATCATTATTGCCTAATCTCAGATTAAAATAACAAAATTATATTTATATAAAAAAACAATGATTTTATTAGAGTTTAAATTTCACTTAGCACATCACTTGAGCTTTTATATCTAGATACCAAATGAAAATGCTTCTTCAAAATTAATGTGCACATGAAGCACTTGGGACCTTGTTAAAATGCAGTTAGATTGAGTCTGTAGGTTGGAAGCGTTGTCTTAGACTCTGCATATCTCACAGTCTTCTGGGTCATGCTGATGCTGCTGGTCTCCTGAGCACACTTTTATTAGCAAGATTCTAGAAACCATTTAGAAGTCTTACATTAGGACTTAACGTTAGAGCCAACTACTTAATATTGGCTTAATAACCATCCCAATGAAATAGTCTTTCTCATCCTTCCCTTTTTCTTCCCTTCTTCCCTTCTTTGTCAACACTCGCCTTTACCCTCCAAGTTATGTCATACTTTGGTATCACTTGACTGTATTCTGTATCTCATTCAGTTGCCAAACTCCAAGTGATACTTTTAAGAAAGGGTGCAGCTATCCTGATTGCGTCATCAGCCATCTACCAGCAAAATAGCAACTATAAAAATTCATTTGAACCACTTCACAACTTCTAATCAAAGTCATACTTCCTGCTGCCTCACTTATCTGTTTGAGGGATGACATTGGTCTTTCATCCACAAGTTTAACTCTGGTTATGCTTACACTTAACTCTTGAACTTTTTTGCTCAAAAACCTGATAACTAGTTTGGCTTTGTTTATGTTTGCTACGTTTTTGTGCCAAAATGAATTTGAAAAAAAACATGCTGCTTTTCTGAAATGTTTGCTCAGTGTTCTGCTAGACTGGTTTGGTTAAAGAAAATGTCCCAGTAGCGTTATTCTACTAGACAGCACCAGTATGAATAAGCATAATTGGATAATACATTTATCCATTCGGGTATCCAGGGGTGAAAATTTTAGGCAATGCGGCTACTTGGAGAGAAAATGTTCTGATAAAAGGCGAGGTTTGTTTATGATTCTCAGAACCATTAAATGCCTAGCTACTTCATTGTCATGTTTGTATTCATTTTATTTTATTTTTTTGATATGACACATACAAGATTAACTTAAGCTATTGCAGCTTTCATTTGTATAAATAGAGTACCCATGTGGTTACGACAAAGTGAAATGTCCAGGTTGAAGTACTTTTAACACTGTCTGGGGAGTTGTACATATTTATGGAAACTTCTACCAAACACTATTTCAGTCTTTTTGGGTATTCTTTTTAGAAAGGTTTCTCTTCTCCTATTTATTATTTCTTTTCAAAATTATTCCTCAGGCCATGGTAATGACTGATTTGACACATTAATGAAAGCACTTTGTTATAGTCAATTACCTTACGAAATTATCTTATTAACCCTGGAAAACTAAAATAGAGGAGAAGGCACAAGAAATAATATTTTATCTCACAACTCTAGCTTCTTAACCTAGGTAAACACATGGCTTTCTAAGACACACCAAATTATCTATTAATGTCTTAAATTATTAAAATTGTTATTCCTACCAGACATCACATTACTTTTGAAATGTATCACACATTCGATTCCAACTCTACTTCCAAATCTTGGGTGGTCTAAAATTGAGATAATTAATTAAACCCTTTGAAAAGCATCTGCCACCCACATTTTGTCTTGGATGAAAGAAATTATTTCATGCTTTACTTAAGAAAAGTTAATACCCAAAGGCTGCACATTAGCACTGTCTTGAATTAGAACTTGCCAAATCTGAAAATTGGCTACTCACATGCAATCTTCTTTAATAACTTATGAAAATTTAAATTAAATTTGATTAATAATTTAAGTAGAAAGTTCTACAAGTGAAGCTTAAAATTTTAAAGTTTTAGATTAAGCAGTAGAAAATATCAGTTAGAAAATGTGTTTTGGGGTGTTCTATTTTAAAGATTGTGTTCTTTTAATGATATTAAAAGCAGGAGGAAAAAATCCTTCTTAGGAACTTCTTTTAGAGTAATATACAATGGTGGCAAAAAAAAAAAAAAAAGAAAAGAAAAGAAAAGAAAAGAAAAAGTCCTGGAAAGAAAGGTTAAAAAGAAAATAAAGTCATTTTCCTCTTCACCTCTGCACAATCTTTTCCACTTATACATTTAGTCGTTGTTTGAGACAACTTAAGTTGAAAAGTAGTGGGGCCGGGGGTGGGGGTGAGGGGAATCCTAACCTCACTCAGCTGCCTCATAGATGCTTACTATGTTGTAAATTTCCAGTGCAAGCTTTGGCATTGAAGATGGGCTCAGGGAATAAAAAACAAATGACAAAAATATGCTTGTTAGCCAGTGCAGGTGAAAACAACTCTATAGTGGGGCAATCATCAGTGAAGCTTGCTGGATCCTGAGCTGCAGGTCTGGGTAGGAGAAGAAAAAAATACAGGAATGGATCAAACATGAATACTGATGTGGTGGTAGAGCTGGTCCTTCCATTGAAAACTCTCAGATCAAATAAAAATCGACTGTCTCAATCTAGACAAGGGCATCCGGGGCATGGCAGGGAAATATATTTATTTCTTCTCGTTTAGAGCAGAACTCCTGCCAACATCTAGAGCTAGACAAACATAGTGGATGCCTATTGGATAGTTTCCCGAGACCTCTTTTCTAGGAAACTTCATTGTGGATTTCCCTTCACAGGTTTGCAAATGAATCAGTCATGTTCCTAATAATTATGTTCCTAATACCACAATGTACTGGTCCAGGTTTGAACTTCATCTGAGCCAGTTCATCAAAGTTCTTTTCTCATTGGATGTTGTGACTAAGAGATCTAGCTTTATTCTATAGACTAAGAAGGAGAGAAAGGCCACTTCAGCAAGAATATGGACTAGGAAGTAAAGAAAGTCGATCCTCTGCAAGAATGTAGAGTGATGTAGAGCTGAGAGCTGTGGATGGTGTTTTTCCCGAGTTTTCTGCAATGCCATAATCAGGTTTTAGCTACAAGGCCAAGTTTTGTTCTGGTCCTTGGGTTTCCTGACATCTGTCCTTCCATCCCCATAGGTCCCGTGGATGGAGACCTGACATGAGCTGGTCACAGAAACAGACATCCAGACTAGGCAGGTTTTGGTGCAACTTTTAATCATTACCATGATATCATATGTAAATAGGTCTCTCTTTCCCTCTGACTCATTTAATGCATTGCATTTTAATAGAAAAAAGACACAGTCCTTTGCCTTTGAGTCACTCTCAGCTTTTTGAAACAACTGATAAGTTGTCCTAATGTTTGTCTCTGGCACCAAGTCTAAATACTTTTTTCATTTATAATATGTAGAGTAAGGTGTTCTCTGTTCTCTCTCATTCTACAGCAAATAGAGGGAAATGAGAACAGCACATCACTATTTATATTACTAGGGCAATTAAATCAGTCAGTAACAAATATTTATTGAGAGTATACTATTTACCAGCACTATCATTAGTTGGGAAAAAGAGTGAGGATAATGTTCTTTTTTACTTCATAAGAAGGGATAATAAGCTGTAGCTAAACCTACTCTAGTGAACCTTTTATGAAATCATTGAAATTGATCTAAAAATGACAAACATGGCATTGATTGTTAGGCTTCATTTAATATATTGTATTACATAAATGTGCTCTATGAATTACATATATTATGATATTAAGTATATGCAGTGTATATGCGACAGGCATAGAAAAGAAAACAATCTTACACATCAAGGAAATAAAAGTCCAGCCAACACTAACACCAAGGCTCTCGAGAACATTGCTCTGCAAATACCTCTTATGACTGCTTCCCCTTTGATTTTTTATGTTCTCTAGTGCCTGTAAATGGTCCGATTTTCCTTAAGTCTTTTAGCTTAGCTTTTTATCAGTGTTGTTAGCTCTTCTCCATCATTTCACATCCACTGATCCTCTCCTTGAGCTAGGGTCAAATCAACTCCCAAAGGAGCAGAGGAAACTGAAATGACACTGAAGTGTTTCATCTGATTCTGACTTGCAACCCTAAATTAGGGGTTTCTTCAAACATCCAAGGTTTCACAAATAATATGATACTGCTTTTCTTCTTTGCTTACATTCATGAAAGCCAAAGTGAGATCAAACTTCTCATCCCCCAAAGAATGTCAATTATAAGGATTTTTCTTCCTCTACCCTTCACTCCCCAAAGCCACATCTTTTGCAACTTTTACCAGTTCCGGATTGCTGCAAACCTTGATCTCTTCAGGTCCTCGTTATAAATTTCATCAAGCTCTCTGCCTCTCAACTATCACATCTAGTTGCTTCTGTGCCTATTGTGCTTAGCAGATTTAGAGGAGTAGAAATTTGCTAAGACCCCTTGGCAGTCATCAGCAGAAGTGTTACTATCACAAAGTGTTGTGTAAGGACACATGCCATTTAGCTATAATGTGTCTAAAATTCAGAACTGCTGAACATATTTGAGCTACCCTTTCATGCCATTTTCCAGAATATTAGGGCATCTAATTAAATTATGCATGCTGCTTTAACCAAATAAGGCATTTGCTTCATTTTAATGGAGAGTGACATTTATTTTCCTATCCTAAAAGAATTCCACAGAGCTTTCATTGTAATAAAAGCTAATTTCATCTCTAATATGGTAAATATAGAGATATAACCATACAATTTCTTTTTAAAAAATTTTTTAGTCCTTTTAAAGAGGCATATTTTCCTTACCTACATCTTAAAATTAACAATGGGCTTAATAACTAACTTCAACTTTTTATCTTGGTTCTATGGCATATGTTCTTGTCAGACTTTCAAACTGTGAACTGAACATATCATTTGAATACACAATTTAGAATCAACATAATTATTTTAAATGGGTTCTGTCGATGTTTCAGATGACTATTGAAATTTATACAATGGGGTCAAATTGCAATTTACAAACTTTTGTGCATATTGAAAGTGATTTCTTTGGCAGTGATATGTTTTCAACAGACGATGATGATGGCAGTTATCTTCTGCTGGTCTGAATTTAATGTTAGTCATTTTTATTCATGATATTCTAACCCATGGCATATTAAAGTATGCACAACTTCTAAAAGTGCTGAATTCTCTTTGAGATGCGGTTTATCATACTGTTAAATACTGTACATCATAAGCAAACAATTCATGTAGAAAACTGTGCCTGTTCTTTGGAGGGAGGCAAATAGATAAGCTGCCCAAGGTACAAGGAAATAGAGCATAGATAATGCAGGTTTGAGATATTCTCTTGCTTAAGTGATGCATTAAATCAATATTCTGCAAAGTCTTATTCTTGTTATGTTATTTACTTGGATACTGTCACAGTTTTCCATTAAATTGTCTGTTTCAGCAGATATATTTTTCTCAGTCCCCAATTTCATTTGATTAGTATTCTTTAAACTCCTTCACTATGTATGCAAATTATCAACTATTTCCCTCATGTCACTCTTCTGGTCAAAGACTTTTGATGGTTCCCTATCTTGTGTCCTATTGCATGTAACCATTTGCACCTCATTTTCAACATCTGGGTCCTCCTCCAACTACTCAACAATATTTTCTAGTATTATCCACCATGCGATCAGGGCTGCCCCTCACTGTCATGTAACATATCATGCCAGCCTTACCCACTGTAACCTTATTCTCTTCCTCCACACGTTCCTCCTCCTTTTTTGCGTGTGTGCATGTGTGTGTAATTTCCCCTCACTCCTCCTCTTTCTTCCATCTTTAAAGGCCGAAGCCCATCCTCGCTAAAGCCTGCTCTTAATCTCTCAAAAATAATTGATTGTCATCTTTAAAACTCCTGCTTGCCTAAACTCACATAGTCTCTAACCTCATAACATAGACCTTACGTATATCTTATTTGTATTGTCTTTATTCACATGGCTATGGTTAGATAATGGGAGGCTTACTCGATCTGGGCTCTTGATATAAATAAATACAGCAAGTTTATGATTTGTCCACTCTGACATATGTGCCTGGTCACGCTACTAAACTGCCTATTTCATGTGGGGAATTTCTTCACTGAATGTTAAATTTCATGTATGAAATGAGGGAGAAAACAGAAAATAGTGATGGGATTACAATCACATGAGCTAGATGAGCACATCCCTCACTGTAAAACTGCTGGTTGGATGGGGGTCTGTGTCTTTCTTAACTAGCTCACTTCTCTCTGTTTCCTTTAAACTCTGTAATTCCTTGATGATAGTTTATGCTTCATTTTGCAAAGAAGATTATAAAACACTAAAGACATACTTAGCATTAAATAAAAACATTTTCAATGGGAATGTGCTAATTTAAGTCATGATTATAAGGAATTTTGGCAAATCAATTTGATTCATTTATATTAGAACTGATGAAAAATATACAATTATAACTACTGTCATAAAATCAGATTAAAACTAAAAAAGTACCCGACACATGGTGGTATTGAAAAATATTTGTTCTGTGAATAAATAGCCAGACTTTAAAAACAAATACAATAGTGCATTATAGTTATGAAAAGAAAAGGCATTTGCATATATCAAACTTTAAAATGACATATGCATAAGCTAAAATTCAAAAATAATAATCAAAGTAATCCATAAATATTAAAATAGATACTTTGTATCTTTATTTTTGCTACTCTTTAGTGCTGCTTAGCAATACTGGGTAACCTTATTACAGTCTCTGAAAAATGGCTGAAATGCTTAGGGTCTCTTAAGGTAAATTTCACAAATGTATTTTTTAAGGTGATAGGTGATATGTAGTGGATTGACATTAGGTTCTAACACCTGGAACCTGTGAATGTTTTCTTACATGGTAAAAGATTTGATGAGGGATCCTGACAATAGTATGGTGTGCTAGATTATTCAGGTGGGTACAAGTGTCCTTACTGTAAAAGGGAGGCACAGGGAAATTTGACACAAGCAGAAGAGAAGACATACACAGAGGAGAAGGCAATGTGAAGATGAAAACACAGATTGGAGTGATGCAGCCACAAGCCAAGGAATGTCAGCAACTGCCAGAAGCTGGAAGAGAGAAGGAGGCCTCCTAGAATATCTGAAGGGAACACGGCCCCTCCAACATCTTAATTGCTGCCCAGTAATACTGACTTTGAACATCTAGTCTTCAGATCTATGAGAAAATATGTTGTTTTAAGCCAACAAGTTTATTACAGCAGCCATAGAAACTAATATCTGTTTGCAGATGAGATGATCTTATATAGAGAAAATCTAAGAATTCCACCAAAAAACTGTTAGAACTAATACATTAAGGTTTCAGGATACAAAATCACCATACAAATATCAGTTGTATTTTTATACACTAGCAACTAATTATCTGAAGAAAAAAATTAAGAAAACAATCTCATTTACAATAGCATCAAAAACAATATAATACTTAGGAATAAATTTAACCAAGGAGATACAAGATTTGTATACTGAAAACTATATAACATTGGTGAAAGAAATTTAAGAAGACAAAAATAAATGGAAAGAGAGTTCATGTTCATGGATTGGAAGCCTGAGTTTGTCAAAATCCCATACTACCCAAAGCAATTGACACAGTCAGTGTAACTCCAACCAAAATTCTAATGGCATTTTTCACAGAAATAGAAAAATTAATTCTAAAATCTGTATAGAACCACAAAAAAAAATAATAATAAAATAAAGAAAAAAAACCTGAATAGTTAAAGCAATCATGAGGAAGAAGAACAAAGCTGGAGGCATCATACTTCCTTATTTCAAATTATATTACAAAGCTATAGTAATCAAAACAGTATGGCATTGGCATAAAAACAGACATATACAGCAATGGAACAGAATAGAAAGCCCAGGAAAAACCTATATATACATGGTCAACGAATTTTTAACTAGGGCACCAAGAGGACACAATGCGGAAGTGATGAACATTAGAAAAGCTGGATATCCACCTGCAAAAGAATGTAACTGGATCTTTATCTTATACCATACACAAAAACCAACTCACAATGGATTAAAAACTTAAGTGTAAGACCTGAAACTGTAAAACTCTCAGAGGAAAACCTCCTTGACATTGGTCTTGGCAATGATTTTTTTGTATATGACACCCAAAACACAGGCAACAACAGCAAAAGTAAACAAGTGGGACTATATCAAACTAGAAAGTTTCTTAACAGCAAAGGAAACAATAAACAATAGATGAAAAGGCAACCTGCAGAATGGGAGAAATACTTGCAAACTGTATACCAGATAAGGGGTTAATATTCAAAACATATAAGGAACTCATACTACTCAGATGCAAAGAACAAACAACCTAATTAAAAATTGGCAAAAGGACATGAATAGACATTTTTCCAAAGATACTAAGTTATCAGTCATCAGGGAAATGCAAATCAAAACCACAATGAGATATCACTTCACACCTATTATGATGGTTATTACCAAAATGTCAAAAGATAACAAGTGTCAGCAAGGATATAGAGAAATGAAAACCCTTACATATTACTGGTGGGAATGTAAATTAGTACAACCATTTGGAAAACAGAGTTAAAGTTGCTCGAAAAATTAAAAATGAACAACTGTATGATCGAGCAATCCCACTACTGGGATTACATATCTTAAGGAAATGAAATCAGTACCTTGAGGTATTTGCACTCTGCTGTTCATTGAAGCATTATTCACAATAAGAAATATATATGTGAGTATATATGAGGATATATATATATGCACACACAATGGATATTATTCAACCTTCAAAAAGAAGGAAATTCTGACATTTGCGATGACATGGATGAATCCAGAGGACATTATGCTAAGTGAAATAAGATAGACAGAGAAAGACAAATACTGCAGGATCTCACCTATATTTGGGATGTAAAAATGTTGAACTCAGAAACAAGATAATGGTGATTTTCAAGGGTTAGGGGTGGGGAAATGGGGAGGTGTTGGACAAAGAGTACAAACTTTCAGTTATAAGGTGAATAAGTTCTGGAGACTTAGTATACAGCAAGGTGATTATAGTTAATAATAATGTATTGCATACTTAAAATTTGCTAAGACAGTAAGTCGTAAGTGTTACCACACACACACGTAATTACACACGCAAGGGCGACTATGTGAGGTTATGGATCTGTTAATTAGATTGATCATGGTGATCCTTTCACAATATATACATACAGTCGGCTATCATTATCTGCAGGGGTTGGTTCCAGGACCCCAGCCTGTGCATATCAAGATCTACGGATAACCAAGATCCTCAGATGCTCAAGTCTCTGATATAAAATGACATGGTACAGTTGGCCCTCCACAGCTGAATTTTAATCCATGGTTTGTTAAATCTGTAGATACAGAGGATCAACTGTATATCAAAACATCATGTTCTACACTTTAAATATACATAATTTTTTGTCAATTATACTTTTAAAAAGCTCAGGTGGGGAGAAACATTGTAATGTTCTCCAGCTATTCATATTTAATTTTAGCCAAAATGACAGCTGTGGGGGCAACCTGGCTATAGATTGTCTGGAGTGATTTGGCTGAAACTGAATGGTTAAGCAGGTGTCCTTTTTCTTTCTCACTGTCCCATGTGACCTCCCACCCCCTGCAAGTTCCACTGAGGAGCAAGGTAAACTTTTCACACCCAGAAAGGCCCTTCTTTACACAAAGGCATTGAGGTTAATCAGCAGAATCTGAACTGGGTTTCATATTCTGTGAGGACAGATCATCTCTTTAAGTTTGTGTGAATCCCCCAGAGTAAGTATCAAAATGCTGCCAACTTCATTTTAATTTGAAAGCAAATATATTTATCTTCTCTGACTACTGGTGGATGAATCTGTGGTTACCGAGCCTGCTACATCCATATTTAGCTCCCTATTTCCTTGGTGTTTCCTGAACATTCTAATTGTTATTTGGTTCTTTTCCAGGTGCATCTATGCTAAGAAGATGCTGTAGTCAAGCACTTTTGTGGCTCTGATTATGGTTATTTACTTACCACATCAGGTATTTCCTGCAAATTTGAACACACCACCTAAAAATTTCTGATTTTCTTGTAAAAATGTTTATAGTGAGATAATTTGGAGGTAAGTTTTGTGACACTTCTTGGTATTATTTATAATACTCTGATATTTAACAAAATCATTACTGAAAATAAAGTGTTTTTTAGCTGCCAGTAAATATCTATCTGCAACTGTTTTATCCATTTGAATATAAAACTCTGGGGAAAAAAATCTGAAATGTCAAAGATAATAAAAGGATTCTAGTAGTGTTTTCTAAAGCATAATTTACCTCTTGCTGAGATTTTTTAAAGTGATATTTTAGTACAGAAAGGTTATACTTGAAATAATATATCCCACAAATATTATCTTCAAAACTAAAGTATCAATAATGGTTGATTTCTGCTACCAAAAGTGGATACAAGTTTGTATCAATATACTTTGGGGTATACCATTTGTTGCTCAGATAACAGTAATTTCTCAGAATGACATGTGATTTTTATATTCAAAGTCTATGAATTCAGGTTATCCAACAATTTGTATGAGACCATGGTTCTCCTGAAATACTAGTAAGAGTAACTTCGATTAAAATATATTTTAAATACAGGTAGAGAGCCAAAAGGCATTCTTTAATCATTTCCAAATAAATAATTTAATTATACATTTTCCAAAGGTACATTTCCACAGCAATTAAATAAGAAGCACACTAGCAAATATCAAATAAAAAACGGCTTTTTAATGGCAAGAGTTCTTTCTTTTTCTAGGAATTCTAATCACATGGTATTTATTTCTGACTGATTGGATCCTTTAATCATAATTTTACTGACTTACATATATTAAATTGTCTTTTAAAAAAGTGAACATTTTCATGCTTCTTAAGATATAGTCATGTGATCATTTTAGTACAGCTTTCAGTTTGCCCAAGAGTACTGCTCTGGTTTTTCCCATAATTGGATCTCATCGAGTTAATGTATGACCCCTTTTAGCCCTTGTAATATCTGTTCCATAATGAGCAGGGGGAAGGAAAAAGAAAAAAAGCTGTTGAAACTCTATCACATAGTAACTGTACTAAGAAGATGAGGTGGTTAAATTTAATACGAAGCATTACTAACCAGTGATATGAAACATTCACCATAAACCTGCACTTCTGGACGCCACTTTCCTTACCTCTTGCAAGCATGTAAGAAAATAAATCTCATTTCATTACATGGAGGATAGGAAAGGTTTACAAATTACAGATTTATATGTATTTCATAGTCTTTTCCCTTTTTTCTGCTAGTGCTGCTATATAGTACAGGCCATCTAAATATGAATTAATTTAAACTACTTGAAAATCTGGTTATGCATTTTATGAAATCAGACATTTGTTTCTGGAGAGAAAACAATGTGTGGTAATGGGATCAGCTTTACTTGTAGTACGCCAGCCTTCTCATTTAATTTTTATACTGTTCAAAGCAGCAAAACATCTTATAAAATAATAGAAATAAAGATTGTCTGGATATTTTACATTTCAGCTGGGCAAAAGGCACTTTGACAGTGATTCTGATAATAGGGTTTTTTTTGTTGTTGTTATTTTGTTTTTTGCATGCTTTCAGGTTCTTATCCATCTCGGCTTATCTTCGATCTGGAAAGGCTGATGACTATCATTTAAAAAGAATTGGAACTTAAATTGCATTATGACCAAAAAGGAAGGAATTTCTTCTTGCTTTAAATGAATTCATTTTTTTATGATCAAAAGAATTATACATAAAGGCACTGAAATAACTTTTAAACACGAGTCCAAAAGTTTTAGACAGAGTAGGAACGTTACCATACAAATTAAGAAAAAATTATACAGATTTTTATGAAGGGTAAATAATGAAAAGATTCTGGAAACTACAGACCTAAAAATTTGATTTGGATTCCAAATAATAGCCCAGAAAACTTTGAACAGTAATGAGGAGTCACATGAAGAAAGACTGAAAAGAATCACGATAACTTAGATTGAGGTAGAAAAGTCGTGCAGTAGAACATGTAGTAAGAGCTTTCCTCAAACATTTTAAGACGATATGTGTATGGGCAAGAGGAGTTAGATTGAAATATAGTTCCAGAGGGCAGATTATGGACCAAATTGTTGGGATAAAAAAGTGATAGATTTTCTGTTAGTTGGAGTAACTTTTAAATGTAATGGGCTACAAAAGCAGTGAACGTGAAGTTGATTGGAGTTTAAGCACAGATTGGACACTGTTCATTATGTATTAAAATAATAACAAAAGCAACCTCTGTGTCCTCTTCCCCTGCAAAACTTCCTGCATTGTGTCAGATGAAAGAGATGACTTTGAAAGTTATTCTTATTTTAACTCATGTCAGTGTCTTCTATATCCGCAAAACATTTCCTCTTACCTCATTTTTTAACCCAATATAAATTGTCCTTTAAATTTTTATTTATAATAATTTACCTTTGATATCAATATTTTAAATTTATTAAGTCTAGATGGTGATATTTTAGTAAAGGGTCAGTAATTGGGTTTTTATATCTTTGAGAAGGATGCCCCCAGATAAAAAACATTGGCTGTTTGTATAAAGATTCTTGTTGCTTCACACAAACCGGAAACTCAGGAAATGGAAATACTCAACTTTATCACTTACTTCTCCCAAAGCACACTAAAACATAAGGAACGTAAGAGTTGAAATGCAATAATTATAATATTTTCATGCTTTGAGTTGAAGCTGTTTGAGGCAGTACTGGATGGTCTTAGAAAAAAATTAAAATATTTATATTTTCACAAGATCACAGGATGTCTTTCTATTTGGTTGAAATTTCAAGGTTGGTTCCTCTGGCAACTTACTCCCTGAATTAATTGCAGCATTGAATAAATTTTGAATCAGCTAAAGGAAAGTGCTACATGTAAATAGAAATCCTGCTGTGTTTGATTGCTGGTGCCTCTGGAGATATGGCACCGTGAGTTTACGCTCTTCTTTGGCAGGAAGTGGAGGGGAGCCAACAGTGTAATCAGGGAATCAATTAGTCACTTATGGTACTGGCAAAGTAAGAGGCAATGGAGGCTTATGCGGGGAAGCAGTGTGAGAAGCAGAAAAGTGGATACATGCTAGATAATTTCTGAAGATCCTATCAAAAGAATTTTCTGATTTCCCTTAGGTGGGACTTAACAGCAAAAGAGAGTTGACTAATGAACGGCTAAGGTTATGTTAGTGTTATTTTCTGAAACAAAAGTCAGAGAGGAACAGGCTGTTGCTTTTTTAAGTCAGGGGCTGGTAGGAGGGCAAGATCAAATTATGAACATGGGGGTTTCTAGAAGCTTATAAGGCATTTATGAGGATATGTCAAGTGAGAGACATGAGTCTGGCACTTAGAAGAATTATCTTGGCTGGAGGAAAAGAAAATGAGCAATCTCTACATTTACATGGTATTTAAAATGACAGAAAAGAATAAGATGATCTAGGAGAGTTTAGAAAGAGAGATAAAAATGGAGGCTGATCTATAAAAAAATAGACAAACAAGGTTAACATACATTATTTTCTACAGGTGTTTAACCAGAGAGAAGAACACACAATTTGCCCAAGGGTTCAAGACAAGAATCGGCCTCATACCCAGACACTTCTGGTGGATCTAGAAGAACAAGTACATTCTAATATTTAGGACATAGCTTAGCAAGCTCGGATGGATTGAAGAGTTAATGGGACTAAGACGGGAATGAAATAAGGCCAGTTGTGTGGGTCTGGCAGCAGGAGACACTGATCCTCCTGGGAGACGTAAGAATCTCACACATCCTTCCATGAATACACGAGCAGGCCAACGAATCAGAGTCAGGAGGGTGTCACGGAAATCAGTAATAGATTGTAATTGGGGGAACACAGTAAGAAGTGTTCAAGCTTCGAGTGACCTTTCCATCTGGCTAGGCAGTCAACTGCACCCAGAAAATCAGCAAGTAATGGGATCATAGTGATCAGATTTTAATTCAATGACTGGATAGTAATACTGTTCTCCCTACTGAAATGACACCAGCATGTTAAACTCAACATTTGCCACGGTGAATGTCATATCCGCATCCACGCTATTGTCCCGTCTTTCCTCACTTATGAACATGCCACTTACACTTCTTGCTCCACCCAAGAAAGCATCCAAGTTAATAACTGAAATACAAATCAGTTCACACCATTCTCATGAAACCTTTCCAAGAGGTTCCAATTGCCCTTATAATAAAATTCATGACTTCAAGGCTTCTTAAGGTTCAGGTCTTTGACCCAATTTCCTTTCTCATCTTATACCACTTTTCCTCTTACTTATTACTCTCTGGTCAACTGGGCTTTTTAATTCTCAGATGCACTAAAATCTCACCCTGGTGATTTTACTTAGTTCTCCTTGCACAGAATGCACTTTACCCTACTCTTAAGGTAGGTCCTGTTCTTCCTTCAGGCTTCGGTGTAAAATTTCACCTTCTTGGAGGTGAAATCTCAGAGTTAGTAATTAGAAAAAGAGTCTTCTCATATTAAAATTCAAACAGTAATCCAAACAGTGCTCATTCTGGTTACCACAGTTTAGTTATATAATACCAGTCCCTTTAGGGACTTTATGACATGATTTAGATTTCGGTTATCATGGAATTTTAACTGTGAGTAATTGCACAAAGCTCAAATTTTGCTACTAGCTCTTCAGTTTATAAATCACAGTGTAAATAACAGATGCAAATCATGCTCAGTGGCCAATCACGTCACTTCTTTCTAAGTCTGAGAGTGTTTGGTCACAATGCATCTATTGTTCAGTTCACACGCAGACAGGAAAGTGTGTGTCTGTGTTGCTTCCTTGTGTCCTAGTGACAAGCCCATGTGATATTTTACAGAACAAATATTTAAAAGAAGGAATTGGACAGTAATGTTGAAATTTCAGCAAAGAAATAAAAAGTGACGATAACTGGAAGTAAAATTTGAATAGATAGAAATATAGAAGAAATAGTTGACTATGGGAAGAGACTGTATATATGCAGTCAGAGGAAACTAGTGAGGGTGAGCTTACTGGCATAAATGGAAAGGACGAGACAGATGACAAAACGGATGAAGATGTCCCAGAAGAAGTGATGCCAGCAAAATATTTTATATCAAAGGAATTCCTGGTGATATTTCGTGACTTTGAAAATTCAGAGGATAAAATGCTGAAACATTCTCCAAACTTATTCAAACTACTTAAAATTTTTACAGTGACATAAGACACTTTAATTCTCAATGTTTCTACATTTTAAAAATTATGGTTTTCTGGATAAATATTATTTTTACTATTTGTTTTCATTTTCCCTGTCCTTATAACTAACTGATAGTAACAGAGGTTTTAATGTTTTGGGAGAAAGAAATTTTAGAATCATAGAACGATTGGGATTTTCCCATTGATTGATAAGACCACTTTGTACAGTTTCAGCTTGCATGTCTTTTTAAAAAAGTTTTACACTATTATGAAAAACAAGGACTGCCTGTACTAACTTTTTTACTTCATCTGAGCGATCAAGAATTAGTTCAGTACATTTTATCAGGTAACAGGTATTGTGTGGTTTCCAAATTAGCACTAATCATGCACACATGATAAAAAACAAGTCTTCAGTTTTGATACACTTTGGAACTTATTAATAGCCCCAAAATAAGGACAATCACTGATATAAACTTTTCAACTTGAACATTAATTGATTCTACTACTCATCAATATTGCAGGGAAAATAAAGCATGTGGAGCCTTCACTGGTCACATATATTGTAATTTAACATTGAAAAAATAATTTAGGAAGCATAAGTTAAGCTTGGAAGATATATGCTAAAGTTATGATTTATTATTTTGAAAAAAGAAAAAAAAATGACTCTTCTATTTTTTCACCCACCCCAAGAAAGACGGCATGATTTTTTGGGAAAAACTATAAATTTTTATCGTATCTCTGCAGGTCATAAATAAATTAATTGCATTAAGATTTGCTCCCATTATGGGAGCAAGGAGATAAATCAATAATGCATTTTAGTGTTACAGAGGTATGAGTAAAAGCTTATATTAGCTAAAGATAAACCATAAACCAGTAAGCAGACCAGCAATATTCTTTATCAGTCAGGGCCTATGCTAGAAACAGAACACAAGAGATGTTGGTTAAGGATTTGAGTAGATTTAAAAGAACCAAGAAAGTATGTTGAAGCAGCCAGAGATCAGCAAAGTTGAGATGCCTTCATCACCTCTTGTTCTAAAGTGTTAGGGAGAGGATGCTGTGTTAGCAAAGCCCGGTGAACTCTGGACTGAAAGATAGGGGTTAATGGAGAGCAGCTACAGTCCTGGAGGGCACAGCCACTGCTGGGGATGGAGCCCAACTCAGGAAGAGAGAGAACAAAGAACACTCTCATGTCTCCCTTCTCCCCTCTCCAGTCTTTCACCAGTGGACCCCAGATCCTCCACCACTGGATCTCATCGATCAAAACCCACTGGGAGCAGCCCATAAGGGCACTTATGAAGCATTTCATAGTCAACTTTCTGAGGCCTTAAGTCAGGCAGAGAAGGGAGGAGTTTGCTACTAGGGATGTGCCAAACAGAATAATCAGCCTAACAATAAGACCTTAGCAAAGTAACTACCTGTGTTCCACCAAATTCTGAGTCAGAGGCAAGAGTGAAACACGTCTCAGGATTAGAAAGTAAGCAGAAGTTTAGTAGATAGACTCTACTTGAATTCTGGGGGGGTGGGGGGAATATTCTATTATCATAATGTTAAAATATAAAGGAGTTTTAAACTTCATTTTTGAATTTAATTCTACTTTATCCTCATTTCCCCACCTCATTTAAGCCATTGTTTTATATACCTATATTTTGAGAAACTCATAGCTACTCACCTGGGAGTGGCAAAGATACAAAGAAAATCATTGAAATATAGCTTGGCATTACATTGAGGCATGTGTGCCCAATGCTGCCTGCCCATTAGCAAGTGCTCAAGGGATGTCTGAAGTGAGATCATTAAAGGTGAGCAGGTGTCCACCATCTCCAGAAGGATGAGGCAAAATATCAAAGGTAAGGAAGCAGGAAGCAGCATGGTGCTTTTTAAAAACAGCAAGCAGCCCTATATACTGGAGCACTGGCTGAGAATGGGATGTGATACACACTTGGGCCATCTCTAAATAACAGCGTCATGTGTCTTCAAAATAATCTTGCATTTTACACTCTAGGAAAAGAAATGGAGAAACACTAAGAATAGGAACTAGGGGAGAACTAATTGCTTTGAAAAATAGCTCTGCTGGTCAGACGGACTTTACATTATGAACAAGAAAATGTTGAAGCCATTTAATTCAGGATTAAATTGTTTTTTACTCTGGGAGAAATAAAAATTCGAAAGTATTAGAAATGGTGATTATGCTGTTTACATAATGATAAATAATGGCTCCTAAAATGTTTTGCAACAACAAGGTCAAATATTTAATTGATAACTATAAAGATGAAACTATAAACTTAGCACTAGACCATGTATTTGGCAGTGGTTATAGCATGCTTTCTTGAGTATCCAGAGGAAACACATAAGACAGTGTGAAAAAAGAAAACGGTTGCTATTTTTAGCTACATATTTATGTAAATCTGGGGATTTTGACACATTGTGACTTTAAGACAGAAGAGAAATTGTGTGGTTGCTAAAACCAATATGCAGTGTTAGATCTGTAGCTCTCCTTAGAAAAGAAATGGAAGAATTTGCTGATTGATACAGGCAAATCTCTTGGGAATACATGTGAGAATTAATTCTGAGGTGATAGAAAAAAGGAGGCAGAAATAATTTTTAATCAGGCTGAATTTATCAGCTTTGATACACTTACACAAGCAGTTATAAGCAGTTTGAATTATTTGCTAGTTTGGTTTGATTCAAAAGTGGACCACACTCCACACATTAAGCTGCTAGAAATTTATTGTATAATGTAGAGAAAGAACCCCAAAACTTTATAGGTTCTGTTGTCTTAAAAGACCTAAATGCCCTTCTGTTCATCTAGAGCTTAAAAAAAAAAAAAAAAAAAAAAAAAAATTGGCTAGGGGTGCATTGTCATCTTTGAAAAATAATTTTGTAGGAATTTTCTATAGACTAAGCACAGACTAAGCATGCTGACGGCAGACTTCATAGCTGATTTCAGCAAGAAGGAGAGATGTTGGTCATGCCAAATAGTGGAGGCGAAACATTAATTCAAGGTGAGAGAAATGACCAGAGAGGCAGCAGTATGAGCCTGCTCCCCAGATTGTTCTGATTGGCATGGAATAATTGATTAGAGGTAGAAAAAGATGGGCAATTCAGTTTCTTATTTTTAGCCACTGTAAAAGATAGATGAGTTTGGAGAAGGGCTATGGATTATGGATTATTTTCAGTTTAATCAGATGTTGACTTCAATTGCAGTTGCTCTTCCAGATGTTGGCCTTAAATGTATTAAAACAAGCGTCGAGTAAGGATTATCAGGCAAGCCGTAGGTGAGGACCTAGCTGATGAGAAACAAAAGAGAAAGGGAGACAGGGAAAAACCCTGCTCCACTGTCTGGTGATTTTTTTTTTTTTTTTTTTTTAACCCAAAACAACTAGAGGAGACTACTGGAGAGGAAGGATGGTTACATTCCAGGAAAGAATGCACATAAGAGGGAAGCTGGTAAGTGACTTTTATTGCAACTTTTATTCCAAATGTGAAATATTTTGAATATTTTCTGCCCCAATTACTCTTTCCTCTCATGCGTGTGTGTATGTATATGAGATATATATATGGATATATGTATATATATGTATATACATACATATATATATGCTAGAGTGCTTGTTATTATCCCATGGGTTATTGAAGCTCTGCTCATTTTTTTTTTTTTTTTAGCCTTTTTTTCTCACTGAATTTCAATTTAATTACTGCGGTGCTGCACAATTACGATTGTGATCTTTTCTTCTGCAGTGTCAATCAGCTGTTAAGCACACCTAGTAAATCTTTCATTTCAGCTATTGTGTTCTCCAGTTCTAGAATTTGCACTTGATCTATTTTTATACCTTCCGTGGCTCTACCTAGATCCCTAATCTTTTTACTTGTTTTGTGCATCACCTTCTTTATATTTTAAACATATTTTAATAGATGTGTTAATGTCCTTGTCTGATAGAGGCTCACATTTCACTATTTCTTCCCATGTCTGGTCATTTCTGTTTGCTGGTATTGTGGATATATTGCAGAGGGAGTATTACTGTCTTCCTTTTAAGACATAACAGTGTTAAATTTAGTTCTGGAAGACAGTTACTGTACAGGCTGATGAGCTGGACGCTTTGGAGGATTGTTTATCAGTTGTTTTCTAGAGTAGACTTCTAGATCCAGGGCTAGTACAGCCTTATTTCTAATATGATGCATGCAAAGAACATAGAGGACACTTGAGCGATGTATTTTAGTCTATCTTACTGCCCTCTCCAAATTCTCCTAACCAAGTTCAAGTTTGCCTGAAATTCTGATGTTTAGTTATAATACTGTAGTTTCATCCCTCAAACTTTGAAAGATGATTTTTTTCCTTTGTTAGCTTGAATATTTATTAGAAATATTCCTAATACATTTTTTTAATATGACTGGTTTCGCTAATGGCCATCAGAATCAAGTGTAGTTGTGAGTCATAATTTATTTCTGGTGTGTATATTTATATAATGGTGTATATATATGGTGTGTGTGTGTGTATATCTTTACTGTAGGACAAATCATGAAGTAGCATAGAGACAGATAAAGCACATTAATGAGCACAGCAGTGTCTGTTATGATTGACCTGTGTCTTCTGGAGTGTCTAGCTTACACTGATGCTCAATAAATAGTTGCTCCATTCTTGGGATAAGAACCAGTGGCTTGAGCGTTTGTTGTGTTAGGCAAGAAGACAGTGAAAAGTAATGTATGTAAAAAGTGTACAGTCAAGAGTACAGCAAAAAGAACTGTGTAAAAAGTAAGGCATAAGTACGTGTGCAAAGAAAAAGCAGATGAGACAGAAATGGATAGAAACATCGAGACAATTTCTCTTTTACCTGTAGTCCTTAGCAGAAATACCTAAGAACTTTTAACAAGTGCTCCATCCAATTTAAAGATTAATCTTCCTTCCCAATGTAAAGATTCCACTATGCATCCAGTGACCTCAGGCACCTTAAAAACAAGGCAATGATTAGTATCTGAGTTCCCACTTTGCTCTTAGCCATTGATTCGGGCTGCCTCCCCAGAACACCAAGCCATTTTAAGTGTAAGGGCCTGAAAGTAAATACTAATCACTTTTTCCTGGAAAGATTAAAACTTTAAACATTCAAACAGAAAGGGCTAGAATGACAGGGGGAAAACTATAAATTAAGAAGATGATTCTGTAGAATGAACCCCCAAGGATCCCAGAACTTGTTTCTCTCTTCATAAGACTCTTATATCCTATATTCTGTTTAATCCTAGTTTACCATTTGTATGATAAAATATGTAACATTGCTAGTACTTCATATTTGTAAATACTTATTTCTGTTACATAAATTCATAAGGAAATTTCAAATTATGAGAAAGATGATAAAATCCTGTATTTTAAAAATGGAATATTTCCCACTTCATGTAAACTCAGTGAAAAATAGTAGTGTTTCTGCCTTATTCATAGATTTATCCTCAGCGTCTAGCATAGTACACACATAGTATTCACAGATTTGTCCTCAGCATCATAGCATACCTGACCCAAGGTAAATGGTCAATAAATATTTGATGAATTAATGAGCTATATTTCATAAAATTTAATCAGTCAACACCAGAGCAATCAACTTTTAGTGTTAAGCACGGAAAGAAATACAAAAATGACTATCCATCTGCTCTGTGGTACACTGCAAAGAACTTTCTTATGAACGTAGTAGACATGGAGTTGGAGACCTGTATTTGGCCAGCCACTTAGCACACTTGAGATTCAGTTCCTTGATCTGTAGTGGGGACTAATAAATGGAGTCTCACTGGGTTCCCATGAATATGAAAGGACTTATGTTACTATTTCCATGAGCTTTCCCGCAAAGTTCCTGTAGTAGATTGAATTATTGTTCCCCATTTTTTACTTCCTCCTTTCCTTATAAGAGGATTATATATTTCTTTCCCACTGGTGTTGGGGATGTCTTCTGGCCAGTCCAAAGGGGATGGATGTGATATACTCTTCATCCACAGGCACTTGGCAGTAGAAGCTTGCAAAAGCATAGCAAGTTTCTGCCAGCACTTCTGCTCATGTGCCCTCTACCATGTCCCAGGCAAGGGCTGTTCCCCTAACCTAATTCCCAGAATAAAAAGTGAGGGCAAGCAGACCTGAACCTGGCTCACAGTCAGAAACAAGGACAGCAGTCAACCTGTAGCTGCTGGTGTCTGTCTACAATTTATTTGTGAACATTAAATAGTTGTTGTAAACTACTGAGTGTTTATAACTTGTTTGTAATGCAGCCTGACCTTGAGAAATCTGACCGATGAAGTCCCTTAACCACAAAGGCAAGTAACGTGTACCCCTCCCCACCAGGTCAGACTTAAACTGGATCATAAGCAGCCTGGAAGTTCTTTAAAGTCTTGTGTTACCTAAAATCATATATTAGTTTTGCAGTCTGGACCACAATATTTGTGTTAGTTTTTCAACAGTGTTTTAAAATATGTGCAATGAGGTAACATTCCCTTCTAGGAAGGTTTCAAAACACATTCACATGTGGCACTTCACAGCACTTATGAGAATCACAGCTCTGTGAAACCGTGTTGTGCAAAACAGGGTTTTGGTTTTTGTTTTCCTACAGTAGAATAAGCCTATACTTATAACTTTAAATACCTTTTTAAATGTAAAACTCAAACATTTTATAATGTAAAACTTATAAGCTATTTTAAATATATTTATATTGAGAAAACAATTTACATACATAAAGAGAGCTCAGCAGTGCTGATGTGCATACATATATATGCATACATGTTCATGAATGTGGATATTAATGTTAATTTTTTTTTTTTTTTAGGATTTGTCATCATATCATCTCTACAAACCAAACCAAACAAAACAGAGCGTCAACAGTGTTTTAATAGAAATAAGCTATTTCAGATTCAAACAAAGAATCAGCTTTAGGAATGCCTTGAGCTTGGAGTCAGCTGTGCCTGTGTTGAATCCTCATTCTGCTTTGTTCTTGTTTTTTTTAGTTTTTTAGCATTTCACTATGTACAGTTTCTATTTCTTTTTTTTGCTGTTGGTTTGATTTTTTCTCTTTAATCTTGATATCATTCATTTTCTATCTTAAAGAGTCAACTCATGAATCGTTCAGAAGCAGACAACTTTTTTTATTATTTTCTTTTGCATAGTACATTTTTTTTACTGGTTATGAATATTCATGAGAAATTGATGAAAATTTCTCAAAGCTGTCACCATGCATGCCCAAGATGTGATGGCCAGACCCATATTGGCAGCATGCCCATTACTACAAATTGTGATTATACCCCATG
This sequence comes from Cynocephalus volans, assembly GCF_027409185.1. Taxonomy (NCBI): domain Eukaryota; kingdom Metazoa; phylum Chordata; class Mammalia; order Dermoptera; family Cynocephalidae; genus Cynocephalus; species Cynocephalus volans. The sequence goes on along the minus strand of NC_084470.1, from coordinate 127,071,853 downwards.
TCCCCCACCCAATTATCCCCAGCTTCCCTCCCCATCCCCCTTTCCCTCACTCCATTTTGTATCCCTAGGTATGCCCTCTCCCTCTGCAAGTCCAACACACCACTGTGGTCTTTCTTTCCTTCTTTAACTCTTAGCTCTCACTTGTGAGTGAGTACATGTGGTATTTAAACCCTGTGCTTTGCTTATTTCACTCAACATAAGTTTCTCCAGGCTCATTCATAATGTTGCAAATGGGAGAATTTCATTCTTTTTTATGGCAGAGTAGTATTCCATGGTGTATGTATACCACAGTTTCCTTATCCAGTCATCCATCAATGGACATTTAGGTTGGTTCCATGTCTTGGCTATTGTAAACAGAGCTGCGATGAGCACAGGAATGCAGGTGTCCCTTTGACATGATGATTTTCATTCCTCTGGGTATATACCCTGAAGTGGGATTGCTGGATCATATGGAAGATCTATCTGTAGTTGTTTGAGAAACCTCCATACTGTTTTCCATAGTGGTTGTACTAATTTACAGTCCCACCAACAGTGTAGGAGTATTCCCTTCTCTCTGCACTCTCACCAGCATTTATTATTCTCTGTCTTTTTGAGTATAGCCAGTCTGACTGGGGGGATATCTCACTGTGGTTTTAATTTGCATTTCCCTGATGACTAGTGACGTTGAGCATTTTTTCATGTACCTATTGGCCATTTGCATATCTTCCTTCGAAAAATGTCTATTCAGCTCCTTTGCCCATTTTTTAATTGGGTTATTTATTTATTTATTTATTTATTTATTTATTTATTTATTTATTTATTTATTTATTTATTTACTGTGTAATTGCTTGAGTTCCTTGTACATTATGGATATTAATCTATTATTGTATGCATAGTTACCAAAAATTTTCTCCCACTCTGCAGGTTGTCCTTTCACTCTGTTGATTGTTTCCTTTGCTGTGCAGAAGCTTCTGAGTTTGATATAGCTTTTGAGTTTGATATAGTTTTTTCTTTTGTTGTTTGTGCTTTCAGGCTTATGTTCACAAAGTCTATACCCAGACCTAGTTCCTGAAGTGTTTTACCTGTATTTTCCCTTTGTAATTTTACAGTTTCAGATCTTATACTTAAGTCTTTAATCCATTTTGAGTTGATTTTAGTATATGGTGAGAGACGCATATCTAGTTTCATTCTTCTGCATATGGATATCCAATTTTCCCAGCACCACTTATTGAAGAGGCAGTCTTTTCCCCAACATATGTTTTTGTTGCCTTTGTACAATATCAGATGGCTGTAAGCCTGAGGGGTGATTTCTGGGTTCTCTATTCTGCTCCACTGTCTGAGTGTCTATTTGTATGCAGTACCATGCTGTTTTGGTTACCATAGCTTGGTAGTATAACTTGATGTCAGGTAGTGTTATGCCTCCGGCTTCATTTTATTTTATATTTTGCTCAGGATTGCTTTGGCTATTCGGGGTCAATTGTTCCACATGAAAGTTAAGATTCTTTTTTCCATTTCTGTGAAGAATTTCTTTGGTATTTTGATGGGAATTGCATTGAAACTGTAGATCAGTTTGGGTAGTATAAACATTTTCACAATGTTATTTCTTCCAATCCAAGAGCATGGAATGTCTTTCTGTCTTTTTGTGTCTTCTTTAATATCTTTCAGTAGTGGTTTGTAGTTTTCAATGTGGAGATCTTCTGCCTCCTTGGTTAAATTGATTCCTAGGTATTTTATTTTTTTTCATGAATGTTGTAAATGGGTTTACTTTCTTGGTTTCTCTTTCTTTTAGTTCATTGTTGGAGAATATAAATGCAACTGATTAGGGGGCATTTATTTTGTATCCTGCAACATTACTGAAATTATTCACCAGTTCTAGGAGTTTTTTGATAGTATTTAGGTTTTTTTAAATATAGTATCATGTTATCTGCAACTAGGGACAGTTTGACTTCACCTTTTCCTATTTGGATGCCCTTTATTTATTTCTCTTGCCTGATTGCTCTGGCTAGTACCTCCAGTGCTATGTTAAATAGAAATGGTGAGAGTGGGCATCCTTGTCTTGTTCCTGTTTTTAAGGGAAAAGCCTTCAGTTTTCCCCATTCAGAATAATACTTGTGGTGGGCTTGTCATAGATGGCTTTTATTATGTTGAGTTACTTTCTTCCTATACCTAATTAGTTGAGAGTCTTTATCATGAAAGGATGTTGAATTTTGTCAAATGCTTTTTCAGTTTCTAGTGAGATACTCATATGGTTTTTGTCCTTGAGTTTGTTGATGTGGTGTATCACATTTATTGACTTTCATATGTTGAACCATCCTTGCATCCCTGGGATGTATCAACCCCTTTTGATCATGATGTATAATTTTTGTAATGTGTTGCTGTATTATGATTGATAATATTTTGTTGAAGATTTTTGCATCTATGTTTATCAAGGATATTGGCCTATAATTTTCTTTTTTTGTTGTGTCTTAATCTCATTTTGGTACCAGAGTTATGTTGGCCTCATAGAATGAGTTTGAGAGAGTGGCTTCTGTTTCAATTTTTGGAATAGTTTGAGGAGAATTGATATTAATTCCTCTTTAAACATTTGATAGAATTCAGCCATAAAGCCATCCTGACCTGGGCTTTTTTTGTTGGAAGATTGCTGATTAACGCTTTAATCTCATTGCTTGTTATTGGTCTTTTCAGGTTTTCTGTCTCTTGATTCAGTCTGAGTAGTTAGTATATGTCCAGAAACTTATACATATCTTCCAGGTTTTCATATTTGTTGTCATACAGTTGTTCAAAATAGTCCCTAATGATTCTTAGTATCTCTGTGGTATTAGTTTTAATGTCTCCCTTTTCATTTCTTAGTTTTGTTATTTGGGTCTTCCCTCTTCTTTTCTTTTGTTAACCTAGCTAATGGTTTGTTTATTTTATTTATCTTCTAAAAAACCCAACTTTTTATTTAATTGATCTTTTCTATTGTTTTTTGGGTCTCTATTTCATTTAGTTCTGCTCCGATCTTAATTATTTCTTTCCATCTACTACCTTTAGGATTGGTTTATTGTTGTTTTCTAGTTCTTTGAGGTATAGTGTTAGGTCATTTATTTGAAGTCTTTCCATTCTTTTGGTGTAAGAAGTTATTGCAATAAATTTCCCTCTAAGTACTGCTTTTGCAGTATCTCACAGGTTTTGGCATGATGTGTCTTTATTTTCATTAGTTTCAAGAAATTTTTGATTTCCTGTTTAATTTCTTCTTGTACCCATAGGTCATTCAGGAGCTTATTGTTTAGTTTCCAAGTATTTATGTAGTTTGCAGAGTTTGGGTTGTTATTAATTTCCAGCTTTAGTCCATTGTTGTCTGAACAGATACTTGGAATGATTTTAGTTTTTGTAAATTTGCTGAGACTAGATTTGTGACCTAACATGTGGCCTATCCTGGAGAATGTTTCATGTGCTGATGAGAAGAAAGTATATTCTTTAGCTGTTGGGTGAAATGATCTGTATATATCTGCCAGGTCTAGTTGGTCTAAGGTGTAGTTTAAATCCTGTGTCTCTTTGTTGATTTGTTGCCTGGAAGATCTGTCCTGTACCGAGAGAGGGGTGTTCAGGTCACCCACTATTAATGTATTAGGACCTATTTCTTTCTTTAGGTCTAAGAGTGTTTGCTTTATACATCTGGGTGCTCCAATATTGGGTGCATACTTATTTATGGTTTTTATGTCTTCTAGTTGGATAAATCCTTTTATCAGTATATAGTGGCCTTCTTTGTCTCTTTTTATGTTTTTTGATTTAAAGTCTATTTTATCTGATATGAGAATAGCTACTCCTGCTCAGTTTTGATTTCCATTTGCATTGTGTATCTTTTTCCATCCCTTCAATTTTAGGTTGTGTGTGCCTGTACAGGTGAGGTGAGTCTCTTGAAGACAGCATATACTTGTGTCTAGTTATTTTATCCAATCAATCAGTCTGTGTCTTTTGAATGGGGAGTTTAATCCATTCACATTTAAGGTAGTTATTGACAGGTATTGTTTAATTCATGTCATTTATTTGCTCTTTGTTTAGGTGATTTAAGTATATTTTGATATTACTTCCCCTTTTATTTATCTTTTTAAATATTAGCTGGAAATTTGAGGTGGCATGATTTAGCTTCTTTCTCTTTCTCACTAGCATTTTTGTTTTAATGCTGGGGTTTGCTCTTTCCTGTGTATTCATGACAGTGATCAATATTCAGATTACAGATGAAGGACTCCCTTGAGAATTTCTTGCACTGCTGGTCATGTGGTGGTGAACTCCTACAATTTTTGTTTGTCTGGGAAATATACTATTTCTTCCTCATTTCTGAAAGACAGCATTGATGGGTAAAGAATTGTTGGCTGGCAATTTTTTTCTTTTAGTATTTTGAATATATCATTCCACTTTCTGATGGCTGTAGGGTTTCAGTTGAGAAGTCTGCTGTTAGTCTGATGGAGGTTCCCTTACAGGGGACATAGTGCTATTCTCTTGCTGCTTTTAGAACTGTTTCTTTGTCTTTGAGCTTTATAAATTTGACTATAATGGGTCTTGGGGAGGATCTTTTTAAACTGAATCTATTTGGGGTCCTTTGAGCTTCCTGGATCTAAAGGTCTGCATCTCTTTGTACAACTGGAATATTTTCTGTTATTATTTCCTTGAATAGGTTTTCAGTACCTTTTCCTTTCTCCTTCACTTCTGGAATACCCACAATTCAGATGTTAGAGTGTTTGAGGTTGTCTGCTCTCTCTTAAATTTTCTTCATTATTTTAAATTCTTTTTTCCTTTTTTATTTGTCTGCCTGAGTTATTTCAAAAAGACCATGTTCAAGATCAGAAATTATTTCTTCTGCTTGCTCTAGCCTGCTGCTCAAGCTCTGTTGTGTTTTTTATTTCACTGAGTAAATCTTTCATTTCTAGGAGTTCTGCTACACTTTTTTAAAGGTATTAATCTCTTTGAAAATTTCCTCCTTCATATTCTGGATATTTTTTTCTCATTTTATTGTGTTCTCTAATAGAGTTTTCTTTTATCTTTTTGAGCTTTCTTAAGATCATTGCTTGGAATTCTTTTTCAGACATTTCACGGATCCTCTGTTCTATCTGGTCTGAAATTTGAGCATTACTGTATTCCTTCAGTGGTGTCATATCTTCTTGTTTCTTTGTAGTTCTAGTATTTTTTTCATTGATGTTTGGTCATCTGGTAGAGGAGTTGCTTCTTCTATTACTCTTGGGTTAGCTATGAGGACAAAGCTTTCTTCCTCTATTTGTAAGCTCTACTGGTGACTCTTCTTATATCAATGTATTTGAGTGAGTGGCAGGTTGCTTATAGAGTGGCCCTGGCTGCTACTGTGATGGTGAACTGTCCTTGCAGTGACAGTAGGTGTGGCAGTGGCTATATTATACCACCTTGGCTCCTGTTCCAAAATCCGTGGCTGTAGACTGAGCCCCCAGTTCCACGCGTGTCTTGGCTCACCTCCTCACCTCCAGTGCCATGCAGGTCTTGGCTCACCTCCTCACCTCCAGTTCAACACGTGTCTTGGCTCACCTCCTCACCTCCAGTGCCATGCAGGTCTTGGCTCAACTCCTCACCTCCAGTGCCATGCAGGTCTTGGCTCACCTCGGTGGCTTCTGTGGCTGTGGTTGCTTCTCTCCAGGGCTTAAGACTGAGCCCCAATGCCCCATGGGTCTTGGCTCACTTTGGTAGCTGCTGTTGCTGTGGGTTCTTCCCTCCTGTACCTATTTCTACTTCTAAGCCTTGCTTTTCTCATCTGTAAAATGCAGCAAGTAAAAGATACCTCATAGGCTTGTTTTGAAGATAAAAAATTAGCATAAGTCACCTAAGACAATTTTTGTATCATGGGACACAATAAATGCTTTTTTTCTTTTTCTTCTCCTAATATATATAAAAAAAACATGTTTTGTAGCTCTTGAATCCATTTCTAGATGCTGATATGTATTGTCTCATTTCATCTTCACCATAACATTATGAGAGTAAAAAATATTATGCTCTTTTACAGATGAGAGAATTGACACACAGAAGGCTAAAACTAGCTTTAGCAGTTAAAGACATTTTGTGAGAAAGCCTAGAATCTGACACTCTTAAACTGCCTATTATTTAAGCAATTGAAGTTGTGAATCACATTCATTCTAGATAATTCTAGTTGAAAATACTGAAAATGTGCATTTATGGAAGAAGACTGAAATTTTCACCTGCTCGGGGATTTCAGCAAGTTCCTTCAATTCTCCACGCCTATTCTCTTGTGAAACATGAATGATGAAGAACAGCTACTCTGCAGATTAATTGTAAGGATTAAATGAGAAAATGTTCATGGACATTTTAGCATAATGCTTGCTTATAAAAATCATTTAACAAATTTATCTATCTTTATAAATATTGGCTGTTTAAAATGAATATTTTTTTATTTGTAATTTCATAGTCCTAGCTTTTTTGACAAATCTGCTAGCTGTGTATGAACATTTGTTGATTAATTGGAAGTTATTTCATTTTTGTAAAACATATTTAAGTATGTGCGTGAGGACAGTAATGTTTTATAGAAGTTTTCTCTGATTCTCCTTGTTTATCAACATTTTATATTTTTCTGGTAAATGTATTTACTTTATGATAAGAAAAATTATATTATATTATAACAGGTTTCCAATTTAGAAATCTTAAAAGACTAAATACAATGTCATAGGCTCAAAGATAGATAATGCAAGGACATACTCAAAATACTCACTTAAATTTAACACATTATAAGGAAAGCAAATTCATATTTCAAATGGCCTTCTAGATAATTTCAAATGTTTGACCAACCTCTTTTTAGAACTTATTAGATTGTCATTACTTTTACCTCTTATGACCAATGAGTAGCTCTAAATAGGAAACATATTAGCTCTGACACTTTCTTGTTATTTGTTTTACTACTATTTACTGTTATTGTTTTCTATTTTTGTGGTCTCTTCAACCCATATTTGATTGCAAGAGTCTTTTTAGTCACTTGTCTGTTTTTTGAGCATTTGTGTTTTTAAAATTTGAAATTATAACTCATACATTCATACAACCAGGCACACAAAAACTATGTCACCATGTGTTTAAATGAACAAGTATGTGAGGAAACTATTGTGATCTCTTTCCATTGTGAAATGATCACTTGCCTTTTCTTGGGGCATGTCGTTACCTTAAAAGGCATAGGGTTATCTAACAGAGTATGATAAACCATCTCAGTACAAATATTAATAATTCTTAGTGCTTTTCTAACTTTTTATATGTTTATATATGTATACATCTACATATATATTAATAGTATATTTTAAAATTAAACTCAGTAGAAAATTCTGCTCACATTTTTAGATATGAGCACTTCATTTTGAAAAAATACTATAATAAATAATTATTGGGCATTTACTATGTGTTAGGCACTGAGCTAGACACTGAGTATATGTGATGAAAGAATAATGTAACACAGTTGTTCCTATGCACTCATAACGTATAGATGGTGAACTGTTAAGAAGAGGGAAATAAGCCCAAGGAAATAAAATAAAAGAGTTTAGTGAATTTAATGAAGAATCTAACTTAGACAAAACAAATCTCTCAAAGAAGAGCTGGTGTGAAGGCTCTTCAGAAGTGTTAGATGCCTTGAGTCAGAGGAACAGTAAGAGTGAAGGCTTTGAGTTGAAAGAGAGGAGGATTTATTGTAAGGAACTGCCTAAATCCCATGTGACTGTGGTGTTGTGAAAGAGGTAGGAAGGGACGGATTATAACAGCCTTTGTACGCCATTGAATGGAGTTTGAATTTAATCTTCATACAGTGGCAAGGGTTTTACACTGGCTGCTTGGAGAATGGATTCAGTGTGGAATCTATTTTTGCAGAGCAGAGGAGAGATGATGATTGCTTGGATAAGGTGTAGCACTAGGGATAGAGATGAGAGGGTGAATGTGAAGTATCTTTTGAGGATAGAGCATTTAGGACTTGGTGATGGATTGGGTGTGGCATGAGGAAAAGAGAAATATCAAGGATGACTGCTAAGCCTTTAGCCTGAGCAATCAGATAGATGGTGAAGGCATCTACATTTATTGGGATGAAGAAAATTGGGGCAGAAGTGTGCTTGAGAGAGTAAATCAAGAATAAACTTTTAGCCAGATTCGAATAGTGCCTTGGTGATGAGTTTAATATAGTTGTCTTTTGTAATTGGATGGATGGTGGTACCATTTACTGAGATGAAGACAAAGAAAGAAACAGATTGGTTCTTATCCTAAATTGGTGGGATTACAAGATCTCTATTTTCAGGGCATGTCTATGAGACATCTAGGAAGACAGCCTGCATATGAATTTGGGCTTGCAAGTCTGGCATGTAAAGGAGAGATCTGGGCTGGAGATGCTCATTTTGGAGTCAAAATATAACAATGTTATTGAAAGCAAGGAGAATGGAAGATGTAACTTAGGGAAAGAAAGTAGAGATGGAAAAACACCCAGTAGCAAGACAGTAGCAAATTCCTGTCCTTCCAAAAAAAATTTTTTTAGTTCCATTCAAATAGTCATGTCTCTGATAACAGCTTCAATCTCCTTTATAGTTATTGGTCTGTTCAAATTTTCTACGTCTTCATGGTTCAGTTTTGGGAGCTTGTGTGTGTCCAGAAATTTATCCATTTCCTCCAGATTTTCAAATTTGTTGGCTTATAGTTGTTTATAGTAGTCTCGAATGATTCCTTGTATTTCAGATGAATCAGTTGTAATATCGCATTTTCATTTCTAATTTTTGTTATTTGAGTCTTCTCTTCTTTTTTTTGTTAGCCATGCTAATGGTTTGTCAATTTTATTTATCTTTTCAAAAAACCAACTTTTTGATTCTTTGATCTTTTGAATTGTTTTTTGGTTTTCAATTTCATTCAATTCTGCTCTGATCTTAATGATTTCTTTCCGTCTGCTAACTTTAGGTTTGGATTGTTCTTGTTTTTCTAGTTCTTTAAGGTGAAGTGTTAGGTTGTTCACTTGCCATCTTTCCATTCTTCTGAAGTGAGTGTTTAATGCAATAAATTTTCCCCTCAATACTGCTTTTGCAGTATCCCACAGGTTTTGGTATGATGTATCATTGTTTTCATTAGTTTCAATAAATTTTTTGATTTCCTGCTTGATTTCTTCTTGGACCCATATGTCATTAAGAAGAATGCTGTTTAATTTCCATGTGTTTGTATAGTTTCCAGAGTTTCATTTGTTATTAACTTCTAGTTTTAATCCATTGTGGTCTGAGAAGATACATGGGATAATTCCAATTTTTTTGAATTTATTGAGACTTGATTTGTGACCTAATATGTGATCTATCCTGGAGAATGATCCATGTGCTGATGAGAAGAATGAATATTCTGAGGTTGTTGGGTGGAATGTTCTGTAGATATCTGCCAATTCCAATTGGTCTAGAGTCTTGTTTAGATCTTGTGTTTCTCTACTGATTCTTTGCGTAGATGATCTGTCTAATATTGACAGTGGGGTGTTCAGGTCCCCTGCTATTATGGTATTAGTGTCTATTTCCTTCTTTAGGTCTAATAGAGTTTGTTTTATAAATCTGGCTGCTCCAACATTGGGTGTGTACATATTTATGATTGTTATGCCTTCTTGATGGATCAGTCCTTTTATCATTAAGTAGTGTCCCTCATTGTCTCTTTTTATGGTTTTTAGTTTAAAGTCTATTTTGGCAGATATAAGAATAGCTACTCCAGCTTGTTTTTCTTTTCTGTTTGCATGGTAAATCTTTTTCCATCCTTTCACTCTTAGTCTGTGTAAATCTTTATGGGTGAGGTGGGTCTCTTGTAGGCAGCATATAGGTGGGTCCTCCTTTTTGATCCAGTCAGCCAGTCTGTGTCTTTTGATTGGGGAATTTAAGCCTTTTACATTAAGAGTTGTTATTGGAAGGTGTTGATTTATTCCTAGCATTTTATTGGTTGTTTGGTTGTCTTAGGTGTCTTTTGTTCCTTGCTTTGTGATTTACTGTTTGGTTTCTGTGTTTGTTGGTTCCTTAGGTTGTAGATAGTGTTTTTGTTAGCTTGTTTTCTCTTCATGAATGCCATTTTTATTATACTAGTGGGTATTGATTTTTCTTGGGTTTTTATGGCAGTGGTAGATATTTTTCAGGAACCAAACCCAGTACTCCCTTGAGGATTTCTTGTAAGGGTGGTCGTGTGGTAGTGAACTCCCACAGTTTTTGTTTGTCTGAGAAATATACTATTTGCCCTTCATTTCGGAAGGATAGCCTTGCAGGGTAGAGTATTCTTGGCTGGCAATCTTTGTCTTTTAGTATTTTGAAAATATCATCCCATTCCTTTCTAGCTTTTAGGGTTTGTGATGAAAAGTCTGATGTTAGCCTGATTGGGGCTCCCTTATAGGTGATTTGACGCTTCTCTCTTGCAGCTTTTAAGTTTCTCTCTTTGTCTCTGAGTTTTGCCAGTTTGACTATGACATGTCTTGGAGAAGGCCTTTTTGGGTTGAATATGTTTGGAGATCGTTGAGCTTCCTGGATCTGAAGATCTGTGACTTTTCCTATACCTGGGAAGTTTTCTGCCACTATTTTTTTGAATATGTTTTCAATGGAATCTCCATTTTCCTCCCCTTCTGGAATACCCATGACTTGAGCTGTTATCAGAAGGCTCCCAACAAAGAAAAGCCCAGGACCAGATGGATTCACAGCAGAATTTTACCAAACATTCAAATAGGAATTGACACCGATTCTTTACAAACTATTCCAAAAGATTGAAACGGATGCAAATCTCCCAAACTCATTCTATGAAGCAAACATCATCCTGATACCAAAACCAGGTAAAGATATAACCAAAAAAGAAAACTACAGGCCGATATCCTTGATGAATATAGATGCAAAAATCCTCACTAAAATACTAGCAAACAGAATACAGCAACACATACATAAAATTATTCATCACGATCAAGTGGGATTCATCCCAGGGATGCAAGGTTGGTTCAACATATGCAAATCAATAAATGTGATACACCATATTAATAAACTCAAACACAAGGACCATATGATCATCTCTATAGATGCTGAAAAAGCATTTGATAAAGTTCAGCACTCATTCATGACAAAGACCCTACATAAGTTAGGTATAGAGGGAAAGTATCTCAACATAATTAAAGCCATATATGCCAAACCCACTGCCAATATCATCCTGAATGGGGAAAAGCTGAAAGTGTTACCTTTAAGAACAGGAACTAGACAAGGATGCCCACTCTCACCACTCCTATTCAACATAGTGTTGGAAGTACTAGCCAGAGCAATCAGAGAAGAGAAGGAAATAAAGGGTATCCAGATTGGAAAAGATGAAGTCAAACTGTCCCTGTTTGCAGATGACATGATCCTTTATATCGAACAGCCTAAAACCTCTACAAAAAAACTGCTGGAACTGATAAATGATTTCAGCACAGTAGCAGGATACAAAATCAACACACAAAAATCAGTAGCATTTCTTTTCTCCAATAGTGAACATGCAGAACGAGAAATCAAGAAAGCCTACCCATTTACAATAGCCAGCAAAAAAATAAAATACTTAGGAATTGAGTTAACCAAGGAGGTGAAAAATCTCTATAATGAGAACTACAAACCACTGCTGAGAAAAATTAGAGAGGATACAAGAAGATGGAAAGATATCCCATGCTCTTGGATTGGCAGAATCAACATAGTGAAAATGTCCATACTACCCAAAGTGATATACAAATTCAATGCAATCCCCATCAAAATTCCAAAGACATTTTTCTCAGAAATGGAAAAAACTATCCAGTCATTTATATGGAACAATAAAAGACCACGCATAGCCAAACAATGCTGATCAAAAAAAATACAGCTGGATGCATAACACTACCTGACTTTAAGCTATACTACAAAGTTATAATAACCAAAACAGTATGGTACTGGCATAAAAACAGACACACTGACCAATGGAATAGAATAGAGAATCCAGAAATCAACCCACACACTTACTGCCATCTGATCTTTGACAAAGGCACCAAGCCTATTCACTGGGGAAGGGACTGCCTCTTCAGCAAATGGTGCTGGGATAAATGGATATCCATATGCAGGAGAATGAAACTAGATCCATACCTCTCACCATATACTAAAATCAACTCAAAATGGATTAAGGATTTAAATATACACCCTGAAACAATAAAACTTCTTAAAGAAAACATAGGAGAAACACTTCAGGAAATAGGACTGGGCACAGACTTCATGAATACGACCCCAAAAGCATGGGCAACCAAAGGAAAAATAAACCAATGGGATTATATCAAACTAAAAAGCTTCTGCACAGCAAAAGAAACAATTAACGGAGTTAAAAGACAACCAACAGAGTGGGAGAAAATATTTGCAAAATATACATCTGACAAAGGATTAATATCCAGAATATATAAGGAACTCAAACAACTTTACAAGAAGAAAACAAGCAACCCAATTAAAAAATGGGCAAAAGAGCTAAGTAGGCATTTTTCAAAGGAAGATATACAAATGGCCAACAGACATATGAAAAAATGCTCAACATCACTCAGCATCTGGGAAATGCAAATCAAAACCACACTGAGATACCATCTAACCCCAGTTAGGATGGCTAAAATCCAAAAGACTCTGAACGATAAATGCTGGCGAGGTTGCGGAGAAAAAGGAACTCTCATACATTGTTGGTGGGACTGCAAAATGGTGCAGCCTCTATGGAAAATGGTATGGAGGTTCCTCAAACAATTGCAGATAGATCTACCATACGACCCAGCTATCCCACTGTTGGGAATATACCCAGAGGAATGGAAATCATCAAGTCGAAGGTATACCTGTTCCCCAGTGTTCATCGCAGCACTCTTTACAATAGCCAAGAGTTGGAACCAGCCCAAATGTACATCATCAGATGAGTGGATACGAAAAATGTGGTACATCTACACAATGGAATACTACTCAGCTATAAAAACGAATGAAATACTGCCATTTGCAACAACATGGATGGACCTCGAGAGAATTATATTAAGTGAAACAAGTCAGGCACAGAAAGAGAAATACCACATGTTCTCACTTATTGGTGGGAGCTAAAAATTAATATATAAATTCACACACACACACACACACACACACACACACACACACACACAAAACCGGGGGGGGGGGGAGAAGATATAACAACCACAATTACTTGAAGTTGATATGACAAGCAAACAGAAAGGACATTGTTGGGGGGGAGGGGGGAGGGAGAAGGGAGGGAGGTTTTGGTGATGGGGAGCAATAATCAGCCACAATGTATATCAACAAAATAAAATTTAAAAAAAAAATAAAAAAAATAAAAAAAAAAACAGTCATGTCTCGTAGAAAAATCTTAAGATGAACTATGATGGTTTTAAATAAAACTCCAGCTTGCTTGAATGACTTAATAACATATGGAAGCATGCACTCTTCAAGTCACATCTACCATTTTGAAAACTATTGTCTGTCTACTTTTCAGAGTCTAGATCACTGAAGTTGCCTGATACTCTGTAACACTATTTCTCCCCTGCTCACTGAGAACTCTGTTCTAATTACCACTGTTGAAAAACGATTTCATTCACTACCTACCAGGATCTCTGCTGCGTGTGATTAATTAGTACTCTACCCTCCTGTGTGCCAGTCTTTTCTGCAGAGTATGTAAAGTGAAAAAGCACACTTCCCAGTCTACCTTGCAGCCTGGATCAGCAACACATATTTGGTTCCTCCAATTAGATGCACCAAGAGATTGAAAACAGCTTACTGTTTTGGGCTGTTTCCTGCTGTCAAGTTGTGGAGATGCCAGCGTCAGTTTTGTGGGAGTTGAGAGACCATCACAGTGGTCACAGGTTTAGGTATACCAGAGTCTAGTCTCTAGTGTCTTGGATATTAATGGCATTTTAGCAGCAGACACCAGATACTTGTTTCCAGGATATGAGCAGTTGTGGGGGAGGGGCTCCTGATTTTGGCTTTCTGATTCCTGCATCGCAGCCAAGTTCATATATTCTCGGACTCGATAGTATGGTCTCAGCTCCTGATTCCTTACCTTCCTGGCTGTGTTAGAAGTAGAAGTCTTACTACAGTAGAATCAGTGCCACAGAGTTCTGTCAGTCATTCTGGAAAGGCCATTACAGAGCCCATTGCTTCATAGGAATCTTTGCAAGACCCAAGTTTTCTAAATCCCTGTCCACACAAAAATACCCGGAGACATTTCTACTTCCTTCACTGAAACAAGATCCATGGTCTGATTCAATTCTGGAGGGCAAGCAAGGCATCAGCTGAAATTAAATATTATAAAATTGTTGAAAGAAGAGAAACTTAGACTCATCAATTTTTCATCATTTAATTTAGAATAATACATCAATTTACTCTGGGTTTACAGTGAGAAATATAGCCAAACTTAGTGGCCAGTGCCAAATTTCAAAATTTATGTGATAATTCCTGGGTAAAAATAAGTGACTTGCAGTCATGATTAACAGTTCACAGTATTGTGCTTAATGCCCTCATCCATTACACACAAATTGAAGTAATTTATTTCTAAAAGCACTTTATTAGCAGAAAACAGAAAAGAAGATTCATTTATGTAACTAAACTCATAATAAAATTGTCAGAATCATTCTATTAGAAGAAACAAGATACCTTCTTAAAGACACAAATATAGTCCTCTTTATGGCTAAAATTATTTGATGTAATTATAATTTATGGCACATCAATTGGACAACCTGGGAATGTAAAATATACAATTGTCAGAGTCTGTGATAAATATTCAGCGTTCTCAGCTCATATCTATTGTCTTTTATTGCTATATTTCAGAAAATATTGAAAGAACATGAATTGTGGCTTTCAAAAGTTAAGTTTAGTATTTTCTTCTGTGAGAATTAAATACAGAAGACATTTTTTTCACACTAGGAGAATAGCTCCAGAAGGGCACATGACATATATCAGGTGATCAATCATTATGTGTTCTATGAATAAATGAATGATTTTAGAAAATCTAAAAAAGGCAAAGTAAGTGATTTGGAAAATCACCATGGATGAGGTTACCCTCTCCCAAATTTAAACACAGTTGTTATTAAGCAAGTATTGTAATGAAGAGGATGAACCATGTGTTCTGATACCAATTCAAGTGGCTCTGGTTCCTGAATATGTCCCATATTTCATGTATTATATTTGTAAATCATAAAAACATCTCCAACCTTGAGTTGCTCATCTGTATAATAGGTATTCACAATGCTTCCTTTGCATAATGGTGATAAGGACTACTTGATAGGTGCTCAAGAAATAGTAGCTATAGGTATTGCATAGGCACTTTACTTTGAACAGAAAATGTTTAAACCCAGGAAATTAAAATATTGTCTTTTGCTTCTTTAAAAGGAATAAAACAAAATGTTTCTAGAAAGCATGCAGAGCACTGCTGGTGCCTCACTCTCCACCATGTTTTCCCTCTGCCTCTGGGAGCACCCTTCCCTCCCACTGCTCCTCTGTAAAGAAGATTAAATTAAATAATAATGTGAATCCTCCATGTAGTTTAATTCTCTGGCATGTGTGTTCTTCCTCCCACCGGTGGAAAACGAAGTATTAATACAAGTGAAACCATTTCAGCTTTAAATTCAACCTTATGAGTGTTTTTTCACATTTTAAAATTGTGCTAATGAAGGTTAAATTACAAATGTATGTCTTTATATGAACATGTAAATAGTCATACCAAATGTGTTTATACACATTTAACATGATGTATGTTTTCCACGTAAGCTTGTGAACCATCAGAGGGGACATGGGTACATCTATGTCCCTTAAAGACAACTAGAAAGGACCAAGTGTGTCAAGTGGTGATGTGCAAAGCTGGAAAAGAGGAGGAGACACTGTAGTTTGGCTAATTCTCACCACGATTTCAAAACCAAGTCTCCAGCTTAAAGCTGTGGGTGTATCCCTGAAATTTTAAGCTAAATCTAAAAACTTCTTAATTTATTAATTCTACAAATTCATGCAAAAATTATACCAGCTTCTGAAAGAAAGTGTCTTTTTGCCATCACATCATCAGATAAATAGTATGGCAGTAATAAAAGGAGCAAACATAGTTTAATGTTTGGAGTTCAATTCAAAAGATCTTATTACAGTAGAAGTATCTAGTACATGGGAAGCATAGTATACTAGAGTTAATTTACTTATATTTGTTTTTTAAACGTATTTATTAAAAATTAATGACATATGTAAGTTATATCTTACAGCAATGAACTTCCAAGGACATCTGGGTTTTTCCCAAGTCTAAACTTTTAAAATATCATTACCTGTTTATCGCTACTTTTACGAAATTTTGCTAATGGCATAATCACATGCAGCAAAGAACACAATAACCAATGAAAGAAGAAATAAAATTCACCCGGGACCCATGGTGTTAAGTGGGCTTTTAAATGAACTATTATAAAGCAATAAGAAACTATTAATACACATATTCTTAATGCATAAGAAATTTGGGGAAAAACATGAAATCAGCAACTGAATTGATAATTACTTTATACTGTTATGCTTTACTTGATGGTAAAGAGTTTTATTGCTCAATAAATATACAATAAAATTTGCAATGATACACCCACTAGGCACTGTAGTGAATAATTAATGACTTCAAGAGTACAAACTGGGACATATTTTGGCAGAAAATTCAAGGAATCATAAACACTGCAAAAAAATTTTTTTTCCATCATGTCAAGGGTGTTCAAAACCTAAGTCACACAAACAAATATACTTCACTCAAAGTGATGTATTAAGAAAAAAATAAATAATAATGGGGAAGAGGAAGTATTGGTACTCAGGGGAAACTCAAGCTAAGCAAGAAAAAATTGATAAAAATACAAACTAATGCCGATAAATATTTTTAAAGAACCAGATTCATGAAATCTAAGAATTAAGGCTCATCTGTGACCTCAGTTGACCCCAATGAGATGTTAATTACTAGAGGATTAACAATCCTCTTGTGTAACAGTGAGCTCCAATCAATCAATAGAAAATACTGTGCAATGATGTGGGATCTGTATGCCTTTTTTTTTTTTAATAGCACTGAATTTTATTAGGGATTACATCAAGGTTAAATCTCTAGGAATGAGGGAGTCCTAGTTAGAGGGCACAAAAGCCAGCGAGGCCTCCTCAGGTCTCAGTGAAGCACGGGCTCAGATTCTGTAGTGGGGTCGCATCTCCTTCCAGGCACGGATTATTACAAGGATACTGCTTTGGCCCCACGGGCTGGTAGGAGGGGTAATTCTCCCCCACGCAGAACATGAACCCCACGAAGGCCACAAACCCAAAGAGCTGCTTAAACGTGATATTCCAAGAAACAGGAGTGGGGGACGTGTCCACACGGGTCCTGCTATACACGTCTGGGTTCCAGTGTATGGCTCGCCCCAGTTAAACCTCAGCTCTGGGTGGTCCCAGTCATGCCGTGGATCCCTCTCCTGCTGTGAGCGGTCAGGGAGCTCTGGGTTGTCGCCACACCCCGTGCCATCATCCGGGTAAGGCTCCTATTCTTCCACACGCGTATTGTACTTGGCAGCAG
Organism: Cynocephalus volans; assembly: GCF_027409185.1. Lineage (NCBI taxonomy): Eukaryota > Metazoa > Chordata > Mammalia > Dermoptera > Cynocephalidae > Cynocephalus > Cynocephalus volans. Next base: position 127,054,339 of record NC_084470.1, on the reverse strand, counting down.
CGGCCCGTTCTTTTGGGGTCTTAGGATGGGGCCCCGGGAGCGTGTCCTTGGTAATATGGGACGCTGTCCGTGCACCCAAAGGCACCACGTTCCGGGCTGCCCTTTGCAGCCACCAGACTCCCAGGACCCCCGCCCTGGCCACCGCCAACTTCCTTAACACAGGATCATACACTTGATACAATGGGTTGTACACGAGGACATGCTGAATCGACACTGAGATGGCCCATGCACTGTGTCACTTTGACCATCAGATAAAACCTAGCATAGGAGAAATGACTCAGATATTTAATAGGTATACTCGCGTTTTCTTTGTTAGAAGTCTTAGATTGATTTATTTATTCATTTTAAAATTTGGTTGCTCTTCTTTTTCTTTCTTTTTTTTTAATTGAGGCAGCAAAGATCAGATCTGCCTGGTTAAGTGATGAAATATGAGCAGCCAAGAATAAAGATGCATGGGACCTTTATTCTTTGGCGTGATTTTGTTCTTCAGTTTTTTGCAGTCCCCCTCCACTGTGTGGTGTTTCTATTTATGGTCAACTGAAAGTACTGATAAAACTCAGACAGCCTGCTAGTATGTTTCTTCTCAAAAAGAAAAAAAAGAAAAAAAAAAGAAAAGAAAAAAAAAATATATATATATATAAAATTTCCTTAGGACTGAATTGTAGAAACATCGTGAGCATTTTAAATGAAAGATCAACTATTTGAATATTCGTAATAATATCATTTTTAATCTTATGCATTAAATTTAGCAATCTGAGGTTTTCTTCTCTAGCATAGAAAAATAGAGGAAAAGACAGGAAAAATATTTTTATTCTATGCTTAAATCATTTTGTGACTAAAACATAAAGTTATCAGGTGACATTTTTTCTAATGCTAATGAATGTGAGGATTGTAAGCTATAATAGAATGTTTTTTTTAAAAGAACACCATTTAACATTCCATTTTCTTCTTTTACACTAATGTAACATCACACAGATGCTAACTTAGTATGTAGGTATTACAGCTATTGCACTAGTTGTGCTGTTATAAACCTTGACGCTTGAATATCCTGATGTTTATTCTTTTCCACTGTAAGAAAAAGAATAAATTTTAGCACACAAGGGGTCATCTGGAAATAAATAAACAATGTTCATATTAACCATTTTCCTCTTTTCTGTTATATCCAGTATCTAATGGAAGGTCTTCACTTTCTCTTTTGTCTGGAAAGAAACTAGATGAAGCATATCCACTTGAAAGCTATCATAAAATATTGCACGGTATTATAATAGTCTATCATGAAAGTTCTTCTTTGTTTCTTTTGTTTTATTTGTACATTCTAACTTTCCCACAAGGACATATCATCAACTTTACCCCAAAATTTATTAGGAAAAATCCTCTAAATTTCCTTGATTAGATTTAAAACGTTTTCAATACTTCTATACCCTTTGTGCTTTTATATCCCAAAGCAGAATTACCACACTACAAAGGATGTATATTGATAAATTAACATTATATATAATTATAATTAATACATATATTAACATCATATATACTTCTTGTATCTAGTGAGAAAGCACTTACTTCTTTTCAAGATAACCCAGTCAATCTTTGAAACGTTTTGGTATAATATACTGTGCTATGACACAAAGTACATGTAAGGTGGGAGTTAAGGCAAACACACTATTATAAACACAAATGTAGAAGCTGCTTCCTTCCAGTTTCCTTCCAGTTTAGCCATTACTGAGCCAAATATTAAAAGACTGAAAAATTAGACTATCTTTCTCTAGTCCCACCCAACTAGTGGGAGACTGAACTTTTATAATGTTGTAAAGATTTGAGTCATGTAGGGAAATCTAGATCGTCTATGCTTTTCTTTGTTTGGTTGAAAAGAATTTATATTATGACCTATTTATTAAGAGCTCTGAGATGGGTCATTGTGAGTTCAAGTGCAAAAGAGGATCTCTATTTGCATTTGAATTGCCACTATATTCAAATATCTAATCAAGAAACATCTCATTTTGAAGGGCAGGTGGGTGGGAAGAGAGATTAGTAAATATAATTTATATTCCACAGGGTGTGCCAGATCTTCCCCCACATACTATTTTTCAAACTGGAGAAAGAATACAAGATCTGACTGATTGTTACTGTCCTTGCATCTGGAAGAAGACAAGGAAATAGCCATGACAATCATCCTTCCTATTTCATTCCCCCCCAGGGAAAGATCAATTAGTGTGGTCACTTTCTTTGGTGTACGGTAATTTTACAGAAAGTATTGATGCTTCTTGTCATTTGTTTAAATGTGTAACACATATTATCCCACAAGATTCCACAGTACTATGCATAGATCTCTATAATTTCTCATTTAATAAAAATAAATAACAAGAAAATAAGACATCAAATATTATATGCCAGCTGATCCTCTAATATTTCAAACATTAACATTAAGATTAATATTTAATTATATCAATGTGTGAAAATTAAAGACAATAAAATAGATATTTTAATGTGCTTTATATCAGAATAATTGTTAAAATGTCAAATAAACACTTTTTTAAAAAAATTATGGGCTGTACTTCATAAAAACCAAAAGAAAAATTTATAAAATTTGTCAGTTTTTATGACACAAGTATACACTTTAGCATGCATTAAAATTATACTAGTATGTATTATATAATCAATGCACATTAAAAGGTATCCACTGATATTAATCATCATATCAGCATTTTATTAATAGACTAACTGCATTTATATTAGTTATATTGAAAGTGAGAACAATGTTGAGCTCAATCACTAGCTTCTTAAAATAAATTATATAGGTGGCATAATACAGAGGTGTAGTTTCTATAGCTTAACCAAACTGACCCAACTATGGTTATGCTTATGCTATTGTAATGGCCAGTTAATAAGAAGTTAATAATTAGCATTTCATCATCATATGGTCAAACTAATGTAGTTATGTCAAATGGCCAAAATACTGTGAAGAGCCATTTCTCCACTTTGTTATTCTGTTAAAACCTTACGTACAAATCAGATCAACAATAATCTGGCTGCATTCCATACGTGGGTGCCATATTTGTTGTCTGGCTGCTCTGGGATTAAGGTGCAAACAAATGAAAGCATATGCTTCGAATATATAGAGGTCTACAGATATTCAAAATGCGTTCTTCTGTCGTTTTAAAAGTGAGCATAGACTATTCATCAAGATAACTATAAGAGGGCGGATGAATTTGAGCATCTATATCTAGCCACCAAATGAAGAGCTGTTTTTACCATGCTCATCTCTTTAATCATGGTCATGTCAATTAGCATGGAAAGCCATGTGGGTGATTAAGCTGAGAATCACACCCGAAACTTTCACGATCGGTGCACATATATGGTATTTGAGCTGCTTATATTTCGGACCATCTGTCAAAATGGCAAAAGGCCCAATACAAAGTTGCCAGATCCTAGCAAGTAATTTTCAGATGGTTATGGGTTTCTCGGGGTATTCTAAATAAATAATATCATCATTTAAAGATTACTGATATTTTAATTAAAAAAAAATAGTATTATACTTCTTTTTATGCCAAACTAAACATATTTCCTAGCAAGTGAAGTAAATAAATGAGACTATCTTTAAGTAACAATTAAAAACTATTACTTCTATATTTTGGCTTGAATCGTTGTCTCCTTTAAATAGAGATTTGTGTTTAAGCTTTTTCCTATTTGGTAATGGACCTATATTAATTGGCCTGAAAATACAAAATCCAGTGACCCAGAAACTAAGACCCCCTATATTTTATTCCTCTTTGCCTTTTATTTTTGGTGCCTTTCAGCAAATTACCTAACAGCCCCCAAGTCTCATTTTTTTTCATGTTTAAAATAAGACAATTAAACTAAATAATTGCTGAAGTCTTATTAGCAATAATATTTTGTGATTCTAGAACAAATGCAAAAATTCTCTTCATTTCTCAATGCCCACACCAAAGATCTTTTCTGTGTATTTTTAAAAACTGCTCCCCGTCTTGTCCAATCAGAATTATTTCCTCATTTGTATTCCTATAACACTCTGCATATAAATCAAAGTACCGAGTACATTATAGTGTAAATTTATGTATGTTTATGATCTGTCTCTGCTAAACATATTGTGAGCTCCTCAAGGGCAGACACTAACCTTTTGTCATCCATTGCTCAGCACATGGTATCTACTGAATAGATGCTTATTACAGTAAATAGAGATAGATATGAGTATGTGAACACTAAAACAACAGTAAGTCATTTTAGAAAAATAAAATAAAACGATACACACACATTATGCAATTTTTTTTTTTCTTTTACAAATTCTAACTCTGAAATGAGCATGCCTTGCCCTAATGTATAGGAAACAAATTTGTTCTATAATTTACTTTTTAATTTATGCATTGGTAATAGCTTATAAGATTTGTCCCTGCCAACAATTAATTTAATTAGGTGAGAATTCTTACATTGTTTTAGAAACTATAAATAGTTGTTGCTGTCTTTTAGATGCTTTCTTCACAAAGATGTTTATATCCATCTGTCTTCTTTGCAGGCTTCATCAAAACTTGATTGGGTTTTATTTCAAGACAAGCTTTTGGTACTTTCTCATTACCTGCTATCAACCCCATTCTCTCGACAATGTCATTTGGTCAGGATCACTGCACTCACTCCTCTTTATCTGCATGGCATCCAGACCGGAGGGCTCCTAAGCCCTATCTCACACCCAACTGGCCTTGCTTGGTCATGTCTTCTCACACAGAGATGTGTAGATTTGCTCTTGTTTTAGAGTCTTTTTTATAAAGCTTTACTTCTGATCAAGATTGGTGGAATAGACAGTCCCCAGCATCACCTTCTCCTACAATCAACCCATTTACAACTATTAAAAAGCCATGATTGCCAATCTGGGGCTGCTAGAGCTCAAGGGAAGAGGAGGAGAGACCTATGGAATCCACGAAAGCAGGAGAAGCCACGATGAGACAAAGAAAGGGTTGCTCCAACCATTTTCGAGCCCCGGAAGCTTCAAGTCTGGCCCCGGTGAAGGCCCAGAGCAAGAGCTGGCAAAAGCCACTGCTGGGCCCTTTGTATAAAGTTGCTGGGAGACTGCAGGGGAGAAGAGGGACTTGGTGGCCCCCAGCCCAGCACTATCACTAAAGAGGTTCCTGTGGACCCACATAGGAGCAAGGGGCTATAGACAAGTGAAAAAACAAGTCATTTAGCAGCCAGTGAGTGACCGCAAGGGATTGGCGCATAGTTTGTCCCATGGGAAGTGTTTGGAGTGTAGGGGTTGGGAGAGACGGGCCATTGGGGGAACATTGGGGCCCAGCGTGGGCAACTGATCTGAACCCCAATCAGCACAGAACCACTCAGTGGAGACTGGTCAGGAATATAGAACTGCAGCGGGTGCAGTTTACTGAAAAGACCCAGGCGCAGACCAGAGTTTCCACACAATCCACGTGTACCAGACCTCACGGGACCCAAAAGTGCTTACAAGGTCAACAATTAAAACCTGAGCTGCACGAAAAGCCTTCCTCAGGGAATCAGCAGCAAAGCAGCAAGTTAGCTCAACCACAGGGCTCAAGTGCCAGTTTCTACGGCAAGATCCCCCATTTTAGAAGTAAGCAAAGGACAAAAAATTAGTTCCAGTGTAGAATTTAAGTGGTGGGAACAGCAAAGAGTCCAACACAGAACTGAAAGAAAAAACAAAAAACTCACAGATCAGAGGCAAATTTCTGATATTAACCAGTAAAAGTGTAACACCACCAAAGAACACCTATAAAACCTAGGAGGATGGGAAGCCCCCAGGCTCCCAAACCAGAGTGGGGAGTGGGGTTGCCAAAGGCCTCAGCCATACCCTCTAATGTCCACATCCAGCCCAATGACGACTACCAGGCTGCCACCAGAAGTGCCCTGGGCTCACAAGCTGGGGTAGGGGTGCCGAGGGCCTAAGCCATGCCACTCCAATGTCCTTATCCAGCCCAACATTGACCACCGAGCCACTGGTGGAAGCACCTGGGACTCCCCTGCCAGAATGAGGGGGGTGTCATGGGCCTTGACCACACCCCTTCCTCCTCCCACTCTCTCCCATCCTCTTCCACCTCTGCCTTCCCCCACAACCGCTCCACATCTTGGAATGTAAAAATAAATAAATAACATATACATCTAAAAAAAAGCTTTACTCTAGTACGCAGATTTAAAACAACAATAATTCCTAATACTCTGTAATATGGGTAAGGGCAATAAGTGATAGGTCTGGGATTAGAACCGAGGTTGTGCCTTTTCAACTTCACAGCCCTCCTTCTATTGGTTGTTCTTTCATTTGACCTATTTGATATGTTTTCAGTTTTCTACCGTATTGGCAGCAAGTGCCTGTGTGTGCTATTGCCTGAGCTTATTCATTTGATATCTGGCAACATTAGTGTCTCAGTCCGTTTTGTGTTGCTATAACAGAAATACCTGAGACTGGGTAATTTAGAAGGAAAAGAGGTTTATTTGGCTCATGATTCTGAGACAGCTGCATCTGGCATGGGCCTCAGGCTGCTTCTATCATGGTGGAAAGTGGCAGGGAGCTGGCAGGTACAAGCAGATCACATGGCGAGAGGAAGCAAGAGAGAGAGAGAGAGAGAGAGAGAGAGGAGGTGCCAGGGTATATGAGAGAGAGAGAGAGAGAGAGGAGGTGCCAGGGTATATTAAACAACCTGCTCTCGCAAGACTAGTAGAGCGAGAACTCACTCACTACCCCTCCCCCAGAGAGAGCATTAATCCATTCAAGAGGGATCCGCCCCCATGACTCAATCAGTTTCCAACACAGCTACATTGGGTATCAAATTTCCACATGAGTTTTGGAGGGGACAACACATCCAAACTCCATCAATTAGTTTCCAAAAAGAGAACGGCGAATCTGATGTCTCTAAGGTCCTGATGTCTCTAGAGTCCATGCAGATCATACTTTGAGAATGAGCTTTGTAAGACTGTTGTATCTAACACATCCTGTAATTCATGTGGACATAGTTTAAGATGTAAGATCAAAAACAGCACTACTTGTTGGATAAAATAATAAAATTTGAATATTTCCAAGTTACTTACTTGAAGAATATAATTAATAAATGAAACCAGGCTTTCATTTCCTAAGTAAATATTTCATAAAATGATTGCACAAGCCTTTCTTTGCATTTTGTGCTACTGAAGGTTGGTCAAACATGCTGAATATTCAGCAATAATGGGATCTGTCATGCAAATGGTAATTTTGCTTGAAGTCATGTTTTCTTTAGAGTCCTTCCTTATTTAAATAAGTTCACTTATCCCCATACTAACCTTGATTCACTTTAATTTTACTTTTTTAAATGGCAATAATTTAAAGAGAATTCTGTAGCTACATTATAAGATTCATGTTGTACAACATATCTTTTTAGGCTCACCAAATTTTTCCAAACATACATAATCTATAGCCATATACAGTTTGTGGACTTTTTTTTTTTTTTAAAGAAAAGAATAGAAAATATAAATCTAATTTGAGCTTGGCTCAATGTCTGAAATAAAATGTGGGAAAACCAGAAGTATGCAGTTTAAACTAGAACCTGAACTTTAGATGAACAATTCTGGGGTTTCCGGAAAGGAAATATCAAAACTGCAAGTAAGCAGATATAATTAACTGGAACACTTTCAGTTTAAACAGATAGTTATTTAAAGAATTAAAGAAGAAGAAAAAACAAAACAGAAAAGACAATTAAGTAACTTACCAGAGATTTTACTTATCCTGGAAGGAAGCTGCTCCTTGTCTTTATACCCATGCAGTTAACCATGACATTGGACAACTACTTATTAAGTACAAATATGCCTCGTGGCCTGTGGTATATAATTTTCCAGATAAAATGGAATATGGACTATAGGCCAATACATTAACTTATTTCTTAAAATAATAACACTCTAAAACCTCTACAATAAACTTCAGATTATTTCCAAATAAGGACCATAGTCAGAATAATTTAGCAGAGAAACTTCTTTGATTCTTCTATCAGAAATCATGTTAAGGATATTAAATGCTTGGCATACCAATACTATTCAAAGTAGGCAAATGCACTTCTAGAATTGACCTTTAAATGGATGTTAGTATTTTTATCGTGCAAATATAAAAAGAAACTCACTTAGGGTTTCTTCTTTTAATAAAATCATGCAAAAACAAATTACGTATGAATGTGTTTGAGTGTCTCTAAAGTGAAAAAGAATTATGTAGCGCAACAATGGATCCATTTCAGTAGGTCCAAGGCGCTTCACGAGGTCGTGGATTGATGTTTAGGATTTAACTGAAAATGGGTTTCTACAAAGCCCTTGTTCACTTTTTCCAGTTTTTTTAAAGGTGCATTTTTCAAAGAGATTTAATCACCATGAGTCTTATTAATTTACTTTCCTCTCATCAAAATGTTATTTTTGCAGGAGTTAGATATTTGATAGTCAGTTATCTATCCTGGACCTTTTCCTCTGCAGGGGGAAATGCATATTTTGCCAAGAGCAAATGAAAATCAAATAGCAAGAATATGTTGGTTTGGTATGAGGTTTACTGGGTTCCAAGGTTGTGAATAAAGTCCACTTGTGGTCTGAAACTCATTCCTTATCATTTTCTACACATCATCAAGAAGTTTCACTCTAGATACTTACTGAGGGCAGAGGTGAACTAGACTCCAGAAAAATGAGGAGACGCCAGCTGGTTTGACTCAACTGAGCAGCTCCACGTCATCTTTTTCATACATTAATTTAAGAAATGCTGAAAAAGCCTTCACTATGGCCCAGATATTGCTCTAAAGACTTTAGAAGTTCTAGCTGGCTTAAATTTCTACCAAGTCTATGTTGGAGGTAACATTATATGACCCAGATCAAGAAGTGTTAAGTAACCTGCTCACAGCCATACACACCTTAGGTGGCATAGCAGAGTTTCGAACCCTGGCAGTGTGACTCCAGAAGTTGTGCTTTTTGTCATTTTGCTACATTGCTCCTGGCTCAAGCTTTTAGATTACGTTAGTGCTTCCCAAATTTACTTCTTCTGTTAAGAGGTTACGATGGAAGGCTCATGGATTCTACTCAGCAGTGTAGAGGTGCTCATTTGACCTGAGACATGCTCAAGAGTGAATAGCAATTCCGAGGAAAGCAAGTAGCATAGATTGAACGAAATCAGGGCTCACAGCCTCTCTGGGACTACCTTCCCCTTGCATTGACACTTTATCATGTGGGTGCCCATCTTCAGCACAATCTTTTATGTTGCTTTCCATAATTTAGGATGTGTGGCTGACATCCCAATTGAGTCCTAATTTTGCCCATTTTAGGAATTAAAGCAAATCTAGTACTGTCAGATGAGAGTGAGATATGCACTTTGCATAATATCCAAGGCCCTGAGCAACTGTTTACCACCTGGGTGGTTTTGGTCAAGTCAATCATCTTTGTTAGCTGCTTTTTACCATCTTTATAATGGGACAATGGGAACAGCGACTTTATCAGCTTGCTTTGTGGATCAAATGAGAAACCATAAGTAAAGAGCCTCAAACACAATAAGCATGCAAAACTATTTGCATGAGAACATTGGCATGAAGGAAAAATGTTTGCATAGAGCCATGTAGCAGAGAAAGACACACGGAGAGCATAGCTTTTGGTCTAGACTCTGAGCTGTGGGATGAACTCACCTCAGGGCCCCAAGGGAAGACATCTGTTCCAGGAGGAGCTCTGTGAGAAGACAGGGCTCAGTCGGTCTTGTGTAGGGCAATGTGTGCCCTGGAAGAGAACACAAGGGAGTTTCCCTCTTGCTTTAGAACAGGTAGGACAATAGGAAGTCCAGAATCTCTTGGAATCTCAGTGCTGTGCATCCCGGGGAGCATGGGGGCATTATGCCCTTGGCATGGACATTGGATTTTCTCACTGAGTGGAGAGGCTGTTGGTAATGGGGAGATCCCACCTTCAAGGGAATTTCAGTACTAAAGAGAAAGGTGGAAGAAGGTAGGGCAGGAAGGCAAGGACGTTAGAGGACTGTGTAAAGTGCACAGAAGACTCTCCTCTGGGTTTTCTAGAAATATCAAGATGACTCCTTGAAGAACTTAAATTCTTTTTCTAAACGCATGTACATATGTTCATATTAGACAGTGATACTATTAATACCTGCCTTGAGGCTAGTAAAGAAAACTTGGGTTATATTAGGTTTTAATTTTGTCACTCTAACTACATTGTAATGCCTTCAAGGAGAAACCTATTTTATGAAAAGCCCCTAGTTTATGGCCCAACATGTACATAATTGATGATTATTTTTCCACTCATGCTTTGCAGAAAGAGTGATCCTAGAACCACCTCAGTATTGAAGGGAATGTCCCAGTGATACGTTATCAGTGACACGTTACCAGCTCTATCAGGGCTGATTTGGAGCTTTTTTTTTTTTTTGGCTGTTTATTTTGTGTACCTGTGGTCAAGTATTGGGGAGTGAATGTTCTCAGGTTCTTCCTCAGCCTCTCACCTCCTAACCCTTCTGTTTTTTTATCATATAGGTAAGGACATTTTGCTTGTTTTTGTTTTTTTATGCTATCTTATGAAGTTTTTCCTCTGTGATAGGATATGTGGTCTAACATAAGCTTCACTAATTCTGTACAAAAAAACAAAAAACAAAAAACTGAAAGCAATGGAAATTTGCAAAACAAACAAACATGGTAAGGTCTGTATGGGTGAGTTTTATTTTATTTTTTTATTAAACTTAAATAGTTAAAATCAGAATTTTGAACTGAATGTGTACTAAGAAGTGTTTACATAACTAATATTTTGGGGGGGGGGGTTCCTATGTGGAAGAATAATATGATAGAAAAGCTTCTGAAGTGCCTTGACCAACTTCCACTGGGAAGCATGACACGGAAATTATTATCTTTTAAAACTTTTTCTCTAAAAATTGGAAACGATTATAATATTTTCGATTTTAACTATAATGAAGTATATAAGAAGAATAAAATCTTAAGAGAGGACAAAGAAGAAGAGAAGAAGGAAAAAAGGAATTAGAGGTTTCAATATATGAAAGCTGTTTTACATAGATGGACATTTTACTCCTTTCTGTAATGTTGTGACAATTGTTTCATAGGGTCTCCCAGTACCAAGGGAATTTAAAACTTGCTTTTTCTTTTTTGAATTTTATATTAAATTAGTGTTTATTTTCTCTTTCTTTGCTGGGATTTTTCAATGAAAAGAATGCTAAAAATCCTTTCTCCACTACTATTGCCTAATCCATTTGTCTCTATTCTTTCTTCTCGTGTTTCTAACTGGATCACACCAAACCAGAATTTGCTCCAAAACACATCTGGGAAATACAGTGAAAAATGTACATTGGCCCGTATCATGTATGACTTCCTTTGCCTTAGTTTTCGGTTATGCCTGCTCCCTCTCCCCTCTGTTGGCAAATAGATCAATTGGAGGTGTCTGCTTTATTTCTCACAAGCATATGTAAGCATTTATTTATGGGTTTTGTCTTAATGCATTCCATATTAGAAAAGGCCCAAAGTACAACATTTCTTTAAAAATTCAGATTTCTTGAGAAACAAGGAGGCGGTGAGGAGGAGGGAGTGTTAACTTGGCAGACTGTGTTTAAAATATTTTGCAAAAGGAGCCCCCTGAGGAGCTGCCCATTAAACTCCCACCATTTTGCTGTGAGAAGTGAATGTTTTTATTGGCTTCGAATTTATGTGATTCTTAAACGTTCTCACAGGTTGAACTAAAAAAGAAATAACTGTTTGAATGTATACCTGACTACCCATGAATGAATTGTCTCTGTTAATCATTAAGAGAATTTGTTTTTTGCTTTAACTTCATACTTCTTTTTTATTTTTCTATAGAAAGCATAATACGTGGGTAAGTTTTATCACTATTCTTTAAAGAGCAGAGTAGGAGCCTCAGATTTCTGCCACAATTTTTTTTTCCCTGCTCTGTATTTGCCTGATTGTGGAGTGTATTGCCATTCACAGTTGCAGGAAAGCAGTGACGTCTCTGAAAAGCACAAAATAAATCCTGTTCATTGCGTGGGTAATTATTTCAAGGTCATCCATTCATTGTCTTTGTCTTATTGTTTGAATTAGTAGCTAATAACGGTGCTGAAATGTGAATGAATTATTAGCAATGGGGCATATTTTGGGGAGTGTCAGGAACTATTACAGGGCAATTAAGGTTATCCAATAGCAAAGCTGTGTTCCCAGCAGATGTCTTGTAATTACTGTGTTTAAAGAGTGTAAGGCTTAAACTAAGATTATAGCTTTTATATTGTCTGCCTTTAGAAGTCATATTTGGAATTTATTCAGTTTATTCTCCTGCCCTTTCCCTTTTGTTCTGATTCTGTCACTTAAATTTTGATTTAAACATCGTCTTTTTATGAATTAAAATAAGCATCAGCAGATGGTAAGCAGTATAGATGTTTATAAAAATAGGAAAATGTTTGCAAAGATATTTAAAATGACTATTGATAAATAATTTCTATTAATATTATTTGTTACTAACTTTTTAATTTCTGTAATTCAAATGTTTTAAAATCTCAAAGAGTTTACAATCTGGTATTTATGAAAGTGTTGTCCCAATTTATTCACACTTAGCAGGGTAGTAAAAGTCATTCAGGAAATGTTGAGTTATATATTACCTGGGAACTCCTCATTTTTAATGACACTCATAGTGTCTTTACTTTCTCCTTTCAACATTGGCCTATCAAAGTTGGCTTTGTTTACTTAAGCTTTTAGAAGATTTAAAAATGAGTGGAATAAAATTCCCTTTCGTAGTAAGCATTTTTGATTTGCAGATAGAGCTTCAGGAAACAGTACGGCATGCTTGAGTTGCATCTGTTATGAAAATACTTGACACAGCTGCTGCAGAGAAATGCTTTAAAAGCAACTGCAAAACACCCTGCGTTTCTCCTCTTATTGACATGTTTGGCATTACGAGGCCTATTGGACTATTTCAAAGAGTGCTTATATTCAAATCTGAAAGTTGATTTATTTGACCAACTGGTAAGTTATTGGAGGACAAAGGGAACGAGTGGCTAGGAGGGAAAAAAATCTGGCAAATTTTCCTTATTTGTATGTCCCTATCCTCCCTGAAAGTTTAATAGCATTAAAAAGAAAATAATAATAATAATAAATAAAGGATAAGCATTAAGAAATAAAAATCAAGCATTAAAATCTAAAGATCTCCAGCTTAGAATTATTCAGATTTGCTCACTTTTGTATTCCCTGCATAATCCAACAGATCCTCTTGCTAATAAAAAGCCTTCTATCCAAAACAGCAATGAGACATTGGATTTTCTTAAGGCACCTATTTTTTTATCCTAACATTTGGGAAATTATAATTAGGACTTTCCTAACTATTTTTGAATAAATCATTTCAAGCATAGGTTTTCTAGAACTTTTGGAATCATTTTAATCAATTTGAAGGCATAAGCAAAAGGGTCTTGAATTTCTCCCAACAAATGGCAAAGCATGAATGACTTTTATATTTATAATATTGTGGCCACTATCTTTGATAGACTCATCATGAATATTAACACTGAATAGGCATATGTATTTAATAATATTTAAATATTTTGTTTAAAATCAACAAGCAATTCCTGTGTGCATGCACTGTGATAAACATTCACAGAAGTACACCTCTGAATAAGACACAGTTTACCCTCTAGAAAAAAAAAAGGTGTTGTCTTATAAAACAGGTAGACACAAGGTACGTCCTGTGTTGCAAAACAGAATGTTGCAAATGTTATAAAACAACTTGAATCACAATGGAAACACAGAAGGAAAACTAATGATATGTCAAATCAGGTGACTGGAGAAGTTCTCCTGGGCATGTAGGGTTTTTAAATATAAAAAATAGGAAGTAAGGTAGGCTGAAAAAATGGAGAATACAAGGAAGGCACTGTAGGCCTAGAAACTAGCATGAAATTGATGAAAATGTGACAATATAGCCTTATTTAGAGATGAGAAAATAATTTTTATACCTAAAATGTAGATTTAAGAAACTGACTAAAAAGAAACAAACCTAAGCAGTTAGATTAGAGTTAGACTCCAGAGAGCCTTTCCATGATCAGTCATTAGTTGTTTTGGGCCTTTGAACATGAAGTGAATGAGCAGATCTGTGATTAGGAGATAATTTTGGACGCTCTGTGAAAGATGGGATTAAAGGGAAAGATTGGTGATAGAGAAATGAACAGGAACCTTGCTGCAAGGGCAGCGGAGTGACAAAGGACTCTCAGAAACCAGTCATTGTGGACGTCAGCATTTCTTTGTACTGGGCCATGTTATCTTCTCTGATAGAAAACCCTTTCCTCCTCAACCCTGTTGCTTTCACTAAAAACCAAACAAACAAAACCTTAAACTTCTTCAAATCTTACAAAATTAAATTAAGATGTTAGTTTTAAAAAATCAATTAATAACTCAAGATTATAACAAAAACAGTGGTCCTTAGAGACAATAAAAAAGGGGCACTGAAGTATAACTTAAATAACAATTGTGATATAATTTTATTGGCAGAAGCGAGAGAGAGAGGAGAGGGACATTTGGTATCATAGTGCAAAAGTGGTCATTTTAATGTCACATCATAGGAAGTTACTGATAGAAGTAATATGGGGGTCTTCGAAACGTGCATGGAAGGGTTCATATTATCTTTTAATTCAATTTTTCCGTGAATTTTTTAAAGTACCCTCATACATATTATTTAGTAATAAGAGGACTGGGAAAAAAAAAGAGATAATAGAATTTTTTTTTTATTTTACTTTGATAGAAAATTTAATTTATATTACCTCTTTCATCAACTTATTACTAGGTATATATTACTGCATAATGACTTTCTATTATGTAACATTAAAATGAGCACTTTTGTACCATGATACCAAATGCCCTCCTGTCTTCTCTCCCTTCTCTGGATAAAATTATATCACACTTTTTATTTAAATTATACTTCAGTGTCCCCCCTCCCAACCTTTATAAAATTGTTTTATATTGTTCACTTCTGAATCAAGTAGTTTACAAAGATTTACCCTTATTTAAATAACTCATTGTTTGCCCTGGAGTTGATAATTGTCTTTTATTTTCCTCATTTGTGGAATCTTAGAAAAAAGAAAGTTTGATACATAGAGGCAGAAAGCAGAATAGTAGTTATCAGAGACTGGAGAGGGGAGAGAAAGGGAGGGAAAACAAGAAGAGGATGTCATGGGTACAAAATTCAATTAGATAAGGGCCGGCCCGTGGCTCACTCCGGAGAGTGCGGTGCTGATAACACCAAGGCCATGGGTTCGGATCCCTATATAGGGCCGGCCCGTGGCTCACTCGGGAGAGTGCGGTGCTGATAACACCAAGGCCATGGGTTAAGATCCCCTTACTGGTCATCTTAAAAAAAAAAAAAAAAAAAAAAAAAAAAGTCAACTAGATAGAAGGAATAAGTTCTGATGTTCTGCTGCACAATACGGTGACTATGGTTAACAGTTAAGTTTTGTACGATACATAAATAGCTAGAGGACAGGTTTCAGAATGTTTTTACCACAAAGAAATGATAAAAGCACGAGGTGATTGATACATTAACTACCCTAACTTGATTACTATACAATATACACATGTATCGAAACATCAGATTGCATCCCTTAAGTATGTATAGCTACAATGTGTCAATTAAAGAAAAAGTCAGGTTAGTATGATGAAACTCATTCATTCACTTAGCCACTCAACAAACACCACTCTTCTGTGCCTGCGGCTTCCCTCCCACATGCTCCTGCAGTTCAGGGAAGCCAGTGGTTTCCCCTTGCTCCCTGCCTTGGGCAGTAAGAGAGTGCACGTGGTCATGGTGTGCTCATTTGGCCCAGCTGTACCTCAGACCTAGGGGTAGTCCTGATATCTGCTATTCCTACATTCTTTGGAATTCTTTTACTCCCTACTAGCAAATCCCTCATTGCTCCAATCTTCTGTTATAGCTAAAAACTCATACGGACTTTTCCTGTCCAAATTATGGTGTGGTTTTCCTCTCCTGGTTGGATACTAACGGATAAATTGGATAAATAAAAATCAAATTATAAACGTGTGAAATTATATCCCCTAAATTACATTAATGTTAGCTGTCTCTGGACATATTTTCATTATTTCACTTGTCTGTATATTCCAAGTCTTTACGATGAAAATATATTACACTTGTGATAAGAAAAATACCAGCACAGTTTTCTTAATCCTAAAATAAAAAGGTTTTTATCCACTGGTGGGCAGTGAAGAATGATCTGCAGTTACCTCCAATTACTCAGTATGATTTAATTTAGGCTCTTTGTACCTTGTTCAAATACTATGTGATAAACTTCAAGATAATCACTAAAATACAGCAAATTGATACTGTTTCCAGTAAAGATTCATGATTCAAAATTAATTTATTGATGCATTAATGTTCATGGAATATTTAATAAGTTATTTTTATAAGTAAGGCAGATGGACAATAAAAATGTTAGGGTTTCAGCTTTCTCATTGCATGGAATAAAACTAAATCTTTCTGGTCTAAAACCTTGCTGGTTTCGATGTGTAATATTTACGTAGGAAGGTTGTGAGAGGATCTTAAACCTTTTTGACATCTGAATTTGAATTTTAGTTGGCATGTTATAAAAATTGCAAACTGTACTCAGAAATTATCTAATTTGGAAAAGGGCCATGATTTAAAAATTTAGCTTCTATTGATGCTATTCGTTTCTGTGTACCCGATCACAGGAATTCTGAAATTAGAAAGATCTTACTTCAGTAGAGAACCTGAGGAATTCTAGGTAGTTACACTTCACGCTAGTGTCGGGGTTAGGGAACACACAATGAAACTAAAGTAGTTCTCTTAAAGGTTGATTCAGACCATAAAGTGGCTTTAAAAAATGGCAATTTTATTCCTCTCAGATAATACATTACTTTCATCTTTAACTTGATTCTAAATTAGTTTGCTTTGGTAGCTCTTACATTAGTAAAATCCTGTACTGTTATAATTTTTAAACCCCATCATCTCATTATTGAAAAACGTAATGGATACCACATCGTGTATTTTCCTTTGGAATAAAATTGAAAATTACATTATATGCATTTACTTGTTTGATCATTTCTTAAAAGTAATTGTATCAACAATAATTTAAAAGTGAAACACTAGTATGTTAGCAGTTAATCTGACCTTTCCTGCTTTAAACTAAAATTTCTGCCCTGGAAAAAAAAAAAAAGTAGTAGATTTTCATCAGCTTGCTCAATGGCAGTCCGATGAATGTGGCAAGAGTGTGCTCTGGGAATAAAATACAATGTTTTATTTTATGAATGGGAAACTTCAGGCAGAATTAAAATAATATAAAACGGGCAAATGATGAAATCAATTTTGATAACTTGTCATTGTGTAATATTACATATGAAATACATAGACTTGATATGGAGAACCAGGTAGACAATTTAATTTTATATTATGAACAGTGCCAAATATCAGCCGCTCTTGACAGTATTGAAACTCAGATTGGAAGCATTGCCACAGAGACTGTACAATTGATAGGAATAATTTTCTTTTTCTCCCTAAATTTGATTAGTAGTTTTGATGTTTTCTACTTCATAATGTGTAGGAAAAATTATGCAAAATATTCACAAGGGTATTTTTTTTTATTCTGTAATATCGATACATTTGTTTTATATTTAAACATTAAATTGCTCATCTTCGGTTGGTCTAATTTCACTAAATTTGGGATAATAACATCTTGTTCAATCTGCTGTCATAATAAAAACGATAATTTTATGTACAATTTTGGTCAGCTTCTAGTTTGCTTTGTCAAATTTAGAACACTTGAACATTGTGGTTTCTAAATTTAGTCAAACCCTTTGAGCTTTAAGTTCTATTTGGTGCTGGCTGAACATGAACCGCTGCTTTGAAAAAAGCATTCCCTTGGCACTATCAGAATCTAGATGTGTGCACAGCACAGACCTCCTCTTATTTAAAAGAAATACTTCACTTTTATTTGAAAGTTGGGAGTTCCAAGGGGATAAATAATAAAATATGAAACTTTAAAGAAATAGGTCATATTTTAAAACAGTTCTCAGGCAGAATTGGACCTTTGGGTTTAGGGCATGGCATTCTTAAAAGAGAGAGAGAGAGAGAGAGAGAGAGAGAGGCCCATTTTAGTTATTTAAAAATGTACTTTCACTTAGCTCAGTGAGTTAAAGCAAAATCTGTTCATTAGGTTGCTTTTGGTTTGGTGTTACTAAGAAGGACTTTGTTGAACTATTTTTTGTCTTCAAGATTCTTGAATAATTCTAGATTATTCTACACACTACAAGAGATAATCAGGGTATACATCCCTCAAAGTCAAATGGAGTATTTTTTTTCACACTTTTGCTACAAATTTAATGCATAATGATAATGATAAAAAAAACATTTACACAAGAGACACCTCAGGCAATGTCCTAAGATCTTTACATATATGAATTCATTTAATACAACCACCCTTTAACATAGGTACTGTTATTATTCCCAATTTACAGATGGGTTTACTAAGGGTCTAAGAAGTGAACTAACTTTTTACGTGTCACACAGCTAGTAAGTGATAGGCCAGGGCCAGAACCAGAGGCATCTGTCTGGAGTCCATCCTATTAACTCCTACTGTGCAATATCTCAGAAGGCAAAACTAAATTTAAGAACCACAGTGTTCAAGGATCCAAGTTTCCTCCACAGTCTGTCCACTTCAAGCAAGTTAGTCAATGTTTATGTAGCAAAGACTGTCTTCCCAGGTCGTGTACTCATTCCTTAGTCACATGTGCTTATGTAAAACCTGCCACCCCTAATGCTCAAATTGTAACGTAACACAGGTTGTAAACAACGGGAAATTTTCAAATGGATCTTACTTGTCTCCCAAACTTCACATATTCCGTTTGCTTGTAGGAACTGTCTCCCTGGGAATACACACACACACGCACACACACGCACGCACACACACACATGCGTGCGCACACACACAATTCTTTGCATTTCCAGTCTCAGTATCCTTTCCCTTCCTTCAAGGCTCAAGTCGGGGTTGGGTGCTCTTAATTTATGTACTCATCCTCCTAACATTTTCTATCATATCTCCCTGTGTATCCTGTCTTCTCCTATAGGACTCATTCATAGTTAGTTTCAATAAATGCTAGTTTTAAATGAATGAATGACTAGATAAAGAAATTGCTGTAACATAGCTACTGTTTCTGAGATATTACTCTTTAAACACAAACAGAAGGACTATTCTGTGGACACACTTCTAAAGACAGATTAACTCTTCTCTTCACCTGAGAATAACGCAAAATTTAGTGGGTGCAGAGAAATTACCTTCTCTCTATGTCTACTGCTCCCTTGCAAGAAAAATGCATAGTGGCCCACTGGAGAAATGAGAGGATCAAACTGTAAGTTCATTGAGATCCCTTCTGAAAACACTTTGGGACAAAATCTCCACCTCTTCTGAGCCTCTCCATTGGCAGCCAACAAAACAGAACATTTAAATATGTTTACTGTTTTTGTGTGTGTACTTAATACCTCTCCTATAGTACTTACCAGATCTTCTTATAGTGTAGCTGTACCACTGGGTACTCAATAAATGTTTATTGTGTTGAATTGGATTAAATATTTAAGCACTTACCTTTTATAACCTTGGGACATCTTTTTTACACTAACAAACTGAGTAAAAAGTGCACAAATTGTCTCCATTTTATGTTGGATTATATATGACATTTCTAGCAAGTAAAAAATGTAGAAAATTGCGAGGGCAATAATTTGTTGAGTGTTGGAGATAGAAAGAGCAACAAAATGATGTCGTCTCAGTTCACCCACTACCAGCTCTAGGTAGTGGGTTCTATTCTGTGGCTTTAAGTTATTATCACTCCTGTATCATAAATTCTAGCGACATACACGATAGCTATTTCTTACATTCTTCTGGAGCAAAATCACCAATGTCACATTCTCTGTGCAGTTTCCTGTGGATGGAAAATTTGAAAAAATAATGGGAGTTTAAATGAAAATAAAGGGTGGAAGGAGTAAAACAATAAAAAAGAAACAAATGTATAAAGTTCTTCCTTCCTGGATGCATATTATTTTAACACTCTTCTATAGATGAATCCCTTTTTTGCTCACAGAGATAGCTGAGAGGGAGTGTAAATGCTTATGTATCTTTGAAACAGCCACCGTTCCAGTACATGAGAAGAATGAAACGAAACACTTAGTATATAACTGCAGCCGAGAGGAAATCAAGGAACCTGCCTAGCTACCCTTCAATTCAGCTAAAATTTCCTCTCCTCTTCTCTTGTTTATTCCTTTGTGAATTTTAATGTTCCTTTTTTGACCTGGAGCATACTGATTTAGCAAAAGTATTTATTATTAGCTCTTCTCTACAGGTTTTGTTTGTTCCTGAAAAAATTAGGTTTTCATGGAAATTTGCTTTGGTGAGTAAACAGTATTTAGAACATCATCTTACTCAAAGTAGGCACTCAGAATCTATTGACTGAATAAATTAATGAATGTGTTTTACTTCATGTGAATGTACCTAGTTGATTATACAGCTTTGAATAAGAAGATTTCAAGGAGAGATTGTAAAGAGAGGGATCAGGTTTGAAATCCGTTCTAGCTCTAAGCTCCTTCTCTGACATCATTTTTGGGTCATCTTGTCTAAAACTTCAAAATTATTCTCTGAATATAGCATGAAACTATCCCAATCTCTACTTAGCAAAAAGGTAAAATGTAACTCACAGAATGTGATTTTTAAAAGACCCAAAATATACTAAATTCGAAAAATAATTGGTGAAATATACAGAAAACCATACAGTGTTTACCTGGAGATGGGATGTGATGGGGAGGTTTGGGGAGAATTTAGTTTCTTTCACTAGATTATGAGTTTATAGGGCAAGAGTTGTCTATTTTTTTTTTTTTTCCACTATTACGGACTGAGCTTCTAGTACAGGGTCTGACAGATGGTACATGCACAATAAAAGTATGGAATGATTAAATACTGTTTTATTCATTTTTTCTCTTGCAAAAAAAGCAAATATTACTTTTCTAAACAGAACAATAAACAACAAATAAAAATTTTAAACATAAAATAATGTAATTTTAAAAAAACCTATGCCATATGCATATTGTAGGACCTCAAATATTTGTTGAGTGACTAAACCCAAGCAAAAAGCACAAAATCAGTCAGACAAACTGTGAAACATGAGTCATTGTTCCTTAGCTGTATGAAAACCACACATTTATTATCAGGATAAAATTGAAAACCTAACACAGGCATGTACGGGTGTTCTGTGGTGTTGCATTTCTCAATATGTTATGCGATTATGCTGATGCTGAAGAGATAGAACTTTCTAGTAAGATCTTACTCAACATATCTTTGTTGCACTTCAAGTGTATCTTTATCTCCATGTGTTCTCTTCTCTTTCCCTACAGAGCTAGAGGAAGAAGTGCCATTTTCTGTCTCAGAAGTTCATTCCTCTGTCTATACCCCTGATTGGATCCCTCCTTCCTGCTCCAGGGCCCCATTCTATGGGGCATCCCTTTCGTTTCCGGAATACAACTCCTCACCGTGGTTGTTGCCATTTAGTCCACAAATGTGCATGACTAATGTCTTCTAAAAATAAAAACCCAAACTCTTGGCACCCAAATAGCTGGTTAAGCCACTGCCCCTTCAATAACTTCCCTTAACTTTCCAAAAGTAAATTATTTACTCAAAATCTGGGTGGTATTTGAACTGTGGGGAGACTGGCAAGGTGGAATGAATGAAGATTTTGCAGTAGCCTACAAACCAGCAAGGTATTGTCCACTAGGTCTGGCTGCACTTCTGTTCTCTTGGCTACTGCTGCTGATTCCTTATTTGAGTTTCCAATTCACAACTGTCATTGGTGCATTTGCCTCATATACCTCTTTCTTGTCCCTTAATTGGGACACCTGGTATTTACTGTTGTCCTTCCTCTGTTGTCTGTGACCAGCTATAACCTTCCCATGGCTGTCCTCACAACTACCTGAGAGAGTTTTTCCAAGACTTGAATTGCTGATACAATCAGACAAGGCTTTTGTTTTCTGATCACCCACTTTTCCGTAAGTCTTATATTTTGGTTTCTGCCTCAACCATTTAATGAAACATCTCTTGCAAAGATTACCAGTGGTATCTTATTTGTAAAATCATTTTTTTTTTTTTTTTGGCTTATCCTAGTTCTGATCTCTGAATCATTTGTTACAAGACTAGAGATAACAACCTGGCCTCCTGTGGACCGAGTGGAGATGACAAGTGTATTCTCTATATGGACATCATTTTAAAAAATGTATTTCTTTTAAAGTCGACTACTTTACAGTAGCACAGGCACAGGCACTTGCTTTTGTCCCAATGCTTCTTATTAATTTAGACTTGGCTTGCTTGCATCACATTTGCCTGACTGGTCAAGGGATTTGCATTTGCAGCTTCTTTTTTGATTATCCTTTCTCTCAAGGTACTATTCCACTTTGGGCACTACTCTTGGTTTTTTTGTTTGTTTGTTTGTTTGTTTTTTGAATGACCTCATAACCACTCTTTGTGTTCTTTCTCTCTCCAGTTTGAGATATTGATACTTTATGAAGATTCACTTGTAGTCCTTTCTCTTCTCTCACCACCCTCACTTCCTCGGCAACTTCAATCAATCTTATACCTTCAATTTTCACCTCTACCTGGTGACTGCCTGGAGTCTACATGTCCACTCCCAGCTGCCCACAGGGGCGCTAGGACTGCATTTCTACACGTGCACTGTACAT
Source organism: Cynocephalus volans (assembly GCF_027409185.1). Lineage (NCBI taxonomy): Eukaryota > Metazoa > Chordata > Mammalia > Dermoptera > Cynocephalidae > Cynocephalus > Cynocephalus volans. Next base: position 127,031,611 of record NC_084470.1, on the reverse strand, counting down.
CTTCTGCAACAGTTTGGAAAACCATTCAAATTCAATAAAGCAATTCCTTTTCCAACATTCTAGTTATCCTTCTAGTTATCACTAACTTCCTGACCACCTGGGTTTAAGCATCAATTATTTTTATTATCTTTCTCTAATGTCCCCTTATTGTCAAGTTCTGTCAAGTTCTATTTATTTCCTTCTGCCACTCTTCTTCACCCTGATTTTCACCTCCCTTATATCATGCTCATGAAAAATCAGCCTTTGCTTAATTTGATGGTGTTATTTGCCGATAGGTAAAGAATGAAATTGAAAGTCTCCATAAAATAAAGCATTCCCAATATTTTTCTAGGCAAACTATTGTTACTCTTTATACATGCATAGCCTTTTGAAGATGCTAACTTATGTTCACAAGGTCCACTTTCCTTCCCCTCGCTGAGTGTCGTGAGGTCTCATCTCCCACACCTGAGTGTCTCATGGCCCCAGCTCTCTTCTTACAGAGACATTTCCAAAGAACACCTTAAGTTGCATTTGCATATAAAGGGAAACCCATAATTTTGATGTATTAAGAAATTTATGAATGATTGATCACCCTTCCTTTTGCAATGAAGTTTAAGAAAGAAAAATTCTGTTTTAAATCCTGAATCTGTGGTCATATTTTCTATGACAAAACTTATTTAATTTATTCTTTCAACAGGTTAATAAATTATTCACTTTTCTTCTAAACCAATTCTTTTCTCTCCTTATCCATTTTACAAGCCATTTCCAGATTAAACTTTCTGAAGCCTAGCTCCATTAATTTTCCTTTGCTATTCAAAATATTACACTGGTTTCCTCTTGTGCACAAAATAATGTTCAACTCTAGAGTAGGGTATTCATTTTCCTTTATGATCTGTATCCAAACTTCTTTTCCAACCGGATTAAACTGACATGTGTCACACCCTTCAGCTAAACCAAAACTTTGACCTTTCACCCTCTGGTGGACAGAAACTAGAGAGGCCCCCAAATCCCTATCTCCTGGTATTTGTGGCCTAGCATTGTTCTGTCCCCTGAGCGTGCACATGGCCTGTGACTTGCATCTAAGCAATACAATACAGGAAATGGGATAAGAGGTATGTGATTACAGGTTTGTAATTACATATTCAAGATTAGGTGACAGTCTTGCTAGAGTCTGTCTTTCTCTGGATAGGTCTGAAGAACTACACTGCCACATGCAGGCCCTATGCTGGGTGTCCCATGTGGCAAAGAACTGAGGGTGGCCCCTTGGAGTGGATGGTAGTCTCCAGCTGAATGTCAACAAGAAACTGAAATTCTCAGTCCTTCCACTGCAGGGAACTGAATTCTGCCAACAAAAGTGAATCCTCCCCCTAGTTGAGTCTCAGGTGAGACTGATCTCTTAGCCAAGCCCTTGACCGCAATCTTGTGAGACCCTACACAAAGGACTCAGTAAGCCATCTCCAGATTCCAGACCCACAGAAACTATGAGATAAAAAATGTATTGTTTTAAGCTGCAAATTAGTGATAATTTTTAAAACTGCAATGGAACACTAACACACACTGTTTGCTTTACCTTTTGCCTGAAAAGTCCTTCTCTAAGTGACCAGAAATTTTAACTCTACCATATCTTATAACTCAATGCTTCTTAGTTCAAAAAATTCCCTCATGTCTTGGGAAGCAATATTTTTCATCTCTCAACCCCAACACCACCATACTGGATATGCTCCTAAGAATATTTTTCTTTAGCATTTTATGTTATGGGTGCTTGTCTTCTCTTTTAAACCATGACCTGCTAAAAGGCAGAATTTGTGTTCATTTCATCTTTAGTGTCAAGGGACCTAGCATGCTGCCTTGCATGTGTTAATAGCTGAATAAATATTTTAACAAATTAATACAATTTTACAATATATTTGAACCTAAAAATTTAGGCGCTGGGAAGATTCAAACGTGTACTTAACTTTCTGTCTCATAAAAATGACAAAGGTCAATGGGCAACTAATTGAACTGGCAAGTATTGCAGAGAAATAGACTCAAACTTTTTTCAAAATCTGCTCCAACTGCTTAGCACTGTGAAATATACAGTTTTTTTAAGGAATGATAGAAATATAACTTATTAGGAAAATTTTAGAAATTAATTTTTCTATAAATGGTAATCATTTTCCTAAAAATTTTACAGAAGCCTTATTATTAAAATAAAACAACTTAACTTCATTTCTCCATGGTCTATGATCTTTCAGTCCTCTGTTGATAATGAACTTTCTATCAGTTCCACTCAAACTGTTGTGTGTATTAGCAGGATGATTTTGATTAACATACACAGGAGCAGAGATTAATAGTTTAATCTTTTTTAATTCTTCAAAACAAAATCTGTTAAAATAGTACATGATGTGAAAGGAATTTTCTATTAACGTGAAGACAGTCTAGTATAGTGTGTATGCTTGTGAAACATCTATATTATATGTGAAAGATAAATATACTTTCATAAGAAGTGCTAAATATTAAAGAGAATTGTAATAATGTTTAACATTACATATGATAATACTATTTAACATATGGAGATTCAGAAATATAATCTGTTAAAAATGTATATTCATATGCAAGTTCTGCCTATATTGAGAAGGCATGATTACTATATACATATTTTACACTAATTAGCTAATTCCCTAATAGTATCAAGTGCCAGTGTATCCAAAGATATAAAATTGTTCTAAAAACTGTTTAGAAGTAATTAAGATTCAGAGCATTTTTCTAAATGTTCATTGACTCCAAAATTATTAATTTGAAAGACTGCAGTTTAAGAAAAGAACATTTTCAGATCTGCACTAAATGAACCAGGAAGAACTTGCATCACAGCAAATGTGTTTTATACACAACTCTAAAGTGCTAACAATAGGAGAAAAATAATCTTTTGTGATCAGAGGTTTAAAAGTGGTACTCTATATCTCAAAAACCTCGAAAATAAATAAAGAGAAATAAAGCCTCACAACAAATTGATGCTTTAGTCCTTAATATGCTTCTTTCAAGCATGAAACATACTATTAGCACTCAGAAACTGCTACCAAATCAGTCCACATCAAAAGCATGTTCACTTGCTAGAATCTGTGTTGTCATTTTGGAAAATTACTTTAAAGCATGAGTCATATATCATGTGAAATGCTATTGTCAAAAAAGTCATAACATATGTTATTTAAAAGAACACATTATTCTACATTATTGTAAATATGCTTTTCATAATGCTGCTTGCTGAAATACTTTTAAAAATCTATAAATTTATTTTGAATGGTTTTTCATTGAATGGAAGAATTTTAAAGCATATATGTCGTCTAATTTTGTGCTTTTCTGAAAGGTGTTAATTTCAGGATTATCATTATAATGAATACATTCTTTAAAATGTAAATTTCTCAAATTTGATGTGCCTATAATTGTAAATCTACACATAGATGCATTCACAAATATTTCTTATTGAGACAGGAGGTGCTCAGTTTCTCTGGGTTCAGGTTTCAAGACATGCTTCTGGGTTTCAAGCCCCTTCTCCAGGCCATATTATAAGGGAGAGTTACTGTTGTTTGTTGTATCTATTTTGGACACCAACATGGGAAATTGAGACAGCAAGGGGCTGGCTTATGCATATCCACTGGCTGGGCATGCTCAGTAGAGACGGGTTCTATAACACTAATAGCTGAGCATGCTCAGTAAAGTGGAGTTTATCCTTTGAATGGCTGCTAAAGAGCACAGAATATTCTTGAATATGTTCAGTGCATATGATAGGATTTGACCAATGAACATACCCTAAAAAGAGACCAACTGAGCATGTGCAAGACTATGCTACATAACAGGGAACTGCCCCCATAGGTGAATATTCATTAGATAGCATGAATACGTATTAGACTGTGAAACTGTAAAAGTTGAATCCCTGCAGAAGGTGGGACTGCTGCTCACTCTCTCTGGGGTCAGCCCGCACTCTGTCTGCAGAGTGTGTATTTCTTTTTTTTTTTGTATCAAGCTTACTTTCAGGCTGCTCATTCTTCTGAGCCAGCCTGCACTCTGCACTAAACTTGAAGTTACTTACTTTCGTGTTAAACTTTGTGGAGGCCCTGCTCAGTCTCTGGAAGTAGGCTGCACTTTGTCTGTGGAATCTGTTATGTCTTATTCGTTGCATTAAGCCTGTTCTCACTTTCTACTGTGACTCTGCTCTTGAATTCTTCCCTATGGTGGAGTCAAGAACCTGGTAAGAGGACAGGTGGATTGAGGCCCACTATCAGGTCTCCCCAGACCCTTTCCTCCAGCATCATTATGAATATAGATTTTATCTGCTTTCCTCTCCTACAGTTCATTCTCCTGCATAATTGCTGGAGTAATCCATTTAAAGCAAACCCGGATTATGACATTCTCCTACTAAAAACACTCCAATATCTCCCCCTAGCATTTAGGATGAATCCAAATTGCTTGACTGCTCAACAACGCCTCCTGATTAGCCCCTGCCTCAGCCTCTCTAACACAAATATCTGTCACTTCCCCAGCTCAGGGTGCTATAGCTATACTGGCCAATGTTCTAGTCCTTAAATATCCTTGAATATTCCAAGATTTACCTCTGCATTTTCATCACATCTGCTTCCCCTTTATCTTTTTATGCTTATTTTCTTTCTGACATACAAATTTAACCTTAAATGTTACCTCATCTGAAAAGTCTTTGTGGGTCACCAACCCAAACCCTAAAGCAACTGCCATTGCCCATAATGTCACCCTGTTTAATTTTCATTTTGCCTGTCATTGTTTGTTCATGTAGGTGTTTATGCATTTATTATCAGCCACACCCAACTCGAAATAATCAGCATTGACACAGTGCCTGGCATGTAGTGGGTGTTTTGAAGGAATGAGTGAAGCATTAGAATAAAGAGGCCTAGCTGTAGCTTATTACCTGACTTTAAAATTTTGGCTTTCTTTTACATTTGCTATGTAATCTTAGGCAATCATTCAAACTTTACAAGCCTATTTCCTCTTTAGCAAAAATATGATTTAATGTCTATCCCATAAGAATTTTGTGAATAATAAATGAGATAATATATGTTCACTATTTAAACTTGTTGATTGACACATAGGAGTCAAAAATTAGTAGCTCTTTAGTTGTTGTATATTATATAGCTGAGTGTATAAATATAGAGAGAGAAGGAGAGAGAAAGAGAGAGAGTCTCATGCCAAAGACAGTGTTATATTTCTTCCGCAGCTAATATTTTAGGCCATTTATGAATACATTAAGACAAAATAACACCTGAGAAAAGATGAAGTTCTGAAGAAACATTAAAGGCTATATTTGGATTTTAAAATAATTTTGTCAACTTATTTGCCAGTAATTTTCTCCTTAAAATTTGTCTGTATTATATAATAAATGTAAAAAAATATCAAATAATGCAGAAATGTATGCAGTAAAGTTTTAAAAGTAACTCATCACCACCTCATTATGGGATTATTGGCTTCTTCTTATATTGTCTGTGTTTTTATCAAAGTATGTGATTTAAATGTTCTGTTGCTTTTATTACTCAATGGAGTATTGAAAATTAACATTTTAAAAAATTCAGCCGCTGGGGGGAAGACAATAAATGTTATTTTGTGAAAGAAAAATATGACTTTCTAAGTGTTTTAAAATATAACTAATATATGAGAATTTATATTTTTTGAAATATATTGAGAACATTTAATTATCTCATATTTATTATTTGCTATGCTTCTATAAGACCCTTCTATTTTGCAGTATTATTAGAAATATATTCTTTTTAAATCTTTATTTAAAAGGTTGATTTTTAAATTGCAAAATCTAAAACAATAACCTTTTAAAGAAACCTCTGGAGTTGCTGAGGGAAGAAAATTCATAAGAATGAATGAACTTACAATATTCTGAGAAAAGAAATGATAGATTGCTCTCACCAAGGTACAAGCTGTGCTAATCTGTTTGGGTCAATGTGCAAATGTTGACTTAAGAAAGAGATACAGCAAGAAAATAAGAGTTTTATGCACTAAAAAGCCACATGGCAGTCTGAACTTTTAGGAGGAGATGGGTGGGGTTTACAGATATTTTAAAAAAGCAAAGTCATCACACTTTTAATATAGCACATATAACTTTCTTTAGTAAAAATGTATCTTTCTTCTAAATCAACATTTAGACATATAGTCAGCTATAAAAAGAAAAGCTAACTACCAATTAACTGACTCTTATACCACTCAGGCAAATTTCTTAGTTAACATTTGTTATTTTAGAAAAGTATATGTTAGACTGAAGAGGGAACCCACATGGGTTTTGGCATTCTTTCTTCCTCCTTGAATGAAACATGGCAGGTTTTATTAAAAAGATGATCAAATGATGAGCAAATTACATTTGTTATAATTGTTGTTAATAATCTAATAATTCTCCTTCTTCTCACGAAGTTTAAAGAGCAGTGTTAATTCAGTTCGTAGCATTTGGATTACAGTGAGAAATTCCCAAAGTATCAAGTTAAGTGAGTATAGCAGAACTGAGTTCTGAAATATAGAATTCTTCAGATCAAAACTTGCATTCCATCCATGTTATGTTACAATATTAATTTATAGAATAAATATATCAGAGAGTACTTACCATATGCCAGACACTCTTTTAGGTGCTGGGGACACAAAGCTACACAAAGGAAAGCCCTTCCATGGACAGGTGTTACCTGAATTATATAAAACCTTCCATGCACATCTCTATGCTTGGCATTGGAACTTTAAGGAGCTTGCCACCAGAATTTTATTTATCGCTTACTAAGAGGTATCTGGATACTTCAATTGAACTTCATTTAAGGATAAGTTTATAGCCTTTTGTCCCCATGTGTGTTGCAGTGGGCAGGGGAAGTATCCTGTGGTGGCTAAGCATGCAGGCTCTAAAGCCAGGTGGTGTGCTGCGCTGTTTTCCATCCATGCAACACTGGGCTCTCTCTGACCCTTGGCTTCCTTATCTATAAGTTTGGGATTATAATGATATCTACCTTCTAGTTTGTTACGAGAAATAAATTAAGTAGTGCATGTGTGATACTAGGACAGATATTCCATCATAAGCACTCAATAAGTGTTCATTATTATCATTCTAGGTCAAGAGAACAGCAAGACAGCATCAGGTTCTCATCGGTGCTGCCTAAGAACAGGGCCTGAACAAAAGGTTCATGCTGTTTACATTATCTTCTTAGAAAGGAGGAAATAAATGAAAGATGAATGAAAGAATTTGAACTTGTCGTTCTCCTATACTTGAGGCATTTTAAGGTTATCAAAGGGGAAGGACATAAGTCTCATTAAGTTTGCATAATAATTTCTCAACAAATTAAAACAAATACACTTTATCAGAATTAAACTTTTAAAAGAGGCACAAACTATATATGTATAATTTCATTCCTACGCTTCTCACTATTTCGCGATCCTACCCATAAGGTAATATTTGGGGAGAATCTTTCCTTTGGGGATTTCTTTCTCATTCTCCATCACCCCCTTTACTATTCCTTAGAGAAGGAAAATTACTTCTTGTTAATAATAAGATGATCAACAATGGCTTTGGGTCCACTTTGGGAACAGACTTCAACATCAAGTGTGAAAAATATTTTGGAGAGTTTTCTTTTAAATGACAGGCTATTGTTCTACTATGAATACAACCAAGGCTGAAGAAGTTCCGTACGGCTCGTGTACTAGTAACACCACCGATAATTAAAGGCTGCAGCAATGTCTGTACTTAGCTATGATACTTCAACCATAATTATTTTAGGACTAAAAAGAATTATAGTTTTTCTCTAGTCCCACCCTATCATTTAACAGTTGAAGAAACTGAGGCTCCCTTAAATGAATCTGCTCACTCAATGCCACTTGTCAAGTTGGCAATGGAAAGGCCTCAGAACAGAGCCCTTGCCTTCGGCCATTTGGCCTGCTGTGATAATGAAAATGGCATACATTTTGAGTATTTTATTGCCATTTACTTTTCCTTTGTTTTCTCTAGAAATGGTAGCTAGGAAGAATTATTATGAAAGTGAAGAAATAGTAATCTGTAACAATTTTTACTTTCAGTTTCATGCATATTGTGATTCCTGTAAGAATTCATCCCCTCTCCCCACAAATACATTATATGTTTATCTTTCACTTATTATTTATAGCAGATAACAAATGAGTGTCTTAGAAAGATATATAATGACATAATATGCACTGTTTCCATGTTGTTTTTTATATCACTTCAAATTTTAAAACTAAAATCATTTGAGTAACATAGCAACTACTACTTTCTTCCCATTATTCCCCTCAGGCACCTAGCAATTGGCAAACCTTAAGTATGATTTTAAAAATTAACATAAAGGTAAATACATTCATTTTATATAAACAACATAAACACCCTGCATCATAGATGAGCCATAATCAAAGTTGTTCAGTGTATCTCTCTCTCTCTGTCTACCAGTTTATCTTTACCTGTAAATCAGTTGCATGCTCTATATAAATCATTTAGTTTTCTTCTACATTTCTAATCTTCAGAATTTTCTTTCTTAAGAACAAAAGTCAATAAGCATATTACATGTTATGCATCAAGCAGTTAACTGAATGGATGGAGATGGTTTTATTTTAGTTTGTCTTATGTGTAGGTACAAAGGAGATTGTAGGTATATTATGTGATTATGTGTAAGAATTCAGATAAATTAGTGCTATAAACTATGACACCGTAAGTTAGCTTCCATTTCCACCAGGGTTCTAGTAAATGGAATGAAAACAAGATTATTTTCAGAAGGGCATTCAGAAAGTTCTGGGCCAGCCCTAGAGCAGGTGGTTACTGGGTATCTGAGTGGGGGGAGGAAGGGTAAGAACACTGAACTGGAGGATGAAGAAATGCTAGAACGAGTATATGTATTTGACAGTTCTAATATTTTGTCTGAGGCTGGCCCTTAACATTGAGTGAATGGTCTCTTTCTTAGGTTTTTATGACACATTTTCTTTGGACATGCTTCAACCAGACATGCATAAATAAGATTTTTCTAACATGTTTTCATTCCACGGTTGTATGCAGCCACTGAGCACATGGTTAAAATAACTTACTTTGCTGCCTTAAACACTTCATCAAGTCAATTGGGGTTTCCACTCCATGAAGACAGGGAGTTTGCTCTGCCCATGCCCAAGATCTGCTCAGTAGTGCTACTTCGTAATTTCAGCTATTAATTTGTTTATGCTGGTACTGAATTTGGTGCCTGCTATTTGATTACTGTTAAAATTTTTAAGTATATGGTAGCTGTAATCACTATACAATTCTGATCCTTGTTTCATATCTTTCTTTGGCACTACTTGACACTTTTTCCAGTATTAACATTGAGTCTCCTACTTTTCTTAGTTTGCATTTTTTTCTCATCATTTTGTTCACTCTTTTACCCTCTAACTCACCTTATCAATTGTTTTAAGTGTGTCTTTGGTAAACATTATATACCCTGATATTACATTTTACTCAATGTGATAGTCTACCTTTAATGGCAAAATTCATTTCATTCACATTTAGAGTAGACATCAATATATTTCATGTTTATTCAACACTTAAATTTTTCTTTCCTTTTTTCTTTTTCTCTGATTATTTTTTAAATTTGGCCAAATTGCTATTTTATTTTTCATTTTGTTAGTTTTTGTTTCAATCGTACTTTTTCATTCTGCTGATGTTCATCTTTTTCTTGCTCTTCTAATTTTACACCTATGATTCTACTATTGTCTTAAGATGGCCAATTCTTCTCCTGTGTAAGATGTACCATTGCACCCAGTGCAATATTCAGTTTTCTCTGGTGTCTCTTGCATCCCTCACGGTAACAACAACAACAAAAGATAAAGACTTTAGAAGAGTTATACCCTCTTTGCAATATGACATTTCAATGTCTAGAGTTAAAGAAATAATGAGTAGACCGATCAATGGATGGATGGATGGATAGATGGATGGGTCCGTAGATCACTGTCTTTCTTCTTCTTCTTCTCTCTTGAATTCTCTTTTCATTGGTTAGACTCATTTTTGAGTATTTTTCTCATGCAGGGTATTTGGGTGATATGTTTTTTAAATTCTTGTGCATTTTCAAAAAAATAGCATTTCAGCTGATTATAGGAATCTTGAGTTGTAGCTCCTTTTCCCTCTTTTATAGCTTTAAATATTACCAATAAGAAATATGATCTCATATATACCCTCCCCTCCTTTGTAGGTAACTTTTATTTCTGTTTGGAGACTTGCATTTTTTTAATCCATTGACATTAAGAATTTTACCAAGATATGTTAGATATGTTTCTTTATTTATCAATTTAGCTTAGATCTCTGAAGGTCCTTTTATCCTACAGAATTGATTCTTTCATGTCAGGGAAATTTTCCTAAATAATCTAATCATTTTTTGTATCTCCTCTTTCTCTTCTTTTCCTTCTAGAAGTTTTGTCATTTATATTATATCTTCTGGATCTAGCCTTCAATCTTTTTCCCTTTTCTCTGATGATTGCCATCTCTCATAGTTTTATTTTGTTATTTGAAATGTTACTTGTACTTGATCTACCAGGTCACTTATTATTCTACACTGGCCATCCTCTTTTTCAATTTAGCTTATATGTTGCTTACTTGAAATAACAATTTTTGTTTTATTTTGCTTTTGTTATTGTTTTAGCACAAGACAGTCTTTTGAATTTCATGTGATCTGAATATTAATTTATTTTAGATTTCCATCTTTCCCCCCAAAGAGTTTTAATTCACTGTATATGTGCCCTGATTTTTCTAGCTAATAATCCTCTCTCTGGCTGCTGGGAAGCTTTATATAAGTTGTGAAATGTTTCTTGTTGCCTCCTGGGGCTCAGTTCTGAAGGTGGGAGTTTCCTAAATGGTTAGAATCCCACTGGTAAGAAAAGCAGAAGAGTTTTGGCACCCACATTTTAGAGGCACAGGTTGCTCGTTCCTTCCCAAAGCACCTGGAGGAATCCTCTTCACTCTGTCCTTTCCCTGATCTTTTCCAGCCTCTAGTGACAGGAGGACTCATTCATCGCCATCTTAATCTTCTAAGAGTCAGAGACACCTTGTATACTCACTTAGAATGTTGTCGACCTTCTTCTTTTGGGTTCTGAAAACATGAAAAAATAGCAATCATGAGGGAAAAAAATAAAAGAATGGTAGCATAGGTCCAGAAGATAAAACGCTGCCAACCTTTTCCTATGGGTCCACAAATCTCTGAAAGCTGGGGTCATCCTACACAAAGAAGGTCACTCTACTTTATAGTCCTTTCCTCCACGAAATAATTCTTTTCTCCAGTATCTTGCTCTGCCACAGTTCTTTTTGCTTTGACCTTAACAGATGCCAGACCCAAATTATACCAGTTATTCATGTGTTTCCAAAGTCTCTTCGGTCAACAGAGTCAAAGAGCTTGGAACAGAAGTTAATGAAAAAGAGCAGGTAGTCTTGCTGCCAGAATCTCTGCTCATGGCTTCTATTTTCTATAACACTCCTGTAGTGATCTGAGCAAATACCACATTCACTCACTCAAGAAATATTTGATTGACTACCTGCTGTGATACCAGAGAATTAAGCCACTGACGTTGTCTCCTCGAATAACGTGTATATGTGGGCAAGGCAAGTGCAGAGTCTATATTTCTTTCTCATCACAAAGGCTACTTCTGTGGGGGCCAAGTGGTAGAGTACAAGAAATTGAGTTGCCCTAAGGCGGGTTCTAAAGTTGTTTGTATTCTGTGTGGAGATTTGTAGTGAAGTCAGTGAACTGGACACGCTAGACATCTGTACTAATTGAGGGGAAAGCATTTATAACACAGTCCAGCACAGTATGAACATGATTCTGTAGTGTAGTGACTCACAGGCAAAGGGAAACTAGCTTCTACCAGTGTTTCTGAGTATTTATAACCTATGGCTCCCTCCAATATAGACATTTTATACTCACCTTCATAAAAGTTTTTACTATACTACCCATTGAGAATTTATGCCCACTTTTTTTTTCTTGAGTTTTTGTTTAGGTTTGTATTTTAATTTTTCAAAATATAAAAGAGTCATATAGAATATATTTTCATATTCTATTTCTATTCACCACCCATCATGGTGGATAAGAAATCAGTAAATTTTGCCATAATAATTTGTTTTAACTTGGTAATAATCTTCTATGCCATGAATAAATACGGAGCTTTTGTAACCAAATTTAGGCTCTCTATTCTTCTGAAATTAGGACACCTAAACACACGATGGATTCAAAATTATACAATTGGAAAGCATCTTTGATACCGTATAGGGAGATCTCAAATATAATGCTGTATAAATCTGTCCTCACCTCTGTTCATTTCAACATTTTCAGCAACAAACTGCTATATAATTTGTAAGGCAAGTTTGACTTACGGCTTTGAAGCAAAATCTTTGTGGGGTGGAAGGTGCTGGTGGAAATGAATTTAAAGACACAGAAAATTCAAAATAAATTAGCAGTGTCACTGTCTGTCAGATAAGCCAAGAAACTACCCTAATTAATTCATTTTTAGGCTGCCAAGGGTAAAGGTAAAATATCTACATCAAGAGACGATGGAAGGCTTTATATTTAAGGAAACATATCTATAGATTTTCAACCAGAATGACAGAAGCACTCAAATACCAGTCAGGTGAGAAGTGCTTGAAAGAACTGGTGTGACTGAATCAGTTCAGTCAACACCTTGGGCAGGGTCTGTCCAGTGGAAGAGAGATCAGACTTACTCAGTAGCCTTTGAAGGCAAAACCAGCGCCAGCATGTTTGAAATACAAGGGAACAGATTTTAGTTCATTATGAGTACACTGGTCCCCCCACATTACCATCAGCAGATTTCCATGGGGTCAGATGACCACGGGGTCAGCAGCAATCTGAAAACACTAAAATATTTTGAGGGAGAGAGAGAGAGAAGGGGGCCACATTCACACAACTTTTGTTATAGTATATTGTTATAATTGCTTTATATCGTTATTAGTTATTTTTGTTAATTTCATACTCTACCTTTAATTTATAAATTAAACTTTATCATAGGTATGTGTGTAGAGGAAAGAACATAGTATATATCATGTTCAGCCCTGTCCGTGGTTTCGGGCATCCACCGAGGTCTTGAAACATATCCTCCATGGATAAGGGGGGACTACTCTAGATGCTTTTTTTCAACAATAAAAACTATCCAAAAACTAAATGGTAGATTCTCAGAAAGTAGTGAATTGCTTGTCACTCAGAGTGTTCTATCAGTGATAAAATGATTAGATCTATGATCCCAAAGTGGTTTAGAACTGGAGAATTTAAATATCAGAAGTGCTGTTAAAGTAGAAGTGTCTTAAATGAACTTCAATTTTGAAATGTTGTAATCCAATCAGTATATATTTTTAAATCTTTCTCTTCTATCCTTACCAAGAATTTATAATTTTAAAATTTGATTTAATCTTATAAAAAATATTGATGTTTGACTATTTTTACTACAGAAATCAATAATTTCATATGACTTAACCTAATATAATTTCAGAACAAACAGAAGTAGAACTTATATAATTAATTTTGTCATTGCGGTTATATCTACCTGAGATTCACCATTTCCTAATGCAGAAAAATTCTACCCCATTCCCCCCCAAAAAAGGAAAATGTGATCTTCTCTCTTTACCAGTCCTTCTTCATCTCCCCACCTGTCCACCTGCTTTCCTTTACTGCACTAACATTGTGTCATGCTATGAAGTTTAAATTTCACACATATTTCCCAGATAATATTTAATAAGAGAAAAGATCTACAGTACAGTCTACTTAATGCCTCAGTCCAGTGTCCTTACTCTCCTATGTTTATTTAGTTTGACAAATTCCCTAGAGACATTTTGGAAAGAAAAGTAAAAAATAATTCACTATGAGAATTACCACCAGAATGTAGCATACCATGGGGAAGTGTAATTAAAAAAATGACAATTCTGAAATTTATAATCCAAGAAAAGTGTAGCTCAGAAAGCATTTAATGGAGTAATCAAAACAGTATTATTATTGGTCAACTCACAATGATATCTCAGGGACATAGTTCTGGAAGCTTCCAGTTAAAGGTGTATTCACACTATATACGTAGAGCTAAAGATCCTAGAATTCAAATCTAACACTTGTTCCGTAATCGTTTAGTACATTTTAGGGAAGGTGTTCTGTTGTAGCTCATAAATCTGGGATATATTTTGTTAAAATATATTATTATGTAATGAATTATCTGCCTAAAATAAAAAGAGGGTGCGAATATCGTTAAAAGCAGCTGAGGTGTGTTACATTTTAAATGCTAAATACAAGAAAAAAATTCTAGAATACTTTTAAGGGATATTTAGAAAATAACATCAGCAATTCTATTTCTATTCAATTCAATAAATTTCAGCTATGAACAAGTTATTGTGCTAAGTGACATGAGAGATAAAATAGGAGTAAGACAAAATTCTTGTCTTCAAGAGATTTTAAACCCACAGATGAACTTGGAGGGAATACTGAATAAAATAACTGCAGAAGTCAGAGAAGCCAATTACCTGCCGGGTGTCTGAGCTTCACGGTCAGCACGCCGTCCTTCCTTGCCATCAAGCTGGCGCTTCCATCAAGCTGGCACTTCCGGTGTGTGCAGTATGGCACAAGGACAGTGGCATGCACCCACTGACAGGCCTCTCTTTCTATAATGTAATGTTATGTAGGATCTCATGTCGATGTATCAAACATCTGTCAGTCCTCAGACAGGGGTGCTGGTAGGGGTACTGTGGGCAGGAAAGGCAACCCAAATCCTGAATATGTGTCAGTTCCAGTCCAGATAAAATGCTGTCCCTTCCAGGGTGGAAGAAGTCTGATGCAGTCAACTCACTACCAAGGAACTGACTGGTTCCTTCAGGAATGTTTGTTTATCAGCGCTCAGCATCGGTTCTGTTGCTGCCAGGCTGAACACGGGGCAGTCGCAGTTGCTAGATCATCCTTGGTGAGAGGGAGCCCATAGTGCTGGGCCAAAGCAAGGCCTTCCTCACTGTCAACACAGCTGCTCCACCCATGAGCCCATGTGCTAGCTCCAGGATGGCTGATGACGGGGACTGGATGGGATCAAGTTACTAAGCATTCCCTCTACTTTGTTTTTCAGAACCTCTAATGCCAACGCTCCACTTCTATCTTATGACCCACTGCTGTGGGGCTTGCCAGAAATTAAAAATTCATGGGTCTGCCAGAACCCAGCTCATGGTGAGCATCTTGGGACACATAGTCATTTGATGTTCCATGCTCAGGTGCATGCCTGGAGCTGTCTCTCGAAAAGTGGCATGCCTTTGTTCTAGAACCGTAAGAATCTGTATTGTGATTCTATAACTGGGGCTGCAGTAAATTCCTCCACAGTGTCTTCTAATAGTAGAGTTTCTTCTAAAATAAAAAGGTCTTCCAGGTCTTTTGGCTCCAGTAGCAGCGTCACTTACACTGACTGTAGAACACCATGTATACTCTGGCTCTAGAACACTTTACTCCTGTGAGCCCTACTCAACCTTTAGGGTCACTCAGGAATGTATGGATTGAGTAGTACTCCTAACTGTGGAACATGCTTCTTTCTTAGTAGTAGGATGAGAGGTGCTAGATGTATTACTTTTCCTTTATTTTGGAGAGAATATTTCCGCATGCTCCAGATGACTTGACCCCTAAGAGCTTCGCTTATATGAAAGTCCGATGACTCTTTTTATGTTTTACCTTCTATCCTCCAAAGATCATAAGTCTTAGAAATTCTTTCAATGTATTTTCTCCAGCAGGTGCATCTGGCCAAATTAACATGACAACCTTGATGTGTTGGACCAATGCAATGATCTAAAGAATATTAATATGGCTCAAACCCTTTGGACTCTTCTCTGAAAATGGGGCATGAAACTTGGCACAGCACTGGATCACAATAAATGCATAGTTTTCTATCTCAAATGAATGCAATCTGTAGGGATGGAAAAGAATGTATTTGTCAGACCAACAACCACATATGCTATGTGCATGTGGCTTACTCATATTCTCTAGCAAAGATATTATATATGGCAGAGTACACATTTGAGGAACAAATTTGCTTGAGTTATTAGAGCACAGTCATGCTCAAAGATCCATCTGACTTTTGTAGGTTGGTGAATGAGTGAAGATATCACGGGGAGTACTTCCCATGTATCCTTAGGTCTTTACTAGTGGCACAATTGTGGCTATTTCTCAGAATGAGGTGCTGTTTGGGATTTACTACCTTGACCAGAGGGGAGAGGGGCCATTTCAAAGGTTTCCATCTGGCATTTTTTTTTTTTTTTTTTTTTTTTTTACAATAGCTCCTACCCCCAAGGACTAGGAATCAATGTGGGACTTTTTTTTTTAACTATGAAGTGTGTGTGTCTACTCCAATTTTATGAGTGAGTATATCTGGGATAAAGGAAATGAATATCCATGGGCCGAGTAGCCCGACTGTGAGCTGGACCTGTGCCAGAAGCTACATTTGTTAACCAGCCCTCAAACATGGGGTTATGATATTGCTTCCAGACCTTATTTATTTATGTCAACTTGGGTCCTATGTCCATTAGTCCTTGAAATGTTTTGGTGTTCCCTTTTCCCCAGTGAATGATTACCTAAACAAATGGCCACAGGCCCTTTGGGGAGGAGCTAAAGAATTGTTACCTGTACACTTGCCATGGCAGTGCAGGGTCCTTCCTCTGAGGACCTGACCTCTCTTCTAATCAATGGATTCCAGGCCTGAAAACTGCTGCAAGTTGTGCCATAGGCAAGCGTAACTTTTTTACTGAGACAGCTGCCCTTGTGTCCCTCATCACCACTCCCTGATTTTTGTGGTTTGTACAGATTGATCTTGACTATATATCAGGTGAGCATCACAGGTATGATTAACACATTTGGAAATATGTGATCTTATCAGTATCTCCATCTGTTGGGTAGTTAAAATTTATCCTGCTTTCCTGGATCTTGGCCATAAAAATGCATCTTGCCTCCCTGGAATAAGAGCTTAGAGTGCCTGTGCTAGTTCCAGCTGCTGTGGCCTCTTAACACCTACGGGGGAGACCTGATCTGGCATTGCCCCCCTAAAGAGTTTCTCTACTCTTATGTTAACTTACTAATGTGACATGTTTCTCTTTGCATTAGTTTAACCCATCTCAGATTCCACTCTGGATGACACAATATCATCTGCTCTCAGTTATTTTATCTCTCTGGTAACTGACTTACTGACATATTGTTCTGCCTGTATCCACATTAGGAGTAAGAATAAACAGAAGCCGGGTGGGGGGGGGGTGTTTCAAGTGGAGACAGTTTGGGAGGGAAAAAAAATCTCTCACTCAGATATATTTGTTCCTTCTATGTAGCACCTTCTGACTTATCCATTCACTGTAATCTAGCACTGAGACAAAATGTAACTCAACTTCCTTCAAGGTCAACTTTCAGAGATCTGAAAATGCACACAGAACTTAGCTGTCAGATATATCTTCATTTCTAAAAGGCCATTTAATCAGGTTCTCATGATATTTTTGCAGATAATATGCCTGATGTTGAATGAAAGATAATAAAGTTATCATGGCAGTTTTGAATAACCACACCCAAAGACTATCAAGCTTTGAAACACTGGTAGCCTAGAGCTGCAACTTTTCTTGTGACATGTTGTGGATGCTGTCTTATTCAATATTTTAATCAATTACTTGGATAAAAATAAAGGTATGGTTACCAAAGCAGAGGCAGATGAAAAATATTATGATTTTAAAATAGATTTAAGTCATGGTACAGAGTTAATAAGATGGAATTTAGAGAAGAACACCGTGTTAGAATTGGACTGCAACTAAAAGACCAGGCAATTCAAACCACTGATCCTATGAACGAGGAAACTAACTCCCAGAGAGGGAAGTGATTTACTTAGGGTCACTTGGCTTGCTTTATTTTTTCCAGTGCTACATGACTATGCCTTGATTTTTCTCACTCAGTAATATCCTTACATATCTTAAATATTATCCCCTGAAACTGATTTTTAATTTGGTGGATTCTGAATAGACATCAAAAACTGTGCTTATCAATGTAGAGTCCTATATTTAGTCCAAAACAAACAAAAATTGCTTGCGTTAGTTCAGGATGAACAAGGCAGACATATAAAAAAGACATGAGTATTTTTTTTGCAGCAGTAAGTTTCTAAAATGTGATTTGACTTCATAAAAAGCTAATTCAGTCTTAGATTACATCAGTAGCATGAAGCATTCAGATTCAGACAGGCTTTTTGTTGCATTCTGTTCTGCAATGATCAGACCACTCTTACAATAATCTTTCCAGTTCTGGACAAGTCTTTAACAAACTAAAGAACATTCATCCCAGGACCATTTGAGGGAAAATCTGGATATCTTTTTAATTAATTAATTTATTTATTATTCAAGCTGTTTTTAACCTTTACTTGTACAAATTTGTGAGGTGCAATGTACTGTTTCAGTACATACGTGTGCTGCACAATGATTCACTTAGGGTGGACAGCATCGTTTTGTACCTGTTGGTCCACCACTTCACCTCCCCCTCCTGTAGCCTCTGCCTCAATGCTGCCCCCTGCCCCTGCCCTCTGGTGACCATTACTCTACTCTCTACTTCTATGAGAACTGCTTTTCTTTTTTAGATTCCACATATGAGTGAGATCATGTGGTATTTGTCTTCCTGTGCCTGACTTAACGTGATGGTTTCCAGTTTCAACCATGTTGCTATTAAAAAAAAAAAATACAAAACTGGATATATTGACAGAAATGTAATATTTGTTAAAACTGACATTGAGATGTTAACAACAGAGGAAACATTCATTTTATTTATGTATGTGTTTGGTTATTTGTTTGATATAAGACAATACTTAATAGCTATGAAGCAAGGGATTGATTTCCTTTTAATCATGTTCAGTTCTGTCTGAAATGATCCGAATTTTCTGTAATAAAGTCTGTGGTAATGCTAGATTTTCTTTGTGATTAAAAACACCATTAATCTGCTTTGCTTTTATTAATCTAAAATGATCCAGTGCCTCTCCTGGCCCCCGCATCAGAAAACACAAAGAGTTGCATTTCTTTGTTTAGTACCTGAATATGTTACCCACTGAGCCAAAAGCTATAACCCCCAGAAGCACTTTTATTCTTTTAGGTGTTAGACTGTATAGACAATCTGCGGTATGAATTTTATTTGAATATTTCTCAGTTAACTCTGCCTGAATGTCCGTAGATTTATAAATTACTCCATTATAGTCACAAGTTTGTTTTAAATTTACGAAAGAATTTTATTTCAAAGAACAATTTATTTTATTAATAAGTAATATTTATACATGTCATTAGTAAGTATCTCAAAGCAGACAATGAGAATAACATAGGCATTTTATACTTATTTTCTTGAAGTGTCCTTTTTTCATAGCAAGAATAATCTTAAATCTTTTAGAAAAGTATGAGTTGAAAATATTTTATTAGCTGAAACAGTCAGAGACTATATGAGCTCATATAATGAAAGCCTTTGTCCACCTTTTCCTAAGTGGAAAATTAAAAATATTGTTAAGCATCATCCAGAAAGCCAATATTTCTTATGTTTTAATATTGAAATAAGAAATATAGTAATTCACAATGATTTTTGTCAGTGAAATCAGAGAGTATAGCTGCTATGGGTCACATGTGTCCCCCAAAAGTTCATGTGCTGGAAACTCCATCCCCACTGTAACAGAGTTAAGAGGATGGGAAATCCAATTATGGTATTTGAAAGGTGGGGCCTTTGAGAGGCGAGAGGATCATGACAACTGTGGCCTCATGAATGCATTAATCTATTTGTGGAGTAATGAGTTATCATGGATGTGGACTGATGGCGTTACAAGGAGCACATGACAGAGCCCTTCCCATTCTCACCACGTGATAACCTGCATCTCCACTAGACCCTGCAGAGAGTTCCCACCCAGAAGAAGGTCTTCACCAGATGTGTCCACCAGACTGTGGACTTCTGAACCTCTAAATGTATAAGAAATACATTTCTTTTCTTTATTAATTACCCAGTCCCAGTTATTCTGCTATAGCTACACAAAACACAATAGCCAAAAGAGCTCATTTGAAAAACAAAACAAAGCATAAACATTGATAAGTACCTTTTGACTCTGTCATCTAAACTTTAAATTTAATTATACTATTATGTGCGGGAAGTGTCCCCAGTACATTTTATCTGTAACATGGACAATATACCTAATAAAGCTTTTAGGCATAAAAATTGTAAATTTCTTTATATTTATGTAACTCAACGAAATCTCTGTTTGGAGATCCTATTTAATTTATAAGAGAAAATGCAACAATTGTCAATTTTGAGTAAGTTTAGTAAATAAAAGTTAAAACTCAGTCATTTCAGGTTTTCCTTAAACTTCCTTCACCCTTGGGTCCACCTAATGTAGGGGGAATGAGTTCCAAAACATAGGGATGTTGTCGAGAGGTGGGTGCAGGAATGCCCGCCTTCGGCCACCAAGCGTCTGTCGGCGTCTACCGGGTGTGTGTGCTCTCTACTTGTCTTTAGCATCATCTGTCCCCTCCTGCATCCACTGAGTTTGCCAAGTTGCTATCAGTCCACATATTGTCTGTTCTCTTGGATCTAATTTCTCTTCCTCTCCATCTCTTATCCCTCTCAAAGGCAGGAAAAACTTTGGGGTGCTTTCGCAATAGCATTCAGCAAAATGAGAGACCAGGAAGCTGGATCAATTTTCTGTCTGCATTAGGCATGCTGGTATTTCAGATCAATGGTTGCTGTGCTTCATGGTAATCTAAAACTTGTGCTGCATATCTGGTCCCACTTAGACATTGACAAGATCTTCTCTTCTTCAAATTCCTTTCCTCTCTCCTGGCATTGTACCATTCATTCCCTTTGGCTAGTGCCTTAGCTCTTTCGAGAGATCCTCACCCAATTCTGATTTTCTTGCTTCCTTCTGCCACTCTTTTTCTCCCCAAGTCATCAGAGTTTTGTTTTGTTTTTAATTTTAAATCTCCTTTCCACTTGGAGTGAAAGAAATTACTTTGGGTTTTTTTCAGTTCTTCTCTCCTAAATAAACCTTGACCACTAACTTCATAAAGCCAATAGTTTGCTACCACTATTATTTTCTTGCTCCATTGTAATACTGCTCCTTTGGGTCTATGAGAGTGCCAAGCCCTATAGCAGCAAAGGAGTTGTGGGTGGAAATCACTAGGTTGAAAAAAAAATGTGTGTGTTTGGGGAAGATGGGTGGGTAGCAAAGCCTGGTTAATATTTTATAATATAATTTTTGTATGCATGCTTTATCGTACTTATTGGTTTATTAAATAAAACCAGTTGCCCATGTGAAGAGAAAATCAGATCCCTCTCACCAGAATGTAGCTCTTTGAGGGCAGGAACTTGTTTTGTTTACTTGTATAACTCTATAGTAGTGCCTGACACACAACAGGTGCTCAATAAATAAAAACTGGATTAATGATTAAAGGAATGTTATCACCTATCTAGATTGAAAGTATTCTTAGATTCAGTGCTGTGCTTCAGAGTGGCCTGAAATAAAATTAAATGAATGAAATCTCTATCTTAAAATAGGACAAAAGCTTTGATAATTTCAAAAGGAGAGAAGGTCCATTTTTAGACTGCATCATTGAAACATTAGATATCTCAAGTGGGTCATTTTATGGTTGAACTCTGACAAATGTCTAAAATGTGACTACTGTGTCAAAAAATGGAGATTAATGTACTGTAGGCCACATTCCCTACTGGTTCACTGTGAATGGGTCCACAAGTGCCACATATTGTTCCCCTCAGCACTGTGGATGGCAGGAAGCTCTTGGCTACCACCTCCATCGGAGAGAAGCCTCCTCCTTTCTCTCAATTTGTCATCCTGTGCATGGAACTGGTAGGGTTGAGTCTAATGTAAAATGTCTGACCTGTATTCAAGTTATCTAATTGCTTTATGCCTCAGTTTTCTCCAAATGTTAAATTACCAAGAATATAAAGCAACGTATAGAGCATAAACAGTCATGTGCCGCATAACAATGTTTCATCACCAATAGACAGTATGTGTGACGTTGGTCCCAGAAGATTATACCACCATCTTTTACTGTACCTTTTCTATATTTAGATATGTTTAGATACACAAATACTTACCAAACATGCTGTATATATTTGCAGCACAGGAGCAATAGGCTGTACCATGTAGCCCAGGTGGGTAGTAGCCTGTATCAACTAAGTTTGTTGTAGGTACCCCTGTGATGTTCCCACAATGATGAAATCCCCTAATGACAGATTTCTCAGTACATATCACTGTTGTTAACAATGCATGACTGCATATTGACTGCCCCATAGGTACCATTCAGTAATATTGGTTGTTATTTTTACTTTCTATGCAGAAAGACTGACTTTGAACAATGTTGCATATGTTATTTGCATGTTAAGTATGAAGTACATGTCAACTTAAACAGCAAAGAATTTCACACCATTTAATTATGCAACAAATCAGCTTCTTAAGGCTGTTTTCTAGAACCTGAAAATGAATCTATGGTATCAGTATATAGATGAATATTTGACTTCATATTCTATTAGTTTATCTGATAAAATAGTTACATAAAATAAATGAGAAGAAAAAAAGTAAGTCCCAGGATAATATACTCATTTTAATTTACCCTATTTACTATCAAAATGTGTTTATTCTGAACAGTTCTTATGCACTCTAATTTTGGTAGTGGTATATGCCTTCAAAAAATATTAAAATGGCCTGAAATCTAAAACTAAAAGGGTGGCTTGCACCAAAGGCTTCTCTAAACTATGATAGTGAGAGATTAGTAAAAACTTTCAAAGACATATTCATTGCTTATTTCTTTTCTCAGTTAACTTTATTAGTTTACATCTGCATAAAATTTTCCATTTCTCTTATACAGTGCTAGGTTAAAAATCATGGGCAGCAATTTGCTTTGAAAGTTGGAAGACAGGATTGGAGGGGTAGCAAAAGAAAGAGATCATTCAGGTTTCCATTTTGGAAGTTGGAACAAACAATACTAGGAGTTCATTCTGAGAGAATATTATCTAAAATTTCAATTAAGGAAATAATTTGGCATGAAAAAAGAAGGCCATTCAATAATAATATCTAAACAATTTTGGCTGCCGGAGGTCTTTCCTCAGTATTGCCTTTATCTTTAAGCAAGTGGTCAGTTGTTTTATTGTAGGTTGGTATAACTGGATCCCAAATTAAAAATATATATATATGTATATATATTTCTCAATATGCAGAGATTTTTCACAGTATCTAAGTGGAATAAATTGTTTAATAATCAACAAATTTATGCTGTCATGATTATTCTTGCAGAAGCCAAATAGTAGTTACAAAGTTTGCATTTACAGTTTCCCTGGATGTCTAAATAAAACACTATTTATTAAGACTTATCTTCCCTCCCCCAAATTATCTGCATTTTCTAAATTTTAAAAATTAGTGTTTGTTATTTACTAGCAATTTTTTTATCTGAGATTTTAACTTATTTTATCACTATTCCTTTTCTTCCTGGCTATCTTTATAATACATAGAGATTAAATGGCATTTAATTGTATGAAAATGGAAAAGTCAAGCCTGCTTGCCACTTTTCTACAATCTGTTAGGGCTGTAATAGAGAAGCAATATTTTTCCATGAACTATTTGGTCTTAATGATATAATTTTTTATTTTTAGACTTTAAAGGTTTATTTTTATAAAGGTAGAAGTCTACCTTCAAATTCTTTTTTTATCTTCTAATTGTTTATAAGGTCCAAATCACTCATGGCAGCAACAGTGGCAAATAGTGTAAGTTTCAAAAGAAAGAAATCACTTATAATCCATTCTAAAATATTGGCCTTGACAATAGGTATAAGTAAGAAAGAACTAATTTTAAATAATAGTGCTGGGCCTTTCATTAGAGAAATAACTTAAATTATCCTTAGGTTTCCCACAGGCTGCCATTTACAATTATTCAGTTTTGATAATGAGTTTGACCAGGTATTTTTTTCTTTGATTCAAACTGTTCTCCCTAGTGAAATAACCCAAAGGGAAGTAATTTTCTCCATCCAAATTTACTATGCCAGGACCATTGACAATTCTGGCATCCAAAACCACTAAAATCATTAAGTCAGATAATAGCCATTTATGTAAAGTTCACATGGTTGTCAAATTGATTCCAGATGCCTAAATAATCTGCATGCACATTAGCAGGAGGCACTTCAAATATATACATATGCAGTATATACATTAACTTACCGCCTGTTAATTATATAAGTGTCAAGCTAAGCCTGGGTCTGGAGCTCACAGACCCCTCAATCCCATTGTACAGACTGGGTCCCAAACCCTTCACACACAGGTCTATGAGCTAGGTGACTGGAAAATAGGTCCTTGGAGCCATAGGTTGAAGAAAGAGTAGTCTTTATTTCTGCACACACATGTCTCAGAGCTAGGCAGTCCGAAGAGAAACTCAGAAACTCAACTGCTACCAGCAAAGTCCAAAGTAAAACTGAGCAGTTGCCAGCAAAGTAAACATGCTCTATTTTTAGAAGCAAGCTCTCTGCTGGCCAGCAGTTCATGGCTGCTGCTGCACACAACTCTCAAGAACACACAAGAAAAGCAACAAAACTAAAAAGATGCATTGACGCACGCATGCACACTAACTTCACCTACACACATACACAATTTGTTTACAAAGAATGCGCCACACCCAACCGGACCTGAGGTGAGGGGGCCTGATTAAACTATTCTATTTTCCCAACAATCAGGATGGCAGACAGGATCAGAAGAAATAAAGTCTTATTACATGTAACTTGTAGCTCTAAAGCCAACCTTCTTACCTTAGCCAAAATCCATATATCTAACTCACCTTTACTCTTACCAAAATTACTTTGAATTAAGGAAAGCAAAGCAAAAGGGGGGGAAGGAATAAGTACTCTCTTAGGGCATAGAATTTCCCCCCTTACTTTCCATTCCCAAAATTAAAAACAAATATGAAGTTGTATAAAATATTTGAAAATACATACTTTAAAATTTGGTGTATTTAAAATTTTTAAATATAAATTTAAAGCTGTTCTGCTAAAGATAATATGCATCTTTTCATTCTATCCTTAAAGCAGTGATTCTTAAATTTTTGATGTTATGGTCACTAAGGACTTTATCATAGTAATAAACTTTCTCACTAAATGAATGCCCCTGCACTGATTCCACATATAATTGGCCATTACCTAAAGCCAATCTATGAACTTCCTAGCAGAAACCCTCCCCAATATTATATTCCCCAATCCTAAAACATTTTATAGTTTAGACAGGCAGCTGAGGCAACTACATACGAATGGGATGTCTATCTCAAAGGTTTCTAAGAAAATTTTATGGAGTTTTAGATGAGAGATGATTGCATTTTGTTGAAAGGATGTGAAAGTTCTATGCTGGAGATTTCATTTAAATTAGAACCAAGGAATATAGTGGATTTCAGAAGAAACAGGCTGGTTGAGCATATTCCAGAGAAAAGGACTAATGTGATCAAAAGATCAGAGAAATGAAATCTCTGGCATGTTTGATGATCAGCTCAATTCCTCAGACAGATGGGCCATGAAAAGGTGTCATTTGAAAAATTGTTGGAAAACTGATTGCATTATATATGCCATTGCATATCTGGTTACATTTTTAAAAAGTATTACTCTTGGTAAAGGAAGCCATGGCAAATATTCAAAGAAACTTGTAACTTTATTAGAGCTGCACTGGGAAGATTTATATAATGAAATTTATAAAATGGAACAAGAGATACTAGAGGTGGGCAGAGAGAGAATAAAGTTCAAATTAAGGTGGTGACATTGATAAAGGAAAGGAGGTGACATATTGTGAAAAAAAACCATAATTTGTGGTTATTCAAATGTATGCAAATATATGCATAAGTAGATCCTTAATTAGCAATTTGCTTATAGCAGTTTTACATATTAATAGAGGCCAAAAGGTGTTTCACAGTTTTAGGAGGTTCGTCAAGGGGTCTGCGCTATACCCTGCTCTGGGATGTTCACAGTGTTTACATCTATGAGCAGACCTGTAGTAAAGAAACTTTATTTCAGAAAGAAATTCCTAAATGTATTCGGTAGTAGAGACTGGCATGTCTTTAATTATATGTGGAGCATCTATTAATATTCTAAAAATCCAGTATTCCTTAGTAAACACTTTTTGGTGCTTATCACAGTAATAAACATTAACTCACAGTTGTGCCTCTTGTTGTGACATAGCCATGTTTGCATATCGTCTTTATTCTACACATATTGCTTGTCAGAGTGTGCATGTTGGGAGGAGAGGGTAATTTTGAACCATAACAGATTTTTGCATCATCAAATATTTTGAACTAAAAAATTTTCTAATCTAACATTGTTCAGTTGAAACCCTATTTGAAAATATCTTGGAAACTTACTGTGGAATAAAAACCGTAAAAGCAAAGACTATAAAACAAGCAAAAAAAAAACAATGGCAAGATATGACATATAAATTATTGTTGAACTTTTTTAATTACTTGATTCATGAAACATAATTTAAATAAATGTAATGTTTTAAAAATGAACAGGTAAAATAATTATGACTGCCAAAGACTGTAGGAATGTAGACATAATACTTGTAATTTGCTTTTACATTTCATAATTAATATGGGGAATTTTTATTTTTAGATGAAAAATTTTGAGCGTATAAATAGTACCTTGACATTACTTATTTTATTAGAATAAAGGTACCAGAATTCTTTCACTTCTTACAAAAAATTTAAATCTATGTCATCATGTTTGTCAATCTGATTTGACTTTCTACTGTCAGGTCTAGAGTTGCTACTACAAGCATAATGTATTTGTCAATAAAGCACATTATTTAGGATCCAATTATATTGAAATTTTGCTAAAGTTAGCAAAACAGACAAGTAACAAAATGTTTTCACTTTGACTTTTTCAAAAAATGTGAAGAATTCTATTTTCCAAAACAGCAAGTGGTGACTTTGAGACAGAAAAGAGTTTGTTTTCATGTTTGGTATTATCTGCCAATGTTTGATAGTTGCATTTTTTTTTTTTTTCCAGATGAGAACTGTGCATCAAAGTTCACGTCCCAAGAGATGTTATCAGTCTGAACAGCCCAGTGAACAAATATTTGTGAACCCCCTTCCAAATGAAATGTTCTATAGAAAGGTGGAAGTGGTAAGAAACCGTTGAAACAGTGGTTAAGCAGGTAGGTCTTTGTGGGTACTGATGGGAAATAGTCGTTAGGGGAAAGCTGCTTCACCACACAGGAAACAGAAAAAACGCTTGAAAGCATCTTGTCCAGCTGTGGCAGAAAAAATTTACATAGATAACATTTTAAAACCAGAGACTTTGTACTCAACTGATGACCAAGAAAGAGAAAGATGAAGGGCTGCCGGGGAAATGGAAAGAAAATGTTTTAAAGTTACAAGACCTATTAGATGTGCATTTTGCAAATGGCATAGCTACAGAACTTCCTAGAAAAGATGTTTAAAATAGAGACCAGTGCTTCATCATATTGAAAACTAGACAAATCTTGATGGAGGTAAAAAAAAAAAATGTTTACAAAGCCAAAAGAAACTAAAGTAATTTATAATTTATCTATTATTGACTGCCTTGAAACAGAAATATTTATATTTTCTAATTATTGATATTAAAATGGTAATAAATACAAATATTTATAATGCATATTAAAAATGACAATAACAACAAAGGTTGTCACTTTTTCTCACTTACTAGGAACTGATTTACTTTTGTGATTTCACTTAATTGTTCTGAAAATTCTATCAGCTCAGAACGACCGTTCACCCGATATAGATGAGCAAACTGAGACCCAGAGAGTTTGAGGCTCTTGACCAAAACCATGGGACTCGGATTTTGAACCCAGGTGTGCTGAATTCCGAAGACTGTGCTTGCTAAATATCGCTGTGCTATTTCCACCATAACATTTTGAATCAAATAAACAAATACAGAATAATTACATTCTGTTTTTGTTTACTACTTTCTTCTGCTTTTAATATATTTTTTCTTCTTCCAGCACTTTATATATACATGTGTGTGTGTGTATGTGTCTTCCATGTATACCCCTATATTTTATCCTTAGAGAAAACTTTGGGAATCCTCTCTCTCTGGGAAGATCTTTTTGGTGGCTTCTGGTTTTGCTCATTAGTCTGTTTTTAACTACCATCGTTATTCTTTCACAATACTTTGACATACTATGAGAGTCATTTCATGTTAAATACTTTAAAACTAAACATGCTTCAACAAAAATATGGCGCCTGTAACTCAAATTCTTACCCATATGTAAATAATTGTGTGTTTGCTATAAAATACATGTGAAAAAAGAAGGATGAAGTGGAAAATGACCATAAAGTTGAAATAAACTGTAACAGCTGATGGAGTGGTCTTTCATACTATACTGTTCATCCAGTGAATTCGTAAGATTTTAGGTATGTTGGGAATTCTCTTAAGCAATCCAGATACTATTATTGGGGAAAAAATCTTAAAGGTGAATGCCCTAATACATCAATCCCTAACTTGAGACCACATGCACATACAAATAGCTGCGCGCATATTCTTTTTTCTTGCCTACTTCATGGGCCCCCTTTTTTCCAAGTGCAAGAAAGACAAGCAAGAAAGTTAGCCCAGTTGATATTTCACCTTGCATCCAAAATCTAAGCAAAAACTATGCATACTATGTCCTTTCTTCTGCTTCTTTTCCTTAGTTGATTGCACTTTAGGAAGGTATTATTTGACCTGTACACCGGCTTTACCCATCATTCAATCTTTCACAGACACAAAGCCTAGTTTATCTCACGTCTGATTCCTTCTCCAATCCCCACCACTCTCCCAATTACTTCTTTAACATATGAAAAGTCAATCTCTCTCCTTGAAAGTACTTAGAAAACCTTTAGTATTTTCCTCTATGTTCCTATATATTTCTGTATCATACTCTAGTTGAGCTTTCATCAGCCTACAAGATAATTTAAAATTTTATTTAACTAATTTTCTATTTTGGTTAAATACTAGTTTCTAATAAGCGTATTTCTGTGTCTTTTACTAGCATGCACAATTCACATAGGATGGTTAGCAAGGCTTGTTTGGGCTCTCCTGAGAGCCAGGGCAGGCCAAAGAATAACTATGAAATCACCCTCTGAGAGACAAGCTTTTATGCTGGAGAATGGCCATACTTGTAAACACTTAACTTTTGTTAAATCTCTCTACAAGGTCTGTATTTACAGTGTTATCAATTCCTTTAACATCGCTTTTTAATTTTATTTTTTTAAAATTTTTCTTTCTTTTTTGTATTTTGAGACATAGTAGATTCCCAGGATTAAAGCATTTAAAATGGGAGGGACCATTTGTAGGAATCTAGTCCAATCCTCTCATTATGCAGTTGAGGAAAGCGAGACTCAGCCTTGTAAGTAAATGGAAGGTTGGATCGAGAATCCAGTTTTCTGATTTTCAACGTTGTGTACTTAGTTTAGTACAGTTACTATCAATTGGCTTCAGCCAATAAGGTATTAGGCCTAAGGACCCAGGCCAGATTAACAATAAATGGTAAAAATAGACTGGATGTCTTTTACATGCCCTGTTTTAGAGGAAAATACAATGATGTCAGTGGATTCAGTCCGACTTCAGATGCAATATTTGGACACCACACGGTTTCAGACTTTGAAGGTACAAGTCTTTAACAGCATTTGCAGATGATCGTATTCTTCTTGTCCAATTGGATCCTTAAGGCAATTTCTTCTAAAGCCAACCACATAAAATCACTGAAGTAGAATAAACTTAAGTTACAGAGAGGACTAAGCATTCACAACCCGGAATGAGTAAATATAAATTCTATGATTAATGACTTTGAGGACCTGGTACTGGACTTCTGTAACAGTATTAACAATTCCTTTCATCAGAAACATTTTTCATGCTGCATTTTATATTCAGTTCTTTGGTCTAGAACAGGCTGAAAAAGAGCTGGCAAAGAGCCTTTAGTCATATACAGACGGTCCCCAATTTACGATGGTTCAACTTATAACTTTTTAACTTTGTGATATTGGGATATTAAATGCATTTTTGACTTGGCAATACTTTCTACTGTGGTTTATCAGGTTGTAACCCCTTTGTAAGATGAGGAGCATTTCTATTTTAAACTTTTCAAGCATCTTTAATCTTTCCCTTGTTGGTTAAATTCCTTTGACCAAATCTCTTAACTTGGT
This sequence comes from Cynocephalus volans, assembly GCF_027409185.1. Classification (NCBI taxonomy): domain Eukaryota; kingdom Metazoa; phylum Chordata; class Mammalia; order Dermoptera; family Cynocephalidae; genus Cynocephalus; species Cynocephalus volans. The sequence continues at coordinate 127,001,449 of NC_084470.1, read as the reverse complement.
TCAAATAGCTAATAGTTCACAGCCTTTGAATTCTCAACATAGTCTGCTTTCTCACCCTTTCCCTGCAGTTTTTTCTGTGCCTTTCATTAAGTCCATGATGAAACTCACAACTCATAAGCAGGAAGATATGGGTTAGGTTTGTAAAGGAAGTTAATTTTGCCATTTATATTTTCATGCTATTTCTCTGCATTCCTACATCACAGATAGATGTTTTATTTTTTACTATACATTTTACTTATCTCTATTTTGATAAGCTCTAAACAAATAGCTAGACTTCCTCCCACTAAAATTTCAGTTGATTCCCTGTTAAATTAAAATGGCACACATACACACACACACACACACACACACACACACACACACACACACACACACACACACACACACACACACAAACAAACTTGTGATCATTGGCCAAATTCAATTCTTACTTTATTCATATGTACAAATAATGATTTTTGTACTATGCATTTTAAGACATACATTCTTTTTTATTTTATTTTTTTTTTTTAAAGAAAATGTAATTTTATTAATATTTTTTTACATTCTAGGATGTTGTTGTGGAGCAGTTGGGAGGGAGGGGGAGAGAGGAAAGAGGAAGGAAATGTTATGGAAAGAGGAAGGAGGGGGGCGGGATTGAGGCCTGTGGACCCCCTTCATTCCTACAGGGGAGGCTGGGGGCTTCCAGTGGTGGCTTGGTCATTGCCAGGCTGAACGCAGATGTCATGGGTTGTGGCAAAAGCCCTCGCCCCCCACCACCCCAGCTCAGGAACCTGGGGCCCTTCTTGCTGCGGCTTGGTGATCATCGCTGGGCTGATTGCTTGTGTTCAGGGGGTGTGGCTGAGGCCCAAGGCCCCCCACTACCATCGCTTGAGAGAGCCCAGGGTGCTTCCTGTGGCAGCTCAGTGGTCATCACTGGGGTGGTTGTGCGTGTTGGAGGTGTGTGGCTGAGGCCCTCATTTCCCACCCTTGGGACTGGTTGTGGGTTTCAGGGGGCATTGCTGAGGCCCTTTCTGGCTTGGTATCCCTGGAGACTTCTGGTCCTTCTAGGTGTTGTAGATGTTCTTTGGTGAAATGAGACCTTTTCTAGTTAATAACAAACTTTTCCTCTGTTTGCAGGTATTTTGGTTTTCTTTCAGTTCTGTGTTGGATTATTTGCTGTTCCCAACATTTAAACTCTGCGTTGGAACTAATTTGTTGTCTTTGGCTTATATTTAAAATGGGGAAACTTCCTGTGCAGACCAGTACTTGAGCTGTGTGGTTTAGCTAAATTGCTGCTTTGCTACTGATTCCCTAGGGAAGGTTTTTTGTGCAGCTAAGGTTTTAATGATTGACATTATAGGTACTTCCAGGTCTAGTGAAATCTGGTGCACCTGGGTTGTATAGAAACTCTGGTTAAGGCCTGAGTCTTTTCATCAAACTGCACCCCATGCAATTCTATATTCCTGACCAGTGTCCTCTGAGTGGTCCTATGCTGATTGGGGGATCAGCTGTACTTGCTGTGCCCCAGTGTTCTCCCCTACCACCTGTGCAGCAAACACTTTTCACAGGATGGGTTGTGTGCCAGTCCCTTGTGCTGACTCATCGGCCTTTCAGTGGCTCCTTTTTTGTAGTTGTTGCGGCTCCTTGCTCCTATGTGGGTCCACAGGAACCCTATTAGTGGTCTTGCCGTCCTGAGAGCCACCAAGGCCCTCTTCTCCCCTGCCGCCTCCAAGCAACTTCATCTGAAGGTCACAGCTGCGGCTTTCTCCAGCTCCTGCTCTGTGCATTCAGCAGCTCCAGCCTGGAAGCGGCCGGGGCTTGAAACAGCTTGAGCAGTTCTCTCTTTCTCTCATCGTGCCTTCTCCCACCTTCATGCACTCCGTAGGACTCTCCTCCTCTTCCCCTGAGCTCTAGCAGCCCCAGCTACACTGTCATTACTTTTTAATAGTTGTAAACTGGTTGATTTGTGGGAGAGAGTGACTTTGGGGGCCGTCTATTCTGCCATCTTCACTGGAAGGGGCCGAGACGTACATTCTTGAAGCCTATATGTGTTTTGAAAAATATACTTTGTATATTTTAGAAATTTATTTCTTATTATTCTTTGGTTTTATAGATACTGTGGTTGAGACTAGGAATATTGAAGTACAGAACCTGAAATATGGTGAAAATGAGTAGCTCTTGCAGACAGAATAGGGCAGAATAGCAGAAGGCAAAGCAAATTATATTGAGTTTTTTTACAAAATAAGGTTTTAGAACTTAAGAAAGAAATTGAACATGTTAGAAAATAGAAGAGGAGCAAATTGGGAAAAACTAAAAATGAATAAGAAGGAAATGCAAATTTAAAGAAGTGCAAGTCTGTCAGGCAAAATATAGGAATACTGGGGAAAAAATAAGTTAAGCACACTGACAATTTGGCAGCACCAAATAAAATATCTATATCTATGCTTTTACTCATATCTATAATAAAAGAGAGGAAAAAATAACCCACAAGTCAGAAATAATGTTGCACTAAGAAATGAGAAAGAATTATTATGGCTGTTGCTATTTCTTTCACCTTTGTTCATATTAAATGTGACCAAAATAGTTTTTTATGAACTGAATCTGGTGTTACTGTATCAATCAAATTAATTCATAATGAATTCTACATCTTTTCTTCCCTCTTACTTTTACAACATACTTGTATTGCATTATTGTTCAGACAATTTATTGCATAATGTCAATCATTAGTCCCAATCATATAAACATTGTAGACATCTTTAAAAATGTAGAATTCTGCATTAGTATGCAATGACTGTTAGGATTAAATAAAGATCATGTTAAAAAAAAATACCCGGAATACTTATCGAAAGAGACATGTAAAGTTGTCTTAAAATCCCATGTTTTGTTTGCCCTACAAACACCTTATTCTCTGTGAATAAAAAAAGTTGTGTTTAATTTTAATACTTGAAATGTGTAAATTACTAAAATTAATTTTTACATTTCTTTTCTTTGATCAACTCTTTTTTCTTCTATGGCTAGATTTACATTTCCAATTTTTATTTATTATGAGCTAAGACTAGAAAATAATTTACACATGGACTGTCCTGCCTGTAAATAACTCAATAAGACCTCCTCACATTTAAAGAAGATCTCGATCTGTGCTTTTTTCTCCCCTGGTTACTTTATGAGTATTTAATGGGAAACTTTAGTTTAAAAACAAAAAAACAAAAGCACTATGTTAAATCCTCATTATTTGAGTTGGTGGGTTTTAGGTTACATAGTAGAGTGAGGTTAGCAGAAAGAGCACAGCTTTTACCCACCAGAAGACTGTAGGTGCTATCCAAACTTAGCCACTTACTATCTCTCAGAATTTAGAGAAGTTTATGAGCATCGCTGAGCATGTCTTTCAGTTTTGAAAGGGAAGTGATAATTCCAACTTTGAAATGTTTTTGTCAATTATATTAGGGTATATATTCAAGCTATCTGGCAATCCTAAAAGATCAGTAAATAATTGCTACCAAAAATAAAAGCATATACATTTGTTTCTTTGAGCTCATTTGTCTTGGCATTACTAAAACTTAGTTTAAAACTTTGAGTTTTAAAACGTTATGTTCTTAAAGTCCTAAGTCTGTCTCCATTTTACATTTAATGGGGTTTTCATACTACTCTGTGGATGGTGTTACATTTCAAATGGTTCCAAGTGTTCATATGATTTTATTAATTGGGCAAAACTTTAATTTTTGTAGAAAAGGTATTTTTAACAAAAATATCATTTTTAAAATATCCTCTCTACTTCAAAAGTTGAACTGCATTTGTTCACAATGTTTCCATTTATTCTGAATAACCTCTTAGTTTTCTTTGAGAAACGAATGAATCTTCATCTACTGGCAGAGATAGGAAATGTGAATGTACTTTTGAGAGGAAATACGCCATGTGGTCTGAGATTGTAGTAACACATTTTGAGTCTATTACATCCCAGAATACACAGCTGAATACACTGTAAGTAGATCTTTATCAAGAAGTCAACAGATATAGTTCTAACTGACCTGAGATCCAAAATAAAGCAAAACTAAATCTAATTCTGTATTTATTTTGCAGATTGTAATTATGTCATTGTTATTGTTTTTGATGATGAGCTTGATGCTACTTTGAATATTTCAGGTAGTTAAACTATAGGGGCAAGAAGAAATATATGATGAATTTTCCTCAAGGAGATGGCCATACTGAACTAAATTTTTGTTTATTAGCCAAAGCATTTCAAATTTAAAACTTGGTAACACAGGATGAGAGTACTGGACTAGAAGGAATAAGTGTCTGCACTTAGAGACACTTACTATAAGAAAGAGTGCCATTGCATGTACGCCATGAGGAAACAAAATTGATGGATAGTCCACATGGTTGATGTGAACACTAATAGAAAGTGTTGTGAATCTGCTGAGAACGTTGGAATATGCTACTGTAGAGAGAAGCACTGAAACAGTATATTGGAACCCAATCATACCAGCATTTCTGGTTTGGATAGTCTTACCGACTGGTTTTCTGGTGGAGGGTGGGGAGAGAGAGAGAGGGATGGAAAGAAACAGAGAACAGAGAAAAAAAGAATTCAGAAAAGACATTTTGTATGTTGCCAAAATGTTCAAGGATGAATTACACAAAAATTGGAATCTAATTTTCAGAATAGCAAATTATAGCATGTGAAACATTTCCTGAATGCCCAATTCAACACTTGATAATAACAATAGAAAAGTTTACATCAATCCTGGGATAAAATTAGGACTCACTAGAGAAACATGTGAATTATAGACTACGCTCTACTTCATCATTTGGCCAACTGCTGATTCACCAGCTGTCACTCCAGCCAGTTCACGTGGAGTCTGATGAGTGCGCCTTGAGTTATCACAACAGGAACAGCAAGAATTCTTAGGCAATGCAAGAAACTGAGTCTCTCATGATGGCACCCATTACGAAAATCATTTGATCTTTTAAGATAATAGACATTGAAATAATTTGGGTGACACTCATATATTTAGCCATTCATTATTTTTAATGACATTTTAATCAACGTGCAATGAGAAAAGTAGTATAAAAGGAGATCGAACTCACCACATTTAAATTATTCAGCTCAGTGTCTGGTGAATAGTCCATCTTTTTCAGTCAGTTTTCCTACAGAGCTGCCCCAGAAAGCTTACTCATGTTTAAAAGGCTCTTGAAGGTTACTTTTAATTTCCACTGCTGATGAAACTATTTTTGGCAATCAAAGACTTCCTACAGATAAAGACCTGAAGGCAGTCTTGAAGATACAAAAATGGTTCATGGCAGTAAGTACAAACACTGCTGAGCATTTGTGTGTTTGTGGAGGAATGAGATAACGTGAAAAAGTTAGGATGGCCTTTAAATACATATGCCCAAGTTAATATTTGCCATAATTTTCTTTATCCCTGCATCAAAATGTATTTTATAGTACTTGTTATATTCAGTGTGTAGTATGAAGTGTTTCAAATTATTTGGGGGATACAAAAGAAACACATAGAAATAAATTAAATTATAAAGTCTACATTCAGTATTCATTATTACCCTACATTCAAATGTCATACTGTGGTTTCCCTATAATATTTACATCAATAAGTATATGTGCATATGCACATATACTTATGTCAAAGGAAAAGTGTCCAAATATATATATATATCTTAGCTAGAGTTTCCTCCAAACACTTTATAAATGTTCTGAAGTTATATTGTGCAAAACGTTTATACAAAGAATCAGTTCCTTTTTTAGAGGATAAAAATTAGAAATTGAAGTTTTCCTGTTTAAAAAGTACAGACAGTAACGCTTTGCTTAGAATTCATTCTCTATCCTTGTCAAGAGCTTGGTAATTGTTGCCCCCTAGTTATTTAAGTGCAATGAAATATTGTTTAGATGTCTCATCACCTAAAAATAGAAACATTGCCAGGAAATTTTAGTTTTGTATGACTTGTAATAAAATGTATTTTTTAATAAAAACTAAAAATTAGAACCCAGTTCATAATTTTTAGACCTTTTTAAATCAATATTTCTTTCAATATCCAAATGAGGAGGATACAGAAGTTGACCGTGTTCATATCAAGAAGGAAAAAAACCCAGACAGCTTACTTAATCAATGTACAGTTAATAATATATGTGAGTGTATATGTGTGTATATATGTGTGTGTGTATACATACATATATACATATGTATGAGCACTTCAAAAAATTCATGACAAAATAGAATTAAAAGATGTTACAAATCTTAACATAAACTTTATCTATATCCAATCGATAATCAAAAATGGCAAGACCAGGTCAGGTATACATGGACTGGTTGCTTATCTCTGTTATCCCTTAATCACAGAAAATGTCTCATATCATAGGAAAGCATTTACATAGTGGATCAGAATCAATTAAATATGCTCAGAGTACCGGCTGTAGGAAGACTTTTCTGCACTTTTTCATGCCAGAGTGTCCTTTCTGTGTCAAAGGGGGTGGAGAGCACCACTCTGTTTCCTATTGCATACTGAATTAATTTCCTATAAGTCTTTCAGTTTCATAACACTAAAGTGTTTGTTGAGTGCCTACTGTCTGTAGAATACTATGGTCGGTGCTAGAGCCTATACCTCATCGTATCCTCTACCACTTAGTACAGTGCCTAGCACATAGTAGGACTCGAAAGATTTTTATTGAAAAAAATACAAATTAATAAGTAATGAAACAGGAAATTAAACAGAAGGAACAGACATGCTCTCTGAATTCTGAATTATCTAATTATGTGTCCTGATTTCCAGATTTAGAAAATGATTATTGCTCGACTGCTAGTAATAAACAACTTTGGACTTCAAGAGTGCTTGAGTAGAGCTGCATCTATTGCTCACAGTCCGTCTCTGGATGGCAGTGGGGAGAAAGGCTGTGCTTTGTATTCAAGTCCCAGCTTCTGGTTCATCAGAATTTTCTTTTTCTAAGGCGGGCAGAGATCCAAACTAGGGACCATGACAAGCGCTGGTTCTTTCCAAATTTCTGCACTAGTTAGGAATCATGGCTTAACACAGTCAAGATTTATGTTCTGCTCCTCTCAGAGCTCAATGCAGTTCACCGGGGTAAAAGGCTCTCTGTGTACTGCTATGCAGGGGCCCAGGCTACTTCCATACGTTTCTCTCCCAAAGCCTTGAAGTTCCCAGTGGAATCCTCTGCACCTGTCCATGTAACAAGCAAAGGGAAAGTACACAAAGCATGGTATGAGAGGGTTTAGAGGTCAGAACTGGAAATGGGGTCCATCAGTTCTACGCCACACTCCACTGGCCAGCAGGCCCCACTTCCCTGCCATTATCTGAGAGACGAGTCTTGCAGTCTTCCAAGGAGGAACAAGAGACACATGGCTGCTGGTGAACACTCACATTCTCAGCCGCAATTGACAACACGTGGAGGTAGAATTGTGCATTTAGGATAAGTACCATACCTTCATGGTGTTAAAGAGTTTATTTTGCTGGTAGTTATTTGTCACTACCAAGCTTAGGAAGAAAAAAGACAGAAAAGGATAAGAAGAAATATACAAACCATCTATTGGCCAATGGTAGCTGATTTTTCTCTTTCCCAATGGAGTAAACACTGGTCCTAAGTCTTTAGGAAGGGCACACAAATTGCCCTTAGACAGACTTTTGAAGGAAAGTTCACCACAGGTTTGTAGATAAGGAAAAATGACTTAAAGTAATTTATAATAAGAGAGTATTTATAGTTTAAGCATATATATATTTTGTGTGAATATATATTATCTGTGTGTGAAATAAATAAACATATATATATACATACACACACAAGTGTACTTCGAGAAGTTCATGGAAAGATTTGCATTATCTTTTAATTCTAATTTTCCATGAACTTTTTGAAGTATCCTAATGTATGTGTGTGTACATATATACATATGTGTATACATTGTCCCAGGAGTTATACACTTCTTGATTTACTAAAGCAATAAAGGCATGATGGATATTTTCCAGATTAGAAATCAGTAGTTGGAGTGAGAGCTTCAACTCCCACTCAAAAACAGTTCTTTCCTCCCTTCCATTCTGGTGCAAACCCTCCCCCAAAGTCTAACATTTCTCTTTGTATTTTTTTTTTTTTCTTTTTTGTCTATGGAAGGAAAACTGTGTCCCCTGGAGGCATTCTCACAGGGTTAGAGTAACAGCTGGAGTTTCTCACCACTGCCTTCTGTGGGCCCTTGAAATCTCAAAGGCAAGCAAAGTCAATAGTGAGGTTCTGTGGCTCATGGTTCAGTGATTTCATCCTTGCTCCAGTAAGGCTATGGTGGTAGTAGGAATTTAAAAAGCACAGGTTGTATTGAAAGTTTTCTAGGCAATGAACAGCTAGGAGAGAATTAGGTAGAATATCATCTGCAAATAAGTCAACTCAACATTTGCCTGATCCACATCTCCCCTTATAAAGTTTATCTTATAAATTGCATGGTTTCATTCTAAAATATAGTTCATTTGCAGACATTTCACCTTATGCTTTATTTTTACATTTGTTATTTTCCCAATAGATATCTAGATCTTCCATTTATTACAGTTTGACCTGTACGAGTAATGAGATATAAATAATATTCAAATAACCCTTTTAATTAGTTTGAAATGTATTTTTTTTACTTCTTTCAGTTATAACAAATTTTGAGGTTTAACTCTAACATAATTCAATGTGGAATAGAAGAACCATACAAAGAAGTTCATTTGTGCAAGTGTTTTCATATAAGCTGAAGTCAAGAAAGGCTGTTAACACTACACACTCCAGTAAAAACCCAAACATCTCCCTTAGATCAAGGCTATTGCATTGTTTATTATTCTGTTGATCTGAAATTATCTTACTATAAAAATTAGTGTAACATACACACTTTAAGTATATTATAAATACTTAAATAATAACATCTTATAAATGTATCCAATGAAATGAAAATAGCTCTATTACATAATTTAATGAAAAATAAATGTACAATTCTTTTAATATAGAACAGTTATAGGTTAGTTATTAAATTTTCTAAAGAAACCACTTTATCACCTTGTAACTTTTATAGTTTGAATGACTCATCTGTTTATGTAATATTAAATATAATAATTATTAACAGAGCTATTATAAATTTATCACATTTCTTTATCAAATATTTGTTGATATTATATTATGTTCCAAGTACTATTCAGTTATAATTTAATAATTATAATATAGTGTACTTGTACTTTATAGTGTTCAGAGAATTTTCATGTATAGTGTCTTATTTGAGTCTCAGAACAACCAAGTGAATTTCCTAAACAAAACAAAACAAAAAAACCCCACAAACACCTCGGGCCAAAATCCGTGGTTCTTTCCTCTAGTACATCATCCTCTCTATTTGAAAACTCCCAAATTTCTAGAACATTTCATCGAAGTAATCTCCCCACTAGAAGATATTATTTAGACCATACTTCCCTTCACTTATCTAGAAGTAAAAATAAGTTTTACACACTTGAGAAAGGGTAGGTCTAAATAATACCACCTTTAGGACCTGGGTTTAATTGCAAAATCTCTTTTCTATTGTATCCTACATGGTGTCATAAAAGTTTCATCATGTAAAAACAGAGATGGGAGCAGTGGTTTCAGAGTGAATGTTACTGTCTTAGTGTCCACAGCATGCAGTAGTGGAAGAAACACTAAGCTTGAAATCAAGTGGCCTGGATTTCAGTTCTCCTACACTCGCATGGTATAAGGCATGTCACTTAACCAGAGTTGCCACCTCTATGGAAAACGCTGTTGCTACTGATAATGATGATGATGGTGATAACGATGATGGCAGATTAATATTTATTGAGTTCCCTCTCTGAAGTCATTCATCTTGATGTTTAAAATATATACCATTTAATAAAAACTATTTCATAGTGATTTGGGGGTATATATATAATATAAAGATGTAAATGTATTTTGACATACATACATCAATAGTCCCTGCATCTGAAAGTATAGAAATAATAAAAAGGGGGGACAGGTTTCTAAAGTTTATAATGAGAGAGAAAAGATCCAGAATAGCCAACACAATACTGAAGAAGAAATATTGGAAAAGTGATACTCAGCTTCAAGACTTACTATAAAGCCATTGTAATCAAAGAGCCATGTGGTATTGTTAAAATACTAGACAAATAGATCAATGGAACAAAATAAAGAGCCCAGGAATAGACTCAGATAAATATAGTCCACTGATCTTTGACAAAGGAAAAAAAGCAACACTATAGAGAAAAGAAGGTTTTTTCAACAAATGATGCTGGAACAACTGAATATCCACATGCAAAAAAATCTGGACTCAAATGAATTAACACAAAATGAATCATAGACCTAACTGTAAAATTCAAAACTATAAAACTCTCAGAAGATAACATAGGAGAAACTCTAGATGACCTTGGGTATACTGATGACTTTTTAGGTACAACATCAAAGGCACATTCATCGAAAGAAAGAATTGATAAATTGGACTTCTTTAAAATAAAAAATTTCTGCTCTACAGAAGACACTGTCAAGAGAATGAGAAGATAAGTCAAAAACTGGGAGAAAATATCTGCAAAAGACATGTCCAAAAAAATAAATAAATACTGATTTGTTTTCTTGATAAAGGGCTGTTATCCAGAATATGCAAAGAACCCTCAAAACTCAATAATAAGAAAATGAACAACTGGATTTTTAAAAAGGCAAAAGACCTGAATGGACACCTCACCAAAGTATACAGAGGAAAAATAAGCATATGAAAAGATGCTCAACGTATCACAAGGAAATGCAAATTAAAATAACAATGAGGTACATACACACCTACTACAGTTAGAATGGCAAAAACACAAAACACTAGCACCACATGTTACTGAGACTATGAAGCAACAGGAACTTCCATTGATTGCTGGTATGAGTGCAAAATGGTACAGCAGCTTTGGAACACACTTGGGCAGTTTCTTGCAAAACTGAGTATATGCTTACCATCTGATCCAGCAATCACACTCCTGGTGTTGACCCAAATGATTTGAAAACCTATATTTGCATAAAAATCTGCACATAGATGTTTATAGAAGCTTTATTCATAATTACCAAAACTTGGAAGCAGACAAAATGTCCTTCAGTGGGTGAGTGGATAAATAAACTGTGGTCCATCCAGACAATGGAATATTATTCAGTACTGAAAAGAAGTGAGCTGTCAAGTCATGAAAAGACATGGAGGAAACTTAAATATGTATTACTAAGTGACAGAAGCCAATCTGAAAAGGCTCTATGCTCTCTGACGACAGCTATATGACAAACTATAGAAATGCTAAAAAGTCAATGGCTGTCAGAGATTAGGGGAGATGAAGGGGTGAATAGGTACTACAGAGGATTTTTAGGTCACTGAAACCATTCTGTATGATACTGCAGTGGTGGATACATGCCATTATACATCTGTCAAAATGCACAGAGTATACAGTACCAAGAATGAACCCTTGTATAAACTCTGGACTTCTGGTGATAAAGATGTCAATGTAGGTTCACTGTGACAAATGTGCTACTTGGGTGGAAGATGTTGACAGTGAGGAGGCTGTGCAGGTATGGAGGAAGGGGGTACACAGGAACTCTCTGTTCTTTCTGCTTAAGTTTGTTGTGAATCTAAAACTGCTCTAAAACATGGTTTATTGAAAAAGTGAAAATAAAATACTTTTTTAAAGAGAGTTTTTAGCTAACTTCTTGAAGTGATTTAAAAGTGTTTTTAATTTGTTGGTTGAGTCTAAATCTTTTCCCACATTTGCTCAGGATATAAATTCATGCAAGTGTAACTCTGCCTTTCCTTTCTGATTTGCCACATACCCCATCCATTTCTTTCACCCTCCCTATCTCATTCACTTCATGATGCCTGGGACATATTTGGAGTTGTAGAATGTGGTTAAGGTTGAGGAGGGTACTAAATTTCATTAGAAAGTATTTACTTCCATTTGTCTCTTCCCACTCCGAGACTTTGATTGCTCTGTATATTTGACTTCAATTATCAGTCTTCTATAGAGCTACAATTCTTGCTAGGAAAAAAAGGAAGAGTTATATTAATTGAAGATAATGTAAGAATATGATCCTTGAGTTATATCTGAGCCATCTTACAGCCTGATTTTGTGTCACTAAAAGATCATAATGTCTACCTAAAAAGGATCTGCAACTACAGTTTTTTTCTCATCCATATTAGAAGAAAAAACTCAAGATAGCCTTCAATTACCTTAATTAGGAGCAACAAGAAATCACTTAATCTTTTAGTGTTTTAATTGTACAAATTTAAAAGAAAATATTTTGGAAAATGTAGAATACTTCTGGATATATGGTATAGATGGAGTTTTAAAATGTTTTATTAATTTGACAAATTTTTACTGAGCCTCTACCAAGTGCTAAAAACTGAGGATATGGTAGAGAGCAAGACAGATAAGTTTCCTGCTTTCCTGGAACATGCATTCTAGTAGGAGAGAAATATAATAAATGTGAAAACACAAAATTACATAAAATAAATACAATTGATAAGCACTTTGAAAGAAAGATAAACAATAATTGAGAGAACCCAATTAGATGGTATGACTAGGGAAGACCTGTTAGAAGAGGCGACATTTGGACTGAGACCTGCAAAAAATAAAAATGAACACACCTAGCAGAGGGTTGCAGTAAGGGGCATTCTTGGAAAAGAAAATAATAATACTCTGGTGCAGGTAGGGCTTGCATTATAAAAACAGTAAACCAGAAAGTGGGCCTGTGTTCTTGAAATAAAATGAACAAGGGAAGAATTCATATGATGGGGATGGGGAAATAGAATGGAGTCAGATTATTGAAAGCTTTGCAAACCATGGGAAAATTTGAGATTTAATATGAAATGTTGGGAATTTATTGAAAGGTTTAAGTGGAGGAGTGGTATGATTTATTATGTCCTAAAAAGTTTATACTGTGTGTTGTATATAAGACGAGGATGATGATAGAGTACCAGAAAACAATTAGTAGGCTAACGCATTGGTTGAAAGAAGAACTAACCAAAGCTTGCACTAGAGTAGCAATGGTGAAAATAAAAAGAATTAAATATATTTAAAGTATCCGTTATAAATAAAGTGAGTAGGACTTGTTGCATATCAGATGTAGGGAGTACGGAAAGGGAAAATCAAAGATAACACCCAGGTATTTGTCAAGTACGCAGCTGGATATGAGTCTGTTTCAGAAACAAGGTTGTCAACATACAGATCTGCGGTTCACAGCAAACACTATTGTCATCCTGGAATGCCTGGAAATTTTATGTGGGCATGTCTTTGATGTTACAAACATTAGGCTGTCAGTGGCTGGAAAAGGCTAGATGACCTAAAATGCAGTGGTGTATGACAGCTTAGAAAAATGAATTATTGCCCCGTGTTCTGCACATCTTTTCAATGCTCCCTTCAACTGAACACCCTATCGAGAGACGTTGGTAGTAATTAAGTACATAATAATCCTGATTTTTTTTTCTTTTTTACAGGAAGTTACACAAAAAAACAAATAATTTATGAAAATTTTGTTGGGAGAAAGACATTTAAATAAGTATATTGTCTGAAAATCATGAAATGAATTTACTCGCTTTATTTCCAACTATACATTTAGTGGTAGAAGGTTACCGTGTTGCAGCGCCGCTGTTTAAAATCAATGAGACTCAACTCATCTGTGTAACAGACAAAACTCCTTGCAGTAGACTCAGAACTGAATATCACGTATCATTTGAAACAATGCAGTTGTATTCAGGAATGTATTAAATAAAACTTTAAATAGATATTTCAGATCACTCCCAAGATGAGAATACTATTATAGTGAAAATGATGTGCAGAAATGTGATATTTGTTTTGGGGTTGCCTATTATTTCTCAGCTTTGCTCTCACTCTGTCCCTAGAGGTCTAACACTCAATTTCTCCATAGCCTCATATTATTGCAGCTTTTTCCAGTTTATGCTCCAGATTCTGTCATCTATTGAAGTAGAGTCTTGGGTCCTTTTAAACATTAGAGATTAAATGTATGCCTCCATTTGTGATGAAATTTTAAGAGAGAAGATATGTTTGAGAGTTTGGTATACTTTATCACTACCTCATACCATGCAATAACATTGAAATTATTTAGATGCTGTACTTAGAAAAAAGCCACAGTTTCTTTATATAATATCAAATTTTCTTATTGTTTCCACTTTAACAGTCTGAAATTTATCTTGGCCAGTTTTCTTATTTCTATTGTGGTTGTTTTTCCTCTTTTTCTTATCATATACAGATAAATTGTATATTTATAACATTCTAAACTAGTTTTATTCTCATGCCCAGTTCTACCTCTCTGTACTTTTATTTTCCTTTGCTCCTTGTACTAATGGCTTCTGATTTTGTCTTCTAAATCCAAATATATTCATTATAGATAGGCACAAACATTACCTCTGTTATGTCTTCTAATAAAGACATTCTTATACATTCTCATGTTCAATCGTATTATTTTACTATGAATTGTTTTTCTTCTATTTTTTCTTTATCTTTGAGTTAGATTGCTATATTGAATTTTTTTTTTATCATGTCTGTATGTCATTTATAGTATCTGTGAATTTTATTTGGGAATAGTAAAGAAGGCAGAGTTAGAAAATATTTCACATAAGAGAAGACACAAGGCTCAACAGGAATGAGGTACACTGATATAAATGTGATTTTAGCGAAATCACTAACTGAGATCACCCAAGAAATGGCAAAGCCAGAAAATAGGGCCTGAGACACTGCTCTAAGGCACCCTAACATGTAGATTTTGAATAGAGGAAGAGGACCACGAAAAGTAATGAGGAGCAGTAGCTGGTGAGGTCAGGAAAAAACAGAAGATACTGGTGTCACGGAGGCTGAGAGAAAGGAGTGTCCCCAAAAGGAGACCGGGTTTGCTTTGCTAAATGGTGCTAAGAAGTCAAAGGCGAAGAGAAAGTAGTGTCCTTAGCATTTGGTAAGTTAGTGGCTGTTGATGACATTAAGAGCCTTTTCAGTGGAAAAGTGGAGTAGCCAGATTGTAGGAATCTGAACAGCTAATTGGAGGTAGAAGCTGAGAAAAGTAGGTTTTTAATCAATGAAAATAAAAATTGTATCTAGTGAGGATTTCAGAACAGAAGAAGAATATTTTAAGATAGAAGTTACAGCACGGTGACAAGGAAAAAATGGGTTAAATTTTAGCAGCAGTCTTCTGATTCTTTTGATTATACAGAGGAGAGTACATTTGTTATATAACTAAAGTCAAGATAATAAAATTTTTAATTCTGGTAAAATAAGCATAAATATTAAAATGGTTTATGAGAACCTTGAAACTGAAATAAGGGAAAAAATACAAGATGCATAGAAGGCATGCAGAATATACTTTGAAAGAAACAGATTATTTGTAAAATACTGATATGTTCTTTGGAAAGAAGTATAAATAAAAACCTTAGTCTATGTTAGATGTTTCCAGACCTTTTTGGGGGACTATATTTAACTTTGGTACTTAAAAGGAACAACATTAAGTCCTTGTTTCTTTTTTTCTTTAAAGAACAAGAAGCTACTTGATGGACATTTGATTAGCAATCTGTGGAAACATCATAGCTTAAATATTAAAACGTTACACAGAAAATCTTCTATTTAAAACTGAAAGTGAAAAAAAATTCCATGATATTTCTTTTGTTTTGAAGTCCTTCATTAACTTTTTATGCAAAACATTTTAAGTTCTTATCATAATAAGATGAAATATACAATTTCAGTGGAATTTTTGCCCAATATAATTTTATTTTTAGGCAGAATAACTCCAAACACAATGATAAAATGGTCTTTCCTGGGAAAGCGGTTTGTGTTGGTCACCACGGTGCAGCCTTAGGGAGCGTGGCTTTTTAAGTCATACCGAGCTTGAAGTTATGTTCATGTGTGAAGTCAGGTAAGCTTGGAAAAAGGAGGCTAAGCTCAGAATTGATAGCAGTGGGTGCTTCTCCAAATGCTTTTGTCGTATTGGGTAGACAATAATTCAAAAGATAACACAGTCGAGTAGCTAATTAAATCTATGTGAACAGAAATTCTTCAACTATATGGTAATTCACAAGTAACTTTTCCCAAATACAAAGTAGGTTATCAACAGACAGACATCAGTTAGGTCACACTTAAACACTTGTTCCTGATTTCAAATTGTGCCATTTAGGCATGGCCTTATAATATCCACCACTGGCTGGGAGTTGTCAAGGGGAAGCGAGGTGAGGGGTGGGGAACTGAATTAATTGCAGGATTCTGATAAAATTGTGAATATTACCTACTCCTGAGAAAGTCTTTAATATGTATTGCATTAAAGGTCTTTCAATCAAATTCTTAGAATCTGTTTACTATTTGACACACTTCCTGGAATTATCCACATGGAAACAACCAATTTATTTCTAAGAGAAATTTGACTTAGACTGTTTTTGTGCTAGTCCAATGAACTTGATAAAGAAATAATTATTTTTATGGAGAAGATTATAAGCCCAAACATAGGGGAAAAATTTTCCTCAGTGGCTAATTTGAAAAACTGTAATAAAAAGAATTAAATGTTTTATGATACAATAATAGTAATTCTCATCCTACTATGTGTAGATCCTATAACAATGATTCAGATTTATTCTTTGCTAAATTTGCCACACTTAAAAACATTTCTTAAAAACTGCACTATCTTTTTTAACATAAGCATTTCTAGTGTCTCTTTTCCCATCCCTGGGATAACAGATTTGTCATCCATCACTAGATATTCCTTGATCTTGGAGAAGGTCTCTCTCTCTCTCTCTCTTTCAACTCTTTATTATGGGCACTACTTTGTTATGCACACGGCTTAGGATATTTCACTATTGCATTATTTCATTATATGCTAGAGCATATAATGTACTACGTCTTGAAAAGTTCTTAATTTTAATATTAGTTCCCTTCTTTAAAAATTTTTAAGGTCCAATTTTCTTCAGTTTATTTATAAATTGTAGCTGTATTTACAAACACTCTGGAGAATATAATCTATTCTGTTTAAAATGATAAATTATTTATCAGTCTATTCTAGAGAGTGTATTGATCTTTTGTGTAAATAATCAATTGTTCTGGGATAGGAAGCATATTACCTTCTGTTCCTTATGCTGCTGTTTGCAGTCTATGTTTAGATATTCAAATTCAGTCTTCAGGAGTTATCTTTCAGTTTCCCATTTTTAAAACGGGTGTGATTTTTTTTTCCTATCAGCATCTTTTCTCATCCACTCTTCTCAATGTTTCTGCCTCTGTCCAAAGCCTTATTAAACTAAAATGTAATCATCATTCAGTAGTCTTTCCTATCAATCTCTACGATTTTACGAAATGTTACATGCACTTTGTGAATCCAGGTCTACGTATTACTTGAAAAGACAGAGTACCTGTCCAAGATCATCATTTAATGGAAAAACTAAGATTCTGACAGTTGAAATGATTTTTTCAAGATTATAAAACCAGCTAACATAAAGGGTATTTCTCAATATTGATCTCCAGAAAGAGTAATGTTTATCATCTGATAAAAAAAATTGAACATTGTTGAATGAAACAAAAATATTTTCAATAAAATGGAAGTCATTTTATTAGAGATGCATAAACTATTCAGAGAATGAAATGATTATTTCAAACATATGTATAATCTTGAAATTTTCATTTCTAGTAGTAATTTCAACATTCTTTTACTTCTAAAATTTTAGAGGAGCAGTTCGCTAGTTGTGCTCTTAAGTATGCCTTTGGCTACTTCTGCAGGTGAATTATTACATAACCATTTCTACTCCAACAGTAATCAGGTGAGTGATCTCTGTACACTTGAACTTCATTTGGAAGATATGTTGATATTGAGTAGCCATGTCACAGGATATTGCTGACAGATCTATATGAAACTCCAAATAGCAGTTTAATGTATTTGCAACTGTCTGCAAAAGCAGTATTAAGGGGGAAATTTATTGCATTAAATGCTCACCTCAGAAGAATGGAAAGATGGCAAGTGAACAACCTAACACTTCACCTTAAAGAACTAGAAAAACAAGAACAATCCAAACCTAAAGTTAGCAGACGGAAAGAAATCATTAAGATCAGAGCAGAACTGAATGAAATTGAAACCCAAAAAACAATACAAAAGATCAATGAATCAAAAAGTTGGTTTTTTGAAAAGATAAGTAAAATTGACAAACCATTAGCATGGCTAACCAAAAAAAGAAGAGAGAAGACTCAAATAACAAAAATGAAAAATGAAAAAGGCGATATTACAACTGATTCATCTGAAATACAAGGAATCATTCGAGACCACTATAAACTATATGCCAACAAATCTGAAAATCTGGAGGAAATGGATAAATTTCTGGACACACACAAGCTCCCAAAACTGAACCATGAAGACGTAGAAAATTTGAACAGACCAATAACAATAAAAGAGATTGAAGCTGTTATCAGAAGGCTCCCAACAAAGAAAAGCCCAGGACCAGATGGATTCACAGCAGAATTTTACCAAACATTCAAATAGGAATTGACACCGATTCTTTACAAACTATTCCAAAAGATTGAAACGGACGCAAATCTCCCAAACTCATTCTATGAAGCAAACATGATCCTGTTACCAAAACCAGGTAAAGATATAACCAAAAAAGAAAACTACAGGCCGATATCCTTGATGAATATAGATGCAAAAATCCTCACTAAAATGCTAGCAAACAGAATACAGCAACACATACGAAAAATTATTCACCACGATCAAGTGGGACTCATCCCAGGGATGCAAGTTTGGTTCAACATACGCAAATCAATAAATGTGATCCACCACATTAATAAACTCAAACACAAGGACCATATGATCATCTCTATAGATGCTGAAAAAGCATTTGATAAAGTTCAGCACTCATTCATGACAAAGACCCTCTATAAGTTAGGTATAGACGGAAAGTATCTCAACATAATTAAAGCCATATATGACAAACCCACTGCCAATATCATCCTGAATGGGGAAAAGCTGAAAGCGTTACCTTTAAGAACAGGAACTAGACAAGGATGCCCACTCTCACCACTCCTATTCAACATAGTGTTGGAAGTACTAGCCAGAGCAATCAGAGAAGAGAAGGAAATAAAGGGCATCCAGATTGGAAAATAAGAAGTCAACCTGTCCCTGTTTGGAGATGACATGATCCTATATATTGAACAGCCTAAAGCCTCTACTAAAAAACTCTTGGAATTGATAAATGAGTTCAGCACAGTAGCAGGATACAAAATCAACACACAAAAATCAGTAGCATTTCTTTTCTCCAATAGTGAACATGCAGAATGAGAAATCAAGAAAGCCTGCCCATTTACAGTAGCCAGCAAAAAAATAAAATACTTTGGAATTGAGTTAACCAAGGATGTGAAAAATCTCTATAATGAGAACTACAAACCACTGCTGAGAGAAATTAGAGAGCATACAAGAAGATGGAAAGATATCCCATGCTCTTGGATTGGAAGAATCAACATAGTGAAAATGTCCATACTACCCAACGTGATATACAAATTCAATGCAATCCCCATCAAAATTCCAATGACATTTTTCTCAGAAATGGTAAGAACTATCCAGACATTTATATGGAATAACAAAAGACCACTCATAGCCAAAGCAACGCTGAGCAAAAAAAATACAGCTGGAGGCATAACACTACCTGACTTTAAACTATACTACAAAGCTATAATAACCAAAACAGTATGGTACTGGCATAAAAACAGACACACTGATTAATGGAATGGAATAGAGAATCCAGAAATCAACCCACACACCTACAGCCATCTGGTCTTTGACAAAGGCACCAAGCCTATACACTGGGGAAGAGACTGCCTCTTTAGCAAATGGTGCTCGGAGAACTGGATATCAATATGCAGGAGAATGAAAATAGACCCACACCTTTCATCATACACTAAACTCAACACAAAATGGATTAAAGAATTAAATATACACCCTGAAACAATAAAACTTCTTAAAGAAAACATAGGAGAGACACTTCAGGAAATAGGACTGGACAGACTTCATGAATACTACCCCAAAAGCACGGGCAACCAAAGGAAAAATAAACAAGTTTGATTATATCAAACTAAAGAGCTTCTGTACAGCAAAAGTAACAATTAACAGAGTTAAAAGACAACGAACAGAGTGGGAGAAAATATTTGCAAAATATACATCTGACAAAGGATTAATATCCAGAATATATAAGGAACTCAAACAACTTTACAAGAAAAAAAAAAAGCAACCCAATTAAAAAATGGGCAAAAGAGCTAAGTAGGCATTTCTCTAAGGAAGATATACAAATGGCCAACAGACATATGAAAAAATGCTCAACATCACTCAGCATCCGGGAAATGCAAATCAAAACCACACTGAGATACCATCTCACCCCAGTTAGGATGGCTAAAATCCAAAAGACTCTGAGCAATAAATGCTGGCGAGGTTGCGCAGAAAAAGGAACTCTCAGGGCCGAGCCCGTGGCGCACTTGGTAGAGTGCTGCGCTGGCAGCGCGGCGACGCTCCCGCCACGGGTTCGGATCCTATATAGGACTGACCAGTGCACTCCCTGGCTGAGTGCCGGTCACCAAAAAAAAAAAAAAGAAAAAAAAAAAAAAAGAAAAAGGAACTCTCATACATTGTTGGTGGGACTGCAAAATGGTGCTGCCTCTATGGAAAATGGTATGGAGGTTCCTCAAACAATTGCAGATAGATCTACCATATGACCCAGCTATCCCACTGCTGGGAATATACCCAGAGGAATGGAAATCATCAAGTCGAAGGTATACCTGTTCCCCAATGTTCATCGCAGCACTCTTTACAATAGCCAAGAGTTGGAACCAGCCCAAATGTCCATCATCGGATGAGTGGATACGGAAAATGTGGTATATCTACACAATGGAATACTACTCAGCTATAAAAACGAATGAAATACTGCCATTTGCAACAACATGGATGGACCTTGAGAGAATTATATTAAGTGAAACAAGTCAGGCACAGAAAGAGAAATACCACATGTTCTCACTTATTGGTGGGAGCTAAAAATTAATATATAAATTTACACACGCACACACACACACAAAAAAAATGGGGTGGGGGGTAAGAAGATATAACAACCACAATTACTTGAAGTTGATACGACAAGCAAACAGAGGGGACATTGGTGGGGGGGAGGGGGGAGGGAGGAGGGAGGGAGGTTTTGGTGATGGGGAAACAATAATCAACCACAATGTATATTGACAAAATAAAAGTTAAAAAAAAAAAAGATTAAATGAAATATATTCTTGGTCTTACTGTGGATCAGGAGAAAACATCTCATAGGGTGCGCACCACTTAATTTGGCCTAAAAGAAAATAAATTGCCAGGTTCTGTCTGTATCATAAATTTCTATTACTACTTCTGTCTTTCCATGTAACACACAAATCATTTTGTTCTATGGTTTAAATAGATGCTTTATAATATAATTATTTCATGCTAGAGTATTTCTGAAATGCTCTCAAATGTAGAATTTCATAGACCACCCACAAAGCTGTGATGTAATCTTTAGTAATGGTGCAACATAAATTTAATTCATCTGGTTGCCGAGAGGCTCAGTGCATGCTTATATCTTTGAGTATTTGGCAAGCAGCAATGTGAAATTTATTAAGCACATATCTCTTAAACATATCTCTGGGTTACAGAGTGGTCTCCATTGTGGAAGCAAAACTAATCTGATAGAAGCAGGAAGTAAGGGCAGAAACAACAAAGAAATATATATATCAAGCCCTGAATCACTTTTCACAATAAAATGTTAATGTTTTCCAACTTTATTCATGCCTGAGAAATTTTAATACATTTAGTTCAATGAACAAAGAGTGAATGCAGTAATAGCAAGCTATTTTACAGATATGTTTTTAACAGTCAACAGTCTGCAAGAAAAACAGGAAACACTACTCCTGGTCTACTGCTGATGAATGCCATTTTTTTACAAACAGGAAAGACTGTAGTCAGTTTATTTGACCTGTCGTTGATGTAAGAACACACCTTTTAACTGTCCCATTCCCAATTTCACTCAGAGAAGGCGTTGCTCTGTCCCACCCAACTCTTCCACATTACACCATGTCAACTTGACTGTTTGATTTATCGTATTTCCCATGCCTCTTGATTGTTTTTGTTATCTAGATCTCAAACATAAATCTTATTAACATTTAAGTTATAGGTTTATTTCTTGAACACTGGAAAGTACATTTAAAGCCACTAAAAACAGACAAGCAAAACCTATTGTACTTAATGGTAGTTAATCTTCATTTGGATATATAGACTACATCTTGCCACTCAAATCTTTTTTAAAAGATTTAAAAAAACTCCACGAAACTTTAAATCTTTCCTGTCATTTTCTTCTATTGTGTTTAGACATTTATTAAAAGCAGAAACTAGTCTATTTATTTATTTGTTTGTTTGTTTATTTATTTATTTTTAGCAGCAACTCTGATAAAGCAGGTAAGAGTGAATGCTAGGTTGTTTTCCAAGGACATGTTTTCTAATCTTGGCTTTATTTATCTATCGTGTACTTGCTTTGGAGACCATTACCAGAAGTGAATACCCAATGCACTTTTTTATCTTTCTAGTCTGTGATATGGTTTAATCTGAATGTGAGGTTGTTATATTGTCCTATCTTCACTTCAGGAATACCTATGAGAATTAGCCTTGTACATAAGTACTTTAAAAATTTAAGCCTTTCTATGTAATTTTGATTCAAAATTGTGATAGGCTTTCCCATATCTCAAATGTGAAATGTAATGAGTAATACTAATTTAGGCTCATCTATTTAATTTCTAATCATAGATGTTTAAAAGTATAAAAGGATTAAACATATTTATAATTAGAATATTAAGAAAATTGTAACATATCTTTTATTTTCATTTTCTGCTTCCTTGATTTACTGACTCATTACTTCGTACAGACATCGTGAAATAGAGGTAGCTTAAACCGACCTTACAAAGGCCATCATTAATGCTGCATTACTACACTTGCAGACTAGATTATTTGTTCTAAATGTGGCTGTAATCTTATGAGTTTAACCAGTAGGTTCTTGAAGAGTTAGGAAGAACTCCAACAATCAGCCTCCCTCCCCGTCTGGAATGCCCCATCCTGTAAAAAAACAAAACGACAACAACAACAACAAAAGATTTATTCTCTTTGTATGGACACTGATTACATCTATCCCGATTTTCACATAAGAACTTTTGGAATATCTGATAGTAGTTATTATGCCCATCCTAATTATTTGTTTAAGATTGAACAACACTAATTCTTCCAGACTTTCCCCCCCCATTACAATTTTTTCCAGGATATCTTCATTCTGACCATATTTCTCTAGATAAATGACAGTTCAAAATTATGTTCTAAAATCCTTTAGAGGAGACCATATTAATGTATTATTTGCCATTTTCCTCAAGCTATTGAGTAGAGTAATCCCACCTTATCCTCAAGGGATATGTTCCAAGACCCCTACTGGATGCCTGAAACCATAGGTAGTGCGGAACCCTACACATACTGTGTTTTTTCCTATACATACATATCTATGATAAAGTTTAACCTATAAATTAGGCACAGTAAATGATTAACAACAATAACTGATGATAAAATAGAGCAATTATAACAATACACTGCAATAAAAGTTATATAAATGTGATCTCTCTCTTTCAAAATATCTTGTTGTACTATACCGTGGGTAACTGAAATTGCAGAAAGCAAAACTCAGTAGTTCCCCCTTATCCACGGTTTCAGTTACCTGAATCAACTGTGGTCCAGAAATATGTAAGTACAGTACAATAAAATATTTTGATAAAGAGAGGGAGATAAAGAGAAAGAGAGAGAGAAAGACTATATTCATATTACTTTTACTACAGTATATTTTAATAATTGTTTTATTTTATTATTAGTTATTGTTAAGCTCTTGCTATGCCTAATTTATAAATTAAAGTGTATCACAGATAGGTATGCATAGGAAAAAAATGGTATATTTAGGGTTTAGTACTATCTGCAGTTTCAGGCAATCACTGGGGGTCTTGGAACATATCCCTCACGGATAAAGAAAGGACTACTTTATTACCAATAACCAACGGGCATATTACACACCGATAAAAACATCAATCCATGAAGTAGATATAACAACTCTAAATGTGTATGTAACTGACAACTTATTAACATACAAAGTAAAAAATGTTAAAACTGAAAGGATAAATAGACAAATTCACAATTATAATTCTAAGACAGCACACTTTTCAGGGTAATTGATATAAGTAGATTTTTAAAAGGCAGTAAAGGTAAAGAAGATATATACCACTATCAAATAGTCAACATTTATCAAACTCTGTACCAAACAATAGCCAAAAATGCATTCTTTCAAGTACCTATTAAATGCCAATGTAGATCATATTCTGAGCCATAAAACAAATATCATTACATTTAAAAGATTTAAAGTCACAAAAAATGTGGTCTTTAGCCACAATATTTGGAAATTAAACAACAGATTTCTAAATAACTTTTTAGTCAAAAAGAAAGCACATGGGAAATTAGAAAATGTTTTGAACTGAATAAATATGAAATGCAACATATCAAAATTTGTAGGACAAAGCTAAATTGGGGAGATGTACAGTGTGAGTATTAGATACTATACCCTGACTGAAATGACAAACATGAAAAAAGTGCTGGCAAAAACTCAGAGCAACTACACTTGGAAAACATTTTGACAGTTTATTATAATTTAAAACATTCACTTACCTAGATATTTTCACTCCTGGATATTTATCAAAAGAAAGAAAAATATACATCCAGACAAAAATCTGTAAGCAAATTTTCAGAGAACCTTCTTCCATAATAACCCCAAACTGGAGACACATCAATTCTTCCCCTGGATGTTCACCAAAACAGTTCCACTATTCAATATTTACCACAGGGAAATGCAAGTGTATGCTTAGACAAAAATCTGTTAGCAAATCTTCACAGCAACTTCATTCATAATAACCCCAAATCGGAAACACCAATGTCCATCAATGGGTGAACAGATTAACAAATTTTGGTGCATTCATACAATGAAATACTATTCAGGACTAAGATATAAACTACTGATACATGTGACAACATGGATAGGTCTCAAAAGCATTATGCTAAGTAAAAGAAACCAAATATAAAAGGCTACATACAGTGCAATTCCGTTTATATAACCTTCTGGAAAAGTTCAACTCATAGAAAACTCTACAAACAACAAATAGATCAGTTGTCAAGAGCTGGGGTACGAGAACAGGGCATTTGGGCTGTAAAGGATCACGAAATGTTTTGGATAATAGAATGCTCTGCATCTTGCTTGTACTAAACATTTATCAAAGCTCATTGAACTGCAGATTTTTTGAACAGATGAATTACACTGCATGTAAATTACATTTCAACAAACTAGACTTTAAAAATTATTCAATATATTCAGGAAGTTTATACTTCTACCTTTATAGATTGAGTCAATACCTGAGACCTTTTCAGCTTATTAGTCAGCTCCATCTCAACTTGTTACTAAAATTAGAAATATGAAGTCTTGAAATAAAAAGTGTTCACAAAATTGTTTCTCCTATATTTTCCGAGGGAGGATAACAGTGCCATCAAAAGTGTTATATGCTAGCATTATGGCTAATATTGGATGAGGTGTCATATAAAACCTATACTTCAGCTTTAGATCTCTACTCTCCATCATGACTTTGTGTGTGTGTGACATTGGGTATATCGGGTGTATTTTTCAAAGTAATGTTGACATACCTATGACAATCCTATTTTAACTTCCTAATTTGGAAGAATATGACTGAATTTAATTGCAAATAAGGAAAAAAAAAGGAGTTCAGGGAGAGATGGGATTGGGAAATAATTTTATCAGGCTATCAGTGCTGGTAATTAATTTCCCCAATGAAAAGGACAGGCCCCCAGGAATATACAAATATTATTATGCATAGAATATTACTCATCTTCCTCCTACAAGCTCACAAAAGCAAATCAGCATTCTAGTTCCATGCTAAGGTCACAAATAAGAAGCATCCAGTGTTTTGGAAAGATTAACTTCTCACCTAAAAACATTTGGTATTTTTATGTATCTAAGGACCCTGAAGATTTGGTAGCACTAATTTTCTGGAGCACATAGAAATACCCTTGTGTGTGTGTGTGTGTGTGTGTGTGTGTGTGTGTGTGTGTGTGTGTGTGTGTGTGTGTGTGTGTATAATATACTTATAAAATAAATATGCATATAATAACATGAGACTCACTCCTCTCACTTAAATTTCAGCTTAAAGTACCCCCTCTTTGAGATGTTCACCACCTTGTAATTTCAAGTACTTTAAAATGATTTCTTATTCATTTCCTCCCACTCTCCACTCATAATTTCTGTTTATTTTAAGTGTAAAAAATGAATTCTAACTTTCTTAGATGTACCTTTAAGGTAGTGCTATTGGGTAACTAATTCTATTTTTTACCATGTATTCTCGGTGATCTAGTGCTGCATTTTGTGTATGAAATGTGGACCACTGAGATTTTTTAAACTATCATTATCTGGATTGAATGGCCTAGAAATAAAAGATATCCCTACTTAACTTTCCTCCCTTGCCAAATCAGCAAAATTCAAACACATTGTCTTCATGTCAACAAAATTTTAATTAATGTTTACCTGTCAATTTCCATGTATTTTTTTGATACAACAAAAATTTGGGGCTTGATCATTTGTGCATTTAAAGGCCTATTGTTCTGTCTTTAACAGCAGTCATACATTTTTTCAACTGCACTGTAGAAATCTGAAAATAAATGATTATTGCATGTTGCTGACTTTTTAGATCAATGCTTTCTTACTTTGAATATTCAGTTTATGGTTAAATCACTGCATTTCAACATCTTATGCAAATAACCATTTCAAACATTTGCAGTAACTGATTCTCACATCACTTTTCATCACTTTTTGCAAGAGGGGAGGCCAACATATGCAACCTTCTGGTGACATTAACCTCAGTCACTACATTAGGAAGATTTAAACAGAACTGGGTTCTGCCACACAGGAAAGAGACGATAAATTAAAGATTGTTTCCAATTAAGCCATTCTTTACATAGTGGCAGAAAGCCTGGTATCCTCTTGCCTCTTTATAATATTCATTCTTTTCTCTCCTTTAGAATATTAGCCTTGAACTCTTCCTCTGAAAATACAGGTGTATGGGTAGTACATGTTAAGTGATTCTGAACTTATCAATGCAGCTAGCCTTGATGGCAACTTGCTTCTCGGAATCAGAACTGTCTCAAATCTTAGAACCTGACAGAGTCTCTGTGGCTGGTTCATTTTGATTGCAATCTCATTTTTCCTTCCTATCCCTTTATCATCCCCTTCTCTTAAGTATGCGGTGGTCTCTGAAGTCACAGAGATTTTATCTTTTGCACACCACATCAAGTCTTTGCACACTGTTTTTCCTTGTTCTCAGCTTGATATTAAAACAAATATGCTAAAGGGAAATGAACCCAAGACATCCAAAAGTACTGGTGATTTTTGTTTTTTTCCGACTATTACATTGCATTGCTTTTTCTTTTCTTTTTTATTTTTTCCCTTTCACATAGTTACTTTGAGTTTGTTCTCAGGGGATATTTTTCTAGGACGTCTCCTGGAATGCCTCATTTTTTCCTCATTTTAGGCATAGATAGATTCACAATTTGTAGCACTTTTTAAAATGAAGCTATAAATTTGCTGTGAATTTCAAAATGTTCTGCATTTAACATTTTCTTTCAGTCTTTACATTTTATAATGCGACTCTTGAAACAAGCTCCATTTCTAGTTTATTATTTTGTACATCATACTGAAATAGATTATAATATTCCCTTTTAAATAAATAGAGGGAATAAATCATTCTTACTCTGCCATTAATATTTAAAGTTCTTTTAGTAGTATTTCATAACATATTTATGTAGAAAACACTACTCAGACGATCAAGAATTAATTTTAAATAGTATCAGACTAGTTGGAAAATAAGATATGTAAAAGTAAAAGAAAAGAACCAGAAAGTAAGGGAGAATTTGATAGTAATAAAATGAGTATACAGACCAGATAAAGATTTGGCTGCCAAATTGTCATTTCACCAACTTTACTGAAACCCTTGAAAATGTAAATTGTTTCAAGACTTGAGCTTGTTCTCTTAAAAAAAAAAAATCTATCCATATTTTGTGTGCAAGTCATAAGAAACAACTTTATCATGGCAAAGAAACAGCCACATGACTGCGACTGCTAATTATAATCTACTGAGATTCACTATGTCTACCATCTTACAGGCAAAATGTGGCGTCCATAACTCACAACCCTTTTCACCGGCCACGCTGCTGTAATAGAAGCCCATGCCAATTAGTGGTGCCAAATTAGTAGGAGGAATAACCAGAAAGGAATCAGCAAGGCATACCTAACAATTTCAAATCCATTCCCAAACTACTTTTAAAATGTTTATAAGTAATTAGGCTCCTAGTTTTACCACATTTTACTCAACAAAACTCAGGGCTAAATGTTCCATTAACAAACAAGTATTAACAGATAATAATATAGCAATTTTGCTCAATGTATAAAATTTCAGATAAATTCTCTCATAAAGGCACTGGAGGATCTAAGTATGAAATCACTACTACTTTTAGAATTCATCTCACATTTTAAGGGGTACCATAGGTAGCATTTGTATCCACAGGGGGCTGGGGAGTGGGGCTCTCCTGAGGATTACACCAGCCGTTAAGTTTTTGAAGAGTCCTGACTTATGAGCTCTAGGGTGTCATACCTTTAATTTTCATGTTTCTTTCCTCGACATCTTGCCTATTATTTTTTCATTTTAAATTTAAACCTCTTGGTAAATTTACATCATCACTGTTTCCTCAATTTATGTTTTGGGGGTATCTTGGACAGTCTTTATAGCAATTCTAATATCCTTTTTCTACAATTGAACCCAACTTTCCCCTTTCATTTTGTACAGCCAGAGCTCCTGTTTTATGAGGCTGCTTCCAAAAGTTTGTGGAAAAATAGAATGAAGAGATAATATGAACCTTTCCATGAATTTTTTGAAGTACCCTCGAATATTTCTCATATTTATGTGTCTGTGACTTTGGACAAGTTATGTAACTTTTCTGAGGATTTTTTTTATTTGCTAAAAAATTAGTTTAGTAATAGTGGCATTGAAAGATTAAGGGGTTAAATGAGATAATGGACTAAAAAGCAACAAGCAGAAACCTAGGCATGTATCTTGCAAGCCGTCTTTTCTCACTTTCTTTTTTTTTTTTTTTTTTTGTTCTTAATTAGGGCTTTCTCTTTTGCTATTCATAATTTAAATTTACATTTTTCATTGATGTAAAATGGAATCAAATCATTTGTAGTTTTATTTCCCGCATTTCTTTATATGTCCGTGACCTTATTGCTTTACCTCCACCAACCAGGAATTCCAGGAGACCAGTGTATTAAAACAGGCTTGATCATAGCCAGGGCTGGTCAGTGGCCACAGCCTCAGCTCCAGCTGCTTCAAAAGGCCTTTGGTAAAGCCGGGTGTTGCTGACCTCTCCAATTCCCAGGGAAGGGAGGGCATGAGGAGGTGTCCAGTGTATAGGTGGTGTCAAGGTCACTTTCCACTGTTTACACCTGACCTACAAGTCCTGCATAATCCTGATTATTGCCAAGTCATCCCCTCAAGATCACCTCTTCCTGCCTCAGCAATAGTTCCCCAGCAACTAAGGCACTGATTCTAGCTGCTTGGAAATAAAACATAATCATGTCTTAATTTCATAATAGATTAAAGGTTTTCATCAGCCATGCTGTAGTTATGCAGTTGCCCTGGCTTTCACTTTCACAAAAAAAGAAACAAACCAATGTGTTGTGTTCACATATCTAGTCCCAGAGTTTCCAAAGCTCTTTTTCAGGTAAGAATAAAAGCTCAAGTGTTTTGTTTTGGGTCCCCCCGCCCCGAAGAGACACCATCTTACCCCATTTGTTAAAGAATATTTGGTTTTATAGATTGAATCTAAAAATATAGACGCTTGCAAAACACAAAACCTATTTATCCTGGTCCAATGATGGGATGCCACTGGAATTGAAGTGGTATTGTGCAAAGTTTTTGCTGGATGGCTGTTTTATTTATTTTATTTTGCATGCAGCTTCTGAGAAGTTTGAACAGTAGCAGTTTGTGATGTGGCAGTCACTCTTTCCAACAATACTAAGAATTAGTCTTTTGTCCACACACACCCACTGCAATGCAGTCTCTGTTCTAGCACACACTGATGCTCTTGCCTATTTTCAGCTGGGTTGATGACTACATTCCACACTCATGAAAACTAAGCACTGCTGTTATGGTACAAACCCTGGGTTTTCCTCTTGGCTGGCACTAAAAATAACCCACCAAATTTGTAATTTTCAAGATAATTTTGACTTTGGTTTTGTAAGTGATGGCATGCATCTGGATTATATCTTTTTTATCTTGACACTGTTTCAAGTATTATCTCTGAACACATCAGCTCTTAGTTTGGATGAAATAAATTCTTTTGGTTTAGAAGCTATATGAAAAAATATGTGCAAATATTTTGAGGATGATTCAGTGTATACTTTACCTAACACTCATTTCATTTTAAAAATATCTAAATGAGTAAAATTTAATAATTTACTAGGGCTTAAAACATTTTCCATGCAATACTTTTTTTCCAGCTGCTTTCCTTCCACTTCAGACATAGAAAAACAAGGTGTAGATAAAAAGCAACTTAAGGCATTTTTAAGGCCTCCCAAGTTTTCAAACTTTGATTCTTGCGGGGCACTTATTATATGCACAGAGGGGTGAAAAATCTACCTGTGCCATTCTTGGGATACTGCCACAATGCGAAAAAGTGATTTCCAGCCGTCCTTCAGCCTCTGCTCCAGCAGGAGGACAGCAAACTGTTTTGCAAGAAGCACAGGGCTTTTCTTAGGAAGCAGGGAGGCAGCTGATGCAACTGGAAGCTTTGCCATCTGTCCCTGTGACCACAGACACTACACCGAGATGCTCCTACCAGGACATGTATTTAGATTCTGTGGTCATGTATTTAGACTATGTGATTAGAACTGCTGGGGAGAGAAAGGAAAGGCTAGGCAGCATGGTCTGTCCTTCAAGCCCTTACAAAAAGTCTATTCCTGCCCTTGTTTGCCTGATGTTGATCCAGAACTTTGCAAGCTATCAATTTAATGTAATAGATGCCTCTCATGACATGAACAAGGAAGGTCAAATGAATTTGGAATTTTAACTCGGTCAGGTTGCCATGAAGGACAGAATGCTGTATTCTGACTTAAAACAAGATTTATTATCTACAGAGAAATCTTCGGCGTGACTGAGAATTCCCTCTTTGGATAACTTCTGTCAGTCAGCTGGTGAAAGCATATAAAATGATCTTTCAGCATTTTTCCGAACACTTAAGTTATATTTTTATTTTAAGTATCTGGTAAGGAATTATAATGCTGCGAATAGGTTCATCAGTGAATCTGGGATAGGAACCATGAGCAGTCAGCAATTAACCTCATCACTAAGTCAGAGAGAAATTGTTAGAAAACCTTAATGCCGTGATCGAGGGGAGAAGTGAGAACCAGAAGGGATGACAGGAAAGGAGACGGTTAAAAATATGTAGAATGTGGGATGGATCTTCCTGGTGACATTTCACTGCAAGATTCACTCACACAACTGATGGAAAGAAAGAATAAATCTACTTTGCATTAGCTCCCTAAAGAGCAGTACAGCTAGTAAGTGTGTGCTGCTTTTTGTAACTTGGCAAGAGAGAAAGTTTTATTCTGTCCATAAACATGATGCATGTTTCTCAGCTTAGCTAACAATATAAACTTGCTCCTGTTAAGAATAAGGGTGCTGCTGACCCTCCTGAGAACCAGTCAAGTCACTCAGGCACTACTGAGCAAGTGTCCCGGCTGTAATAATGGGCCCCTTAGCACTCCTAACCACCAGGGAAGGGCAAGTGGATGAGAAAGAACTGCACCTCCATTTGGAGTGACTTCATTGCATGTAAACTTACAGATAAAAGGCTACCTACTGTGTATTATGAATTCACTGGAAAAAATTAGAAGACTTTAGAACATACTCAGACCCTTCCTACAGGCTCAAGTATGTTTTCTCAGCACCTCCTCCCACAGACACACACACACACACACACACACACAGACACACAAACCCACCCAGGAGGGTCTCAGCTGTTATCAGATAGGATCTCTGATTTAATGGGGGGGGACAAGGGGCAGGAAGAAGGAGAACAGAAGGGAAGTAGAATGGGAGTGGGAAGTGAGGGGAGGAAGCAGCAAAAAAAAAAAAAAAAAGGAAGTTAAGACATTTTCTCTCCTCTATTGGACAGCAAGGGGAAAAAAGGCAATTAAACTATCCCATTACTTCACTGAACTGGGACCTCTGCATTGACAATGGCCCAGTATAAAAGAGAATTCCACTTAGTATCTTTCTTTTTTTTTTTTAAGTTAAATTTAATTGCCCAAGATAGCATGCTAATTATTTTTGGGCAGGGAAAGTGGCCTATGCTTTGTTCCTTCTAAAGAAAACTGGGAAGGGGGACGTGCTACTTACCCTGTATGACTTCGGAATTTGGGCCGTGTCAGCAGTGCCGGGCTCAGTCAGAACATCAGTGAGTGGTTAGTCTGGCATCAGGTGCCAAGTATAGTCCAAGCTCTCTCAGAGAGTTCAGTTCAATCGGAAGAGCACATAAGATTTATGACCAAGAAAGCACCCACAAAGTAGCATGCATAAAAGAACAAAATTCCAGGCACTTGACTCCAGAGACTCTGCAAGTCCATCTTAAGAAATACTCTCTGTACCAGAAAAGAATTATAATCTTTTCTGGACCTAGAATTCTTTTCCCTACATCTTCTCCATGTAATACCCTTTAAGACAAAAATGGAAGCACCACTTTTTTGATGACATTTACCTCCTCCAAAGCACGGATTTTCACTGTATCTGTGAGTCTCACAATACCTTGTGGAGGCATCATTATAACATCACATCTTGGCACAGAGACGATTTTATCCATTGCCTCTTCTCTGAGCTGCTCTGGGGTAGGACCTATGCCTTATTTATCTCTTTAAAAATTATTTGTTGTGCTTAAACACTCAATAATTTTCTTCAAAAATAATGCGGCGAAAAAAATGATTGTAGAAGCTTGGGGGATGCAAAAGGAAAAAATATCAAGAATTTTTAGGAATTAGAGAAATTTATCGGGATTGAAAGGAAGAGGAAGATATAAATTAGGAAGAATGAAGTGGGAGTGTGTTTAGGTAGAGAGGGTAGGAGTGCAGGTAAACGAAGTGGAAACAGGGAGGCTGAGTGTGTGCAAGAGGAGTGTGTGAGATGCTAAGGGACAATGTTGGGAAGGCTGTAACTTGAAACTGTGGGAATTAAGTCAAGAGGAAAAGTTGGTTGATTTGCAGAGAAAGGAACGAAGAATTAATGGGAAAACAATGACCTCTACACAGAAATGCTTTGTTTAAAATGAATGAGTCAATCGCTTCTCGGCCTTTTGGCTAAGATCAAGTGTAAAATGAATGAGTCAATAGCAATATACTGAACAAGACACTGCTGGAAATGGTGAGGCAGTATCAATAAATGGGAGATCTACAAATGTCTAACATTTAAACTAGGACTTTACAAAGTGATCAAAAGGACTTTTTTTGTGGAGTGTTTCATTTGGTCTTCATTACGACCCCATGAAAAAGGCTGAATAGTTATCAGTAACATTAATTCATTAATGAAGACATTGCCCCTGCTTTCAAAAAACATGTAAGAAACCGAGGTGAGAAAATACAAAGAAAATAGCAAGCAATGGCAGTAGATGAATGACAATAAGTGTTTTGTACATTCACAACTCGGGGGCTGCTACTGGCATCTAGAGTAAAGAGGCCAAGGACACTGTGAAACCTCCTGCAAAGCACAGGACATCTCCCTACAACAAAGCATCAGTCAGCCAAAAATGTCAATAGAGTCACTGTTGAAAAGCCCTGGTATACAGAAATCCATAAAGGATATTTATTCAAATAAACTGTTTATGAAAAAAGGTAGTTGCTACACAAACATTAGGTATTAATAGCACAAATTTTGACTGACGCTCTTCATTTTGATGGTATCGAGGTAACTGTTGCTTTGTTTCATTACCTAGAAATCAATACATTTTTTAAAAAATCTCATTTCAATAAGAAATAGTCGTTGCTTAAAATAACAAAATCCAAAATGTGGGACACTCTACAGGACTAAAGAACCAGTTTCTTTAACGGATGCATTACAAGGAAAACACAAATGCATAAAAGAGAGGGAGGAAAAATCTATTGATTAGAAAAGACTGAAAAGGCATATTTGTTCAAATTAGAATTTAAACAAAATGTATACATTGCAATTTAACCAATTGCAATGTATACATTTTGTTTAAATTCTAATTTGAACAAATACCTCCTTAAAAATTTATGAGACAATTGGAAATTGAACACTAAATGGACATTTGATAAAATTAAGTAATTGTTAGTTTTTAGATGTGATAATAATATAATAGTACAGTATGTTATAAAAAGAGACCTGATCTTTTAGAAAGATATACTGAAATACTAATGGATAAAATGATATACTATCTGGGATTTGTGGAAGGAAGGGGGTGGTGGTATATGAAAAATGGCCATGAGTTGATAATTTTTGAAGCTGGGTGATGGATAGTATAGACTTATTATATTATTCTCTTTTATTTTGTATATCTCTGATAGATTCATTAAAAAGCAGTTTCTCAAAAGCACTTTTACCCATATATATGACAAACTCATTGATCACAAAAGTAGCACTGCAGTGCAGTGGGCAACGTGTAGTCTTTCAAATAAATGGTGCTGCATCAATTGATCATCTGTTGTAGAAAAAAGAAGTATCCTAATCTCTATTCACCCAAGTCACAAAGTTCAATTATAATTGACTGTAGTCTAAGTGTGAAAGATAAAGCCATAGCAGCTTTAGATAAAAACAGGAAACCACCTTTATGACTCTGGGGTAGTCCAAGTTTTCCTAAACAAAACACAAATAGCTTTAAACTAAAACATAAAGATAAATTGATAACTTCTGTTCATCAAATGAAAAAATTAGTAGAATAGAAAAGGATGATATTTACAAAAAAATCCACTCCACAAAAATTACTATCTAGGCTATGTAAAGAACATCTACAAACCAATAGGAAAAAGACAATAAACCAAGCAAACAAAAAAAATGTGCAAAGCATTTAAGCAATTCACATAAAATACATACAATTGGTCAATAAATATTAAAAAGGTGCTCATATTTGTTATTTATTGATGACATGTAAATAAAAATCATAGTGTGATCTCTACTCCCTCACTGGAATTGCTAACATGACAAGATAGACAGGTAATACAAGGTGTTGCTGAAGACCATGGCAGCTAGAGGTTTCATACGTTGCTAGCATAAGGTGTATACAGCTATAACCTCTTAGGAAAGCTGTTTTCAGTGTCTTCTAAAGCTGACTACATGTATACCTTATGACCTAGCAATTCAAATTCTAGGGTTATGCCCTGCAGAAATGCATGCACATTTACCAAAACTCCTGCACTAGAATGTTCATAATTTTAGTGAAATCCTGTATATCAATAGGAATCAACTATTTAAGACTATATGCAAAAAAAAAAAAGTTATTAAAATCCCGAGCATGATGTTGAACAGGAAGTCACACAATGAATTAAAATTAATGAAATTAATAAAAGATAGAGACACACAACATTTATGGTTTTAGAAGTCGGTAGTGTCAACCCTGGGGAGGGGAATAGTAACTGGAGGTGGCATAAGTCCGGTTTCTGAGATGCTGGTGCCACCTTTTTTGGTTTAAGTGATGGTTTCACGTGTGTTCACTTCCTGAAAATTCATTGATTGATACAACTAAAACAAATGCAAGTTTATGCAAATATTTTATACCTTCACAAAAAAATTGTCTAAAATAGTGCTATTAACTCTACTTAACAACTTTAAAATCTAGAGCTTGCTACGGAGTAATTAAATATCCTAAAAAAAGTACTTGGTCATATAGTTCTCAATAGTATTTCTTATAGTGCTTCTGACAATGTGATGTGATGATAGAGTAAATACGTCCTTAAAAATAGAAAAACTAAATCACGGTTAAAAAAATAAAATATTGCCACAGACTGATGACGGATATTGGTTTTGATAAAATATCAAAGAAACTGGAATAAGAATTATTATTGTATTTTCATGACTTTTAAAGTAATATTCCAAAATGAATGAATTAATCAAGATATGCAAAGATGTAATTTGATTAAACTGTGTAATAGCCTATGTAATTCGGAATATTAAAACTTGGAATATTTTTTCTTGACAAGTCTTCGCTGAAAACAAAGCGGGAAAGAAAATATTGTAATTGAAGTGGAATTTCCTATAAATGCCATTATTTACAAAGTATGAATTACTCTTTTGTGGGAGGCAATGCTCTGATATTTATCAGTTGGTTCTCAATAATATTTTTAATATCGGTAGTGTGGTATCATGGTGGGAAAACAAAGAAGTACATATTAAAAATATATCATTGAGAAATAATTTCTAGAAAAAGACTGACTCAAAGCTATGCACTGGGAGACATTATTTGATCAATAGAAGGAAAAAGATTAAAATATATCGAGTGCTTATCATGTTCTAGATTTTAATTCCTGGCTCCCTATATTTTCTCTTTTAATCCTTAAAACAATTCAATGAGGTTGATAACATTGTCATAGTTTATAGATGAGGAAATTCAATAAGTCGCCCAAGTTTGAAAAGATGGCAAATGATTGGAATTTAAATCCAGGTCTGAATCATGCAGGAGAGAATGATCACAGAGGACCAGGATGACCAAGGGTTTTTACATACCTGCCGATTCTGATTTGGACCCTGAAGCATAGACAATTCTAGAAAAGAGTTCAAAATAGAAGAAGGAGCTAT